>NC_137030.1:8638526-9070534 GCF_032717465.1 Coenobita brevimanus | reverse complement strand
AAATCGTCAAATCGTCTAAAGCTAACAAATAGTAACTATTTATTATTATTATTATTATTATTATTATTATTATTGTTGTTGTTGTTATTATTACTTTGTTAATAATAGCCTGTTATCAAAGTGAAAGTGATGATGTTTCTAACGGTTTAACCGATGAAGGGTGCTATTCAATACTTCCTTAGAAATTTATTTTGCATATTAATCTTTAGCACTGTGTGTGTGTATGTGCATGTGTGTGTGTGTGTTTAGAAATATCATTTTCATATTGGTAACGTTTCGGTCAACGAAATGAAAACGAATACTGAGGTGCAAAGTTCAACCGAAATCGCCGAGGAAAAGATGGTAAGAAATCTCCAACTGCACTTATAAAGTGAGTTTATCCAAGATTATAACTTATGAATAAAATTGTCTGGAGGTAGCAAGAATAAACTGGAATAACTGGGAAAGGAATAATGTGGATTGTTTCAGAGAGAGAGAGAGAGAGAGAGAATAAACGTGGAAAACTATTTGCTAATATACCTAAAGAAAAACCGATTACCGACCGTGACACAGTCTGTTTGATTTTAGGATAAACTAAACTATCCAGAGAGAGAGACAGAGAGAGAGAGAGAGACGCTATTAAAATTCCATTAATTAAAGATAATCAAATTGTCAGTACAATACAATTTTTAAACAATAAAAAGATAAAAATAGCAGCTGAGATTTTAGAATATTTCGTACTTGAAGGCTAATTCTATTAAATCCAAAATTAATGTTTCTCTTTGCCTGAATCATATCGTCCTGTTTTAGGATACAAACGATACACGTCTTTTGATTTAACTTGGCCGAAAACTACCATCTCTTCACCTTGAATCCCTAGTTTTAACAATAGATTATACACATAATAATTATGACGTTAGTCACAATGAAGAGCTATGGAAAGGATGTAGAGCCATAGCATTGTCTTTCTGCCACTGAGGTACATAAATAAGCTACCAAAAGACAGAAGTTTAGGCCAAGTTAAACTGAAAGACCTATAGTAGTGAATGGGGTAAATCAAATCGTCTCCATGGCTGAACAAAATCGTCTGACGGTAGCCAGAAGGAATAATACATGACGTCATCACATGTTCTAACGTACTGACGGCCGTATTCTAAGTAACATAGAAGGCTTCGTAACAACTCTTCCTTAGCGATTCATTTATCGCATTCCAACTCAACATTGCCTCGTTTTTGTAGTTTTAATATCGAAAAACTTTGCATCAAAAACACAACCTGAAATATTAGTGTTAATTCATAATTATTCCCAGAGGAAGAAATGTTGCGAAATCACCAGTTCCACGCAGAATATAATCGTGAACCAGAGAGTACACCATTTACGCTGAATAAAATCGTCTGGCGATAACAGGAATAAAACAGAAATTGACGACATCGTAGGGTAAGGGTTGTCGTGGATTTTTTTTTTAATTGCCGCATTAAGAGAGAGAGAGAGAGAGAGAGACTAGTCGTTGGGAAAATTGTACGGTTAATCGTTCAGTAGTAAAATATTTATTGAATAATCAATAGGTCTCGGTATCAAAAAATTTTATGGAAAAAATTTCGTGGTTCTTATCTAATAATAGTAATCCTTCAATAGATGAGTTAATGCGCAGTAACTTTTAATAAACTGTTGAGTAGTAAGACGGAGACGTGTGTGTGTCTGTATAAATACGAGGAACGTGATGCCTTATGCCATCCTACCATTTGTCTACCTCCCCATCTCTCTCTCTGCTTTTCTACCCGCATGTCCACAAATCCACTGATCTGATTATCTATCTATCTAAAACTTCTTATATCACATCCTATGAGGGATGCAACGACTCTCTCTCTCTCTCTCAAAATATTCCTAGGTATACCTATAGGGAAGATAAACTAGGTTCTCAAGCCTCATAATGCCAGCATCTCTATCAGCTGAAGGAAATCGTCTGTGTTTGCCTACGAAATACTCCCAGGTGTATTAGTATTGGAGACAAGGTTAATAAAGGTTATTAGCAATGCGTCTGATTGCAGGGATTTCTCTCAGCTGAATCAAACCGTCTGATGTTAGCCTCAATTACTGACCACAGGACGTTCATGGCTGGGAAGGGATTAAAGAGTTCAGTAAGATCTTATCTCTCACGGTGGGCACAACTCTAGTTCTGTATTCCAGCTGACCACACATTATTTTATTTTGTTGAGTCATAGGAGCCTGTCAGAGGAAATACCTTCACCCGTAACCCTCTCATGGTCAGGACAACTCTATTGCTGTATTCCACATGACGACACACGATTACATTCAGCTGAGTGAGCTTTGGAGCCTGAGTGTTAATACCGTCACGTTAACTATCTCATGGTTAGAACAAATTTTCTATATTATTCCAGGTAATGCCAGGCGATTTTATTCAGCTGATGTAATTTCTAGCTGTTTTGCTCTTTCCTGACTATTTGATTCACAATAGGTGACGTGTGTGAACAGGGAGGGGTTAGACACAGCGTCCATCAACCCCATCATTGGTAGACAGGTGCTGGCAAAGGACGCCTTCACGTGGTGGCAGCGGTATGACCAGGCGGCTCCACTGCCCGGCTATACAGACGTCCCTCAAGTACTTACCTAACCCCCGAAAGGAAGGTGGCTTACTGCAGAAAGGCAATTAATGCCTGCAGTCCACCAGGTTTCCATTTCATGCACTCAAGCCTTTTGAAATACAAAAACGTAATTGCATTGAAGGAATTAACACGCTCGTGCATTACTGACAGTCCCAACTGCATGAACTCATCTGCCGGTATCTGGAATGAAACACTAGAGATGTCCTAAAAGATGGTTAATGGTGCCAGTATTAACACACTCAGGTTACTGTGAATCTCAGATAAAGAAATTCAGCTGTGGAATTAATATCTAATAATGCCCGGGACATATGCGTACAATTAGAACTACAATATATATTATGGACTGTATAGAAGACGTGAGTTGTACTGCGCAATCCTGATTTATAAGTACCAAAAAACACAGGCACCATCATTAAATTCTAAATCACTCCCTAAAGTTCTGTCTATTTGTTTCATATTTTTTTTCTTTACCAGCTTCTGCGCTTACTAACAAATAAAACAAAGTACAACATCCATCCTGTATCACTTGCTTGTGACTATCATCATATTCTGACGTTAATCTTCTGCTATAACTAAGTATTCAGGATGGAGAGACAGAACTTTTACGCACGTTGAAAACAATGAAGGATTTCTTTCGACTGAAAAAAATTACTCTTCATCAGGTGAATGAGAAGGCCTTTATATAGCAAGAATAACGTTTCAAAAATCATCTAACGAATGCTTTATTATATTCCCTAAACATTTAATGCACTCACGTAGTTCATTCACGATTTTTTTTCTCCTCTTGAATTTTCTCATATTTCACTGGCAGTGTAAGTCAATTCTAAAGCCCTACATATTTTCCATAGTACTGCTTCGTGACTAGCACCATATTACAATCTTTTCTTACAGCTTAACATTCAGTGTGAGTTTCATCACCTTTAGGCTGAATAACATCGTCTGGCGGTGGGAACATCATATTTTAACGCCCTGACATCATTCATGTATATTTTTGTTAATTCTTACTACCCAACTCCAGATGATTTTCTCAGCTCAGGAGAGACTTTTCGAAATGAAGGGGTGGATACCGCCGTATCTTTCTTTTAAAAGATTATGGTGCTGGAGAGGGACGCCTTCATGTGGTGGCATTGATATGACTCGGCAACTCTTCTGCCCAGTTGTACAAACATTCCTCAACTCCCTCATGTCCCCTAAAGAGAGGATGATGCAGGTAAGGCAACTTCAGCCTGCAGTCCACCAAGTTCACGATTCAGATGTCCTTAGGGTGGCAAATAAAATAATAATAATAATAATAATAATAATAATCCACATGTATACATGGCGAGTGATGAGAACGATGGGTGGTGAACTGAATGAAAGGAAGGCAATGATTGATTATGTGTGTGTGGATGAAAGGATGCGAAGATGTGTAAAGGATGCAAGAGTGTATAGAGGTTGGGGGAATGGACTTTCTGACCACTACTTGGTGGTGGCCAGAATTAGAATGCAAGTAAGATGGAGGAATAGAAGAAGGGAAAGACGAGAGGAAGGAATAGTTGCAAGGACAGTGGAAAGGTTACAAGAGGATGAGAAAAAGGCAGAGTATAAGAGAGAAGTGGAGGAACGATTGGGCAAATATGAATTGGAACGGATGGGAGACGTGGAAGTTGTGTGTAAGATATTTACAGAAGAAATATGTGCAGCATGTGATGTGGTGTGTGGAAGGAAGAGAAGACGGAGGGGGGGTGCAAGGAACAGCGTGGTGGACTGAAGAGGTGAAACAGGCTGTGGCACAAAAGAAGAAAGCATACAATGAATGGATGAGAAATAGGGGCGTGGAAGAAGTTCAGAGGCGGAAGAGAGAGTTATTTGTGGAAAGAAAGAGAGAGGTGAAAAGATTAGTAAGAGAGAGTAAGAAGAGAGTGGATGAGGAATTTGGAAAGAATTTGAGTGTAAAGTGGAGGGACTGTAAGAAAATGTTCTGGAGAGAAGTGAAAAGAGTAAGACAGGGTGGAAGTGAAGTTAGCAGGGGAGTGAAAGATAAAAATGGTAGATTACTAGTGGAGAAGGGAGAAAAAGTGAGCAGATGGAGAGAACACTTTAAGGAATTGTTGAACGTAGAGGATGGAAGTAATGGGAGTATAAGTGGCTGGGGAATGGCTGGGAGAAGGAGGGAGGTGAGAAGACAGGAAGAAATCAGTAGGATAGAGGTTGTGGAAGCAATGAAGAAAGTCAAATTTGGGAAAGCCCCAGAAATTGATGGAGTGTGTGGTGAAATGCTGAAGCATGGGGGAGAGATAGTAGTAGAATGGATGTTGAAGATGTGCAGATTGGCCTGGGAGGAAGGTAGAGTCCCGGAGGATTGGAAGTCAGGTATAATTATTCCCTTGTACAAAGGAAAAGGGGAAAAAGAAGTGTGTGGTAATCATAGGGGCATTTGTCTTCTTAGTATAATAGGAAAAGTGTATGGTAGGATACTTATAGACAGAGTTAGAGAAAGAACAGAGAAATTAGTTGGAGAAGAACAGGGAGGCTTTAGGAAGGGAAGAGGTTGTGTAGATGAGATATTCATTCTTATATCTTTAGTGGAAAAGTTTCTAGAGAAGGGAAAGAAGTTGTATGCGGCTTTCATGGATTTGGAGAAAGCCTATGACAGGGTGGATAGACAAGGATTGTGGAAAGTATTAAGAATATATGGAGTAGATGGGAAGTTGTTGAATGCTGTGAAGAGTATGTGCGATGGTGCGAAGGCTGCAGTGCGTGTGGATGGTGAACTAAGTGAATTTTTCTCTTTGAAAGTTGGTTTGAAACAGGGATGTGTCATGTCTCCATGGTTGTTCAATCTGTACATGGATGGGGTAATAAAAGGGGTACAAGGTAGGGTAGTGGATTTTGGAGTGGCCCTGGTGAGAGAGGATAGTGTTTGGAAACTCCCTGTACTGTTGTTTACAGATGATACTGTGTTGTTGAGTGAAGACGAAGGGGAGCTGCAAGGCTTGGTGGATGAGTTTGAGAGAGAGTGTAAGAAACGGAATCTAAAGGTGAATGTAGGGAAGAGTAAAGTGATGGTCTTTGAGAGAGGTGAAGTTAGTGAATGTACAGCGAGGTTGGAAGGGGAGGAATTGGAAAATGTGAGTACGTTTAAGTACTTGGGTAGTGTGATGAGTAAGGATGGAGGTTTGGAGGGTGAAGTGCTTGAAAGGGTACAGCAGGGAAGAAAGGTTGCTGGTTCTTTGAAAGTAGTGATAAGAAACAGGGAAGTGAGCATGGAAGTGAAAAAGTTACTACATGACAGTATTGTGATACCAACTCTAACGTACGAAAGTGAAGCTTGGACATTGTTGGAAGGACACAAGTCAAGAGTGAGAGCAGTGGAAATGAGTTATTTAAGAGGAGTCTGTGGAGTCACGTGGAGAGACAGGCTGACGAATGAGGATATAAAGGAGCGTTGTGGTGTGGATGTGGATGTGATAGGAAGCGTTATGAGGAACACACTGAGGTGGTTTGGCCATGTGGAGAGGATGGAGGGTGAGAGACTGACGAAGAGAGTATATGTGAGTGAGGTGGAGGGGGTAAGAGGGAGGGGGAGGCAGAGGATGAGATGGAGGGATGGGGTGGAGAGGTATATGAGAGAGGGGGGTGTGAGTTGGGAGCAGGGCAGTGAAATGGCGGGGGACAGGGCGACTTGGAGGCGATTTGTTTGTGGCCACCCCAAACGGGATTGAAGCGTCTGGCAATAGATAGATAGATAGATAATAATAGTATTAATAATAATCACCTTCATCATCACACCTGGCTCTGATGAAACTGTCAGGCGTCAATGTCATGATTTTTTTTTTTTCTAATCGCACTGAAGGTATTTAAATCATCCTGTACCTATTCGCCACTTCACCTCGACGACATAATCATCATATTATTCTTGCTAGTCTTCAGACGATTTTATTCATATAAGAAGAGGCTTTAGTCACAGATGGCGGGTCTGATACAGCCATCGATAACCTATTCATTACGAGTTTCCCATATACTGAATAAAATCGTTTTAGAATCTTCAATCGATATTCGGAACGTTAAAAATTTATTAATTTTTCTTTAGGACACAAATAATAGCAAAACAATTGAAGTTAGCTGCACTAGTAGGTTACTGAATGAATAATTTGTACTCTGAGCAGCATGTTTCGAATCTTGTCCAAATGCCTCTCACCAGCTGAGTAAAATCGTCTTGTGTGGGACAAAAGCGTATTGAATCACCCTGTATTCTTTTATTGTAAAAAGTTCCATCATCATGAATGACAAGTTATAGTAGAAGATTACCACTAGAATATGATGCTACTCATGAGGTGCTATGCAGAGAATGAAGACTCCTACCGTTGTCTTTTCTTTTTCTGTTAATGGACTACGTAACTTATCTGCAAAAAGACAAAAATGTGGCCATGTCAAGGGCAAAGAGGTAAATCAAATGTCTCCTAAGCTGAATCAAATCGTCTGAAGCTAACAAATAGTAACTATTTATTATTATTATTATTATTATTATTATTATTATTATCTTTATTATTACTTTTTTAATAATAGCCTGCCATCAAACTGAAAGAGTTGATGATAATGTTTCCAACGGTTTAACTGATGAAGAGTCTTATTCAATTCTACATTAGTAATTTATTTGGATATTAATCTTTAGCACTGTTTGTGTGTGTGTGTGTGTGTGTGTGTGTGTGTTCTTACCTAATTGTATGCAGCGGTGGCGACGTGCGTCTGCTCTCCTCGGTGCCTAGTATGTGTGTGTGTGTGTGTGTGTGTGTTTAGAAATATCATTTTCATATTGGCAACGTTTTGGTCAATAAAATGTAAACGATTACTGAGGTGTAAAGTTCAAACGAAATCGCCTAGGAAAAGATGCTAAGATATCTCCAACTGCACTTAAAAAGTGAGTTTACTCAAGATTATAACTCTTGAATAAAATCGTCTGGAGGTAGCAAGAATAAACTGGAATAACTGGGAAAGGAATAACGTGGATTGTTTCAGAGAGAGAGAGAGAGGTTAAAATGGAAAACTATTTGCTAATGTACCTAACGAAAAACCGATAACGGACCGTGACACAGTCTGTTTGATTTTAGGATAAACTAAACTATCCAGAGAGAGAGAGAGAGAGAGAGAGAGAGAGAGAGAGAGAGAGAGAGAGAGAGACGCTATTCAAATTCCATTGAAGATAATGAAATTGTCGGTACAATTTAAAAAAAAAAAAAAATAGCAGTTGATGAGATTTTAGAATATTTCGTACTTGAAGGCTAATTCTATTGAATCCAAAATTAATGTTTCTCTTTCCCTGAATCATATCGTCCTGTTTTAGGATACAAACGATACACGTCTTTCGATTTAACTTGGCCGAAAATTACCATCTCTTCAGCTTGAATCCCTAGTTTTAACAATAGATTATACATATAATATGACGTTAGTCACAATGAAGAGCAATGGAAAGGATGTAGAGCCATAGCATTGTCTTTCTGCCACTGAGTTACATAAATAAGCTACCAAAAGACAAAAGTCTGGGCCAAGGTCAACTGAAAGACCTATAGTAGTGAATGGGGTTAATCAAATCGTCTCCATGGCTGAACAAAATCGTCTGACGGTAGCCAGAAGGAATAATACATGACGTCATCACACTGGAAGGGTTAATGAGCATGTTCTAACCTACTAATGGCCGTATTCTAAGTGACATAGAAGGCTTCTTAACAACTCTTCCTTAGCGATTCATTTATCGCAATCCACCTCAACACTGTCTTCATTTGTATAGTTTTAATTCGAAAAACTTTGCATCAGAAACACAGATCGAAATATTGGAGTATTATGTTCAGAATTTTATTCTCGAAGGAAAAAAAAAAAATTGCCCCCAGGTAGACCTTCTTAAATCATAAAGCTTTGCTAGGTGACAGGAGGGCGCTACCCCTCGCGACATGGCAGCAACCGGGTGTGGCTCGAACTCACGTCCCTCAGGTCCCGAGTCCGACGCTCTACCACAGAGCCACCCTGCCCCTCCGCCCGTGAGGGAAGAAATATTGAGAAATCACCAGATCCACTCAAAATGTAATCGTGGACCTGAGAGTACACCTTTTACGGGTAAATAAAATCGTCTGGCGGTAACAGGAATAAAATAGAAACTGACGCCATCGTAGGGTAAGAGTTGTGGTTATTTTTGTTATTACGCCATTAAGAGAGAGAGAGAGAGAGAGAGAGAGAGAGAGAGAGAGAGAGAGAGAGAGGTTGGTCGATAGGAAATGCTCAAATAAAATTGTACCGATAAACGTTCAGCAATAAAATATTTATTCAAGAATCCCTAATTTTTCGTAATAATATTGTCATGTAATAAAATTTTGTAAACCCTACGTGATAATACTATACTGTATTCTTCAATAATAGGTTAATTCACAATAACACTTTTGATAACATTTAAGACAGATGTGTGTGTGTATCTGTATATGTCAGTGATAAAAACCAAGAAAAGCGATTCCTTATGCCATCCTTCCATTTTTCAGTTTACGTCCCCATCTCTCTCTCTCTCTCTCTCTCTCTCTCTCTCTCTCTCCAAATATTCCCAGGTATACCGATAGGGGAAAAAAAAAAAAAAAAGTTCTCAAGCCTCTGACTGCCAGCATTTCTCTCAGCTGAGGGAAATCGTCTGTGTTTGCCTACGAAATACTCCCATGTGTATTAGTATTGGTGACAAGGTTAATAAAGATTATAAGCAATGCGTCTGACTGCAGGGATTTCTCTCAGCTGAATCAAATCGTCTGATAGCCTAAATTATTGACCACAGGACGTTCATGGCTGGGAAGGGATTAAAGAGTTCAGTAAGATCTTAACCTTCACGGTGGGCACAACTCTAGTTCTGTATTCCAGCTGACCACACATGATTTTATTTTGTTGAGTGAGTCATAGGAGCCTGTCACAGTAAATACCCTCACCCGATACCCTCTCATGGTCAGGACAACTCTACTGATGTATTCCAGATGACAACACACGATTACATTCAGCTGAGTGAGCTTAGGAGCCTGAGTGTTAATACCGTCACGTTAACTATCTCATGGTTAGAACAAATTTTCTATATTATTCCAGGTAGTGCCAGGCGATTTTATTCAGCTGATGTAATTTCTAGCTGTTTTGCTCTTTCCTGACTATTTGATTCACAATAGGTGACGTGTGTCCATCAACCCCTTCAGTGGTAGACAGGTGCTGGCAAAGGACGCCTTCACGTAGTGGCAGCGGTATGACCAGGCGGCTCCACTGCCCGGCCATACAGACGTCCCTCAAGTACTTACCTATCCTCCGAAAGGAAGGTGGCCTACAGCAGAAGGGCATTTAATGCCTGCAATTCACCGGGTTTCCATTTCACGCGCCCAAGCCTTGAAAAATGCATAAACGTAGTCTCATTCAGGGAATTAACACGCTCATGCCTTACTGACAGTCCCAACTGCATAAAATCATCTGGCGTTATCTGGAATGAAATACTAGAGATGTCCTAAAAGATGGTTAATGGTGCCAGTATTATCACACTCAGGTTACTATGAATCACGGTTAAATCGATTCATCTGTGGAATCAGTATCTAATATAGCCCGGGACAAACGCGTATAATTAAAAGTACAATAAGTATTGTCGACTGTTAACAAGACATATTATGTACTGTGCAATCCTGATTTATGAGTATTACAGAAGTGAGGCTCTATCATTAATTTCTAAGCCACTAAATAAAGTTCTGTCGCTTTGTTTCATATTTCTTTTCTTTACCATCTCATATGCTTACCATTAAATACAACACTACATCCACCCTACACCACTTCATTTTGACTATCATCATATTCTAACGTTAATCTACTGTTTTAACTCAGTATTCACTATAGAGAGAAGGCACTTAAGGCACTTAGAAAGTGAAAAGAATATAGGACTTCTCTCGAGCGAACAAAATCGCCCTTTGTCAGCTGAATCAAATGGCCCGTATGCAGCAAGAATAAAGTTTTAAAAATCATCTGACAAACCCATTACTGTATTTTAATCCCTTAGCATACAATGCACGCACAAACGTATTTTATTCACATTTTTTTTCACTTCAACCTGGATTTTTTTCCTCTTTTGATTTCTATATCGCATAGTTCACTGGCAGAATAAGCCAGCGCTTCAGTTCCATAGAACTGCTTCGTGACTAGCACCATATTACAATCTTTTCTTGCAGCTCAGCATTCATTACGAGTTTCATCTTCTTTAGGTTGAATAAAATCGTCTGGCGGTGGGAACATCATATTTTAACGCCCTAACATCATTCATGTATATTTTTGTTAATTCTTACTACCCACTTCCAGATGATTTTCTCAGCTCAGGAGAGACTTTTCGAACTGAAGGGGTGGATACCGCCGTAACTTTCTTTTAAAAGATTATGGTGCTGGAGACGGACGCCTTCATGTGGTGGCACTGATATGACTCGGCAACTCTTCTGCCTAGTTGTACAAGCATCCCTCAACTCCCTCATCTCCCCTAAAGAGAGGATGATGCAGGTAAGGCAACTTCAGCCTGCAGTCCACCGGGTTTACGATTCAGATATGCTTAGGGTGGCAAATAATAATAATAATAATAATAATAATAATAATAGTAAAAATAATTATAATCATCATCATCATCATCATCATCATCATATCTGAATCAGATAAAACGGCAAGGCGTCAATGTCATGAAATGTTTAAAAAATCTCACTGAAGGTATTTAAATCATCCTGTAGCTAATCGCCACTTCACCTCAAAGACGAATTCATATTCTTCTTGCCAGTCTTCAGGCGATTTTATTCAGCGATGGCTCTGTCGGTAGAGAGGTGGCCTGCAGTCCTACCGGACCCAAAATCAGACTTTACTGATCTACCAGAAGACCCGCCGACATGTCGTAACAATACCCCCGCTTATACTAATACACCAGTCCCGTATGAGACAGTCCTAGCATGTATTCAATATGGACGGTGGGTGTTAGCGCCGAGGTGGTGACATGTAGAGGAATACTGTATGGTATGTAGGAGGACTACTGGGCCTTATGAGCAGGCCGTGATGCCTGAGTATTACGAGATTTTCTCATATGCTGAATAAAATCGTCTGGTAGTAGGAAAAATTGAGAGAGAGAGAGAGAGAGAGAGAGAGAGAGAGAGAGAGAGAGAGAGAGAGAGAGAGAGAGAATCGTCAAATGAAATTCCAAAAGTTAAAAATTTATCAGTTTATCTTCAGTACATAAATAATAGCAAAACAGTTGAAGTTAGCTGCACTAGTAGGTCACTGAATGGATATTTTGCGCTCTGAGCGGCATGTTTCGAATCTTGTCCAAATGCCTCTCACCAGCTGAGTACAAATCGTCTTGTGCGGGACAAAAGCAAAATGAAATAGACTATATTCCTTTATTTTTAAAATTCCCATCATCATGAATGCCAAGTTACAGTAATACATTAACACTAGAATATGATGCTAATCACGATGAGGTGCTATGCAGAAAATGAAGACTCCTACCGTCGTCTTTTTGTTTTTTCTGTTAATTGACTACGTAACTTATGTGCAAAAAGACAAAAATGTGGCCATGTCAAGAGGAAAGAGGTAAATCAAATGTCTCCTACGCTGAATAAAATCGTCTGACGATAGTAAAATGTAACATTATTATTATTATTATTATTATTATTATTAATAGCCGGTCATCAAAGTTGATGATAGTGTTTCTAACGGTTTAACCGACGAAGGGTTTTATTCTAGATGACCTTAGTAATTTACGTTCATATTAAGCTTAGCAGTGTGTTTGTGTGAGGGTGTGTGTGGGGGTGTTTAGAAATGTCATTTTTATATTGGCAATGTTTGGGTCAATGAAATGTAAACGAATACCGAGGTGTATTGTGCAGAAGAAATCGCTTAGGAAAAGACGCTAAGAATCTCCAAATGCACTTAAAAGGTGATTTGAATAAAATCATCTGGAGGTAAAAAGAATAACAGGGAAAGGATTAACTTGGACTGTCTGAGAGAGAGAGAGAGAGAGAGAGAGAGAGAGAGAGAGAGAGAGAGAGGAGAGAGAGAGAGAGAGAGAGAGAGAGAGAGAGAGAGAGAGAGTTAACATGGAAAACCATTTGTTAATATAGCGAAAGACAAACAGATAACCGACCGTGATTTTCGGGTAAACTATACTATCCAAAGAGAGAGAGAGAGAGAGAGAGAGAGAGAGAGAGTTGCAATCGAGATTCCTAAAATTTAAGATAATCAAATTTCGTCACTAAACACTATTTCTAAAGAACAAAAAAAAAAAGAAGCAATTGTTGATATTTTGGAATATTTGTTCCTTAAAGGCTAATTCAACTGAATTTAAAATTAATGTTTCTCTTTACCCGAATCATATCGTCCTGTTTTAGGATACAAACGATACTCTACTTATGATCTAACTTGGCCTAAAATTACCATGTCTTCAACTTCAGTGCTTAGTTTTACTAACAGATTAAAAATATACGAGTAATATGACAACAATCACACTGAAGTGCTATGGAAAGGATGTAGAGCCGTAGCATCATCTTTATCTAACACAGAGATGTGTGAAATAAGCTACAGAAGGACATAAACCTGGGCCAAGGTAAACTGAACAAACTATAGTCACAGTGAAGTGCTATGGAAAGGATATAGAGCCATAGCTTTGTCTTTCTGCCACTGAGTTACATAAATAAGATACAAAAAGACAAAAGTCTGCACCAAGTTAAACTGAAAGACCTATAGTAGTGAATGGGGTAAATCAAATCGTCTCCATGGCTGAACAAAATCGTCTGACGGTAGCCAGAAGGAATAACACATGACATCATCACACTGGAAGGGTTAATGAGCATGTTCTAACCTACTAACGGCCGTATTCTAAGTGACATAGAAGGCTCCGTAACAACTCTTCCTTAGCGATTCATTTATCGCATTCTACCTCAACGTTGTCTCGTTTTTATAGTTTTAATGTCGAAAAACTTTGCATCAAAAACACACGCAGGAATATTGGAAAGTTATATTCAGGATAATTCGCGAAGGAGGAAGTCTTACGAAATCACCAGATCCACTCAGAATATAATCGTGTACCTGAGAGTGCACCTTTTACTATCTATCTATCTATATACCTAGGCTGCTTCCCCCAAGGAAAGGGAGGTAGCCGAGACAGGACGACACACTCCCCAATTACTCATCCATTCAAACACATTCATTCGCATCTTAGCCCCAAGGGGAGAACGGACAGATCCTCACCGCACCACACCGCACAATGGTCAACTGCGCAATGCAATCAGTGACATCCGCAGCAGGGCCCGACAGCAGAGCTGGTTTACCCCTGCCACATTATAACAGACCCATCCCTTTACCCGCACCTGACCTGAGTAGTTGATCAGACCAAATGCGGGAGAATATCCCCTCAGGGGCTGCGTCATCACTATTCATTCACAATTTCTCTCCATTTATTTCTGTCACGCACAGCCACTCTTCCTTGCTCAACAGACATCCCTCTCGCATCCAGTGCTCTCTTCACACTGTCCATCCATCCTATTCGTGGTCTTCCTCTCAGCCTTACACCTCTCACATCAGATCTAGTTATCTTTTTCACCAATCGCTCATTACCCATTCTCTCCATATGCCCAAACCATCGCAACACTCTCTGCTCAACTCTACCAGCCATCTCCCGAACAACTCCAGTTCTCGTTCGCACTTCATCATTTCGCACTCGATCCATACGCGTCACTCCACACATACTCCTCAGACACCTCATCTTCATTACATTCAAACTTTTCCTCTCTTCTACACCCATATTCCATGTTTCAGCCCCATATAACGCAGTCGGTACCACAACACCCTCATACAACCTTCTCTTTACATCCATTCTAAACGAACGACATCTAAACACTTTTTTCATTCCTCCCAGTACCTTTCCTACTTCATTTATTCTAAACTTCACTTCTGCATCTATTCTTCCATCCACATGTGACCCTAGATATTTAAAACACTCTACCTCCTCAAGCAACTCGCCATTCAAAGCTATAGTCATCCCCCTACCATCTACCAACCTCGTACACTTCATCACTTTACTCTTATTCTCATTTACTTTCAATTTCCTCCTTTCACACACCCTTCCAAACTCCTCTACCAACTGTCTCAATCTCTCCTCTGAATCAGCCACCAGTGCAGTATCATCTGCTAACAGCAGCTGCTTCAGATCCCACTCTCCACCATCAACATTCACCAGACTCAGACCTCCACCTAAAACTCTTGCATTCACCTCCCTTACAACACCATCCATGTAAATATTAAACAACCAAGGCGACATCACACATCCCTGTCGCAGCCCCACTCTTACTGGAAACCAGTCACTCACAGCATTTCCCACTCTTACACACGCTCTACTATTTACATAAAAACTTTTCACCCCTTTTAGTAACCTACCATCAAGTCCATACAATCTTAAAACAGTCCACAAAGCCTCCCTATCAATTCAATCATACGCTTTCTCTAAATCCATGAATGCCCAAAACACATCCTTGCCTTTCGCTAAATACTTTTCACACACTTGTCTCACAGCAAACACCTGATCCACGCATCCCCTCCCTCTCCTAAAGCCACACTGATCTTCACCAATCACTCCCTCTGTACCCTCTCTAACTCTCATAATTAACACTCTACCATACACCTTATCTACAAAAACACTCAACAGACTTATACCCCTAAAGTTAGTACATTCATACTTATCACCCTTGCCTTTATACAACGGGACCACACAAGGGTAAGAGTTGTCGTGGATATTTTTATTACGGCATTGAGAGAGAGAGAGAGAGAGAGAGAGAGAGAGAGAGATTGGTTGTTAGGAAATTTTCAAGTAAAAGTGTACCGTTAGTCGTTCAGTAATATAGTATTTATAAAAGACTATATAGTATCCATATAGACCATTTTTGTTGAACGAAATTCTGGGATCGTGAGCTAATTATATATATTCTCATAACACACTGACTGACTCGGTCATATATTTCGTAAAATGCAGAATAAGAAGGCTCGGAGGTGTGTCTGTTGCCTGTATATTTGTGTTCAAAACCTAGCATTGCGGTTCCCTGTGCCATCCTTCCAATTCTCTCTCCTTTTCTACCCGCCTGTCCACATACATATCAACCGATCGAATTTTATATCTGACTACCTATCGATCTCTATGCCATATATTATGAGGGATACAACGACTCTCTCTCTCTCTCTCTCTCTCTCTCTCTCTCTCTCTCTCTCTCTCTCTCTCTCATAATATTCACAGGTATACCGATGGGGAAAAATGAATTAAACAGAATAGGTTCTGAAGCCTCTGACTACCAGCATTTCTCTCAGCTGAAGGAAATCGTCCGATGCTCGCCTAAGAAATACTCCATGCGTATAAGCACTTGAGACAGTATTGAAGGTTTTTATTAAAGCGTGTGACAGAAGGGATTTCTCTCAGCTGAATCAAATCGTCCAATTTTAGCCTGGATTATTGACCACAGGACGTTCATGGCTGAGAAGGAATTAAAGAGTTCAGTAAGATCTTAACTCTCTGATGGTGAGCACAACTCTAGTACTGTATTCCAGCTGACCATACATGGTTTTATTTTGCTCAGTGAGTCATAGGAGCCTGTCTTCACCCGGAACCCTCTCATGGTCAGGACAACTCTACTGCTGTATTCCAGATGACGACACACGATTACATTCAGCTGAGTGAGCTTAGGAGCCTGAGTGTTAATACCGTCACGTTAACTATCTTATGGTTAGAACAAATTTTTTATATTATTCCAGGTAATGCCAGGCGATTTTATTCAGCTGATGTAATTTCTAGCTGTTTTGCTCTTTCCTGACTATTTGATTCACAATAGGTGACGTGTGTGAACAGGGAGGGGTTAGACACAGCGTCCATCAACCCCTTCAGTGGTAGACAGGTGCTGGAGAGGGACGCCTTCACGTGGTGACACCGGTATGACCAGGCGGCTCCACTGCCAGGCTCTACAGACGTCCCTCAAGTACTTATCTATCCTCCGAAAGGAAAGATACCTACTGAACTGGGTCATTAATGGCTGCAGTCCACCGGATTCAAATTTCACGTGAGGCCAAGATTTGTATAAGTACAAAAACGTTAAACCATTCGGGGAATTAGCACGCTCATACCCAATAACTTTCCTAACTGCATAAAATCGTCTGGTTTTGTGGAATAAAATACTAGAATTATTCTAAGAGATGGTTGATGGCACCAGTATTAACATACCCAAGTTACTGTGACTCATTCTCTGTCAAATACGTTCATTTCTGGAACTGATAATTAAAACCGCTAGAAACAATGCATAATACTTGTCATACTAAAAAAAAAAATATTGTCTTGAAACAATGATGTACCTATATGCTGCTATCTTCATAATAAGTAGCAAAGTACTAAAGCAACAGGATTAAATTTTAACCCTTCCCCCCCAAACTTGTTAATTTCTTCCATATATTTTTTTCAATTTACATCACATACGATCAATTAAAACAGAGTTCTACATCTCTATATCCTTCCCATATCACTTATCAGTGACTATGATCATGATCTGACGTTAATCTACTGTTACAGCTCAACATTCATGATGGAGAGATGACACTTTTAGGTGCTCTAAATGTTAAAATATTATAGGGTTTCTCTCGACTGACGAAAATCACCATTTCTAACCTGAATGAAAAGTATATAGCGAGAATACTTTTTAAAATCCAACAAACGCCTTATTATTTTTCTCTCAGCGTAAAAATGACACAAGAACGTATTTTATTCACGATATATTTTTTCAGCTTAAATGTATAGTTCATTCACTTCAGTCTGGAAATTTTTCCCTGATGAAGCTTATTTCCCGTAGTTCACTGGCAGGATAAGACAATACTAAGGCTTGACATCCTTTCCATAGAACTTCTTCGTGACTAGCTCCATATTTCACTCTCTTTTTACAGCTTAACATCCAGTACGAGTTTCTTCAATCTATTTGTAGCCAGATGCCATAATCCCGTAAGGGGTGGCCGTTTGTCTTGAGTTAGTCGTTTTACGGGGAGGGACACAAACCCTCCACCAGTCCATGTCTTGACACAAAAGGAACACGTATGGGTTGGTTATATGGCTACCACCCAACGTTGTAAATGGCTTCCTGGCTTTATTCACAAATTGCAGGTTTGATACACCTTTCAGTAACCCGTTCATTACAAGATTTTCCCATAAGCTGAATAAAATCGTCTGGAGACCGGAAAAATTAACTGCGAGAGGGGAGAATCGTCAATCGAAAATCTGAACGTTACAAATTTGTCTTTTTTACAGTACATAAATATTAATAAACCAATTAAATTGATTGCACTCTTAGGTAATTGATTTAAATTTTTTATTTTAAGCGACTTGTTCCGAATTCTGTCCAAATGTCTCTCACCTGCTGAGTAAGATCGTCTTCTGTGGGAATAAAACCGAATCGATTATATTACTTTGCTTTAAACATTTCCATCATCATGATATCTAAGTTATCGTGATAGATTAATACTAGAATATGATGCTAGTCACGATGAAGTGTTTTGCAGAAGATAAAGACTCCCACCAGTGTCTGTTTTTCTTTTAACGGGCAACGTAATGTATCTGCAAAATACAAAAGTATGGGCCAAGTCAACATGAAAGAGGTAAACTAGATGTCTCCTAAGCTGAATAAAATCGTCTGAAGGAAACAAAGGGTAAATTATAATGATAATAATCATCATCATCAACATCCGAACCTCCTTTCCCACCTAGGACAGGGTGAGGAGTAGCAACGTCCAGACAGCTAAATGACCTTAGCACATTATTATTATTATTATTTTTATTATTATTATTATTATTATTATTGTTGTTGTATTAATAGTTTACTATCACTCTGAAAGAATTAATGTTTCTAACCAATGAAGGGCCTGTTACGGAACAGAGAAAGATAACGTACACTTTAAGTGAGAATACTAAGAGTCACTACTGTCCCGTAAAGTTCCAGGTTCAAAACAAAAGAGTTAGGTAAAATTACAAGTTAAAGTTTAATGCTCAAACTAACAACAAAACATTCAGGACTCATAAGGATAATGTAATGGCAAATAAACAGGTTAAATATATGGTTAACTGCAATAGCCTCTATTAACACGACATTAGCAAGAGTAAATTTATCTAAGTCAGCCCTGATAAAATGACAATACTGGATAATAGTGAATGCGAGATATATTATTACAGATACAAATTATTATTAATGATGGCTGATAGTAAAACTTTACATAAATTACAAAAAAAACTCACTAGGCCTACAAATCAACACCTTATGCTATACAGTACAAGGAAAAAATGCAATAACAGTTATACTCAAATTACACACAGCTGCTAGATGTTTGGAGATTTCTTGAGCACTCACAATAATAATAACTGTACAGGGGAGGACAGAGATGTGAACAAAATGAGGAGCAGATCTAAGTGGCAATGATGCAGAGACTGAGCTCATTATATAGGGGCCGGCAGAGCTTGATACAACTTGTAAGAAGGACGTGCAAATGAAGCCATGGGGACAAAGAGCTGAAAATCCCGCTTTGAACAACAGAGAGGACGACTTACTCTACTATAACGGTAGAAGGGAGGAACTGAGGCAGAACACGCTCGTGATCAAACATGCAGCATACTGTGCGTTAAAAATACACAAAGGATGATGAAATCATAGGCTATGTAACACCTCCCCACAAAGAAAAAAGAAATTTACAAAGGAAATTTCTTATTACTCTAAAACAATCTGTCTAAAGTCTAGATAAGCAATCTGCAATAACATTTTCTTTCCCCTTGACATGTTGTATGTCTAATGAATACTCCTGAAGAAGTAGACTCCATCTTGTCAATCTCTGATTTTTATCTTTAAACTTACTAAGGAATTTCAGTGGGTTATGATCGGTATAAATGACTATGGGGTCAAAACCAGAACACAAATAAAATGAAAAATCCTGTAAACCCAAAATCAAGGCCAAAAGCTCTTTCTCAATAGTTGAGTTCTTTTGAGGTGGAGTGAACTTCTTACTGTAATAAGATACAGGATGTTCAATACCCTGATCATCCTCTTGCAGCAAAACAGCCCCAGCTCCTGTATCACTTGCATCAACAGCCATCTTAAAAGGCTTAGCAAAATTTGGAGTAGCGAGCACTGGCTGACTTAATAGGATAGCTTTAAGTTTGTTGAAAGAGGATTCACAGTTATCGGTCCAGACAAATTTAACTCCCTTTTTCAGTAGGTCTGTAAGTGGTGATACAAGAATAGAAAAGTTAAGAACAAATCTCCTGTAATAACCTACCATTCCCAAAAATCTTTGTAGCTCCTTCCTACTTTTAGGTCTGGGAAGATCACTTATAACCTGAACCTTAGCTCCTGGTGGTGCAACATGTCCATCACCAATTACATACCCAAGGTACTGAACTTTAGCTTGACCAAACTCACACTTTGATAAATTAGCTACAAGATTAGCCTGAACTAAACGGTCAAGAAATTTACTGACATGGCATAGGTGATCTTTCCAGTTGTCACTGAAGATTAATACATCATCAATATAAACAACACACCCTGCCAAACCCTCTGTTATAACATTCATGAGCTTCTGAAATGTGGCTGGTGCATTCTTCATACCATTTGGCATTACTGAACATGCAAAAGTCTTTCCTAGTGTTACAAAACATGAGATCTCCCTAGCACGTTCAGTCATAGGTACTTGCCAGTATCCCTTTAACAAATCAAACTTACTTATGTACCTAGCCTTTCCGATCTTGTCTATGCAATCTTCCACACGAGGGAGAGGGTAAGTGTCTGTTTTGGTTATCTGATTAACACGTCTGTAGTCAATGCAAAGCTGCTGTGACCCACCTGGCTTAGGGACTAGAGTGACAGGAGAACTCCACTCGCTCTGACAGGGCTCAATCATCTTGTGGTCCAACAGGTAGCCAAGCTCCTTCTGGATGAGAGGAACTTTCACTGGGTTCACACGGTAAGGAGGCAATTTAATTGGCTTTGCGTCTCCAACATCGACATCATGCATCAACACAGTGGTTCTTCCTGGAGTGGCACGGAACACTTGCGGGTACTCCTGCAGTAATGCCGAAAACTCCTGCCTTTCCTTGGGAGGTAGATGAGAAAGCTTAGTCTGGAGATCATTCATGATCTCAGGATTCTTCCCCAAACTATCACTCAGGCTCATACTGCATGGGAGAGCTTCACTTCCAGACTCGGGTGGAACAGCTACAGTGCAGACTGGATTATTTTCGTCCCGCCTGTGATATAACTTTAGCATGTTGATGTGACATAGTTGCTTGCTCTTTCTACGATCTGGTGTGGCGATGACATTGTTGACATCACTGAGTTTCTTCACGAAATAAGGACCACTAAACTTGGCTTGAAGAGGTTGCCCATGAACCGGTAGCAGAATCAAAACCTGATCTCCTGGCTGAAAGTGGCGTACCCTGGACTTCTTATCATACCAAGTCTTCATCTTCTTCTGAGCAGCTCCTAAATTCTCTCTTGCCAGCTGTAAAGCAGTGGACAGCCGTTCTTTGAACTTCATCACATACTCCAGCAGGTTGACGTCATCTTCCTCCGACAGCCAGCATTCCTTGAGTAACTTAAGGGGTCCTCTTACTTCATGGCCAAACAGTAGTTCAAAAGGTGAGAAGCCCAGTGATTCATTTGGAGATTCTCTTGCGGCAAACACAACGAATGGAAGACCTTTATCCCAGTCTTTCTGATGTTCCAAACAGTATTTCTTGAGCATCGATTTGAGTGTTTGATGATATCTCTCCAACGCTCCTTGGGTCTGGGGATGGTAAGCTGAAGACGTGATCTGGGTGATGCCCAACTCTTTCAGAGACTGCTTGAAAACATTTGACATGAAATTACTTCCCCGGTCTGACTGTACCTCCTTGGGCAGACCAAACTTTGTGAAGAACCCTAGCATTTCCTTAACCACGTTCTTTGCTGAGATATTTCTAAGTGGAATGGCTTCAGGATAACGAGTAGCCATATCAACCATGGTCAACACATAAGAAAATCCTGAAGAAGTCTTAGGAAGAGGGCCCACAATATCCACCAACACACGGGTGAAAGGCGCCTCAAAAGGAGGAATGGGAACTAGAGGTGCAACCTTTTCGGTCTGATTACACTTCCCCACAACTTGACAGGTGTGACAAGACTTACAATACCAGGAAACATCCCTGAAGATACCTGGCCAGTAGAAGTGTTTCAAAATGCGTGCCACAGTCTTCCTCACTCCAAGGTGTCCTGCCAAACTGGAATCATGAGCCACTCTAATGATATCCTGCCTACAAACACGAGGGATGACAACTTGATGTACAACCTCCCATTCACAGTCGGCTGATGCTGTTGGGGGTCTCCACTTCCTCATAAGTACTCCTGACTTTACATAATAACAAGTAGAAGCACCGGCTGACTCTTCTTCACTGTAAGCAGAGTTAGCTAGACCTTTCAACTCAGGGTCAGCAACCTGCAACTCAACCAACTCTTGACGAGACAAATTATCAACACTACGGGGTACTGCCTCATCTGGTGAGTGGTCCAAATTAGCAAGAAAAGTGTCAGCTAGGATAACATCATCATCATCATTATCCTCTAAATCACCAGTAACTTTAGACTTAGCCCTAGTGACAGCACATGCAGGGAACACAACAGGGACATCACAATCCTGGGTCGCAGCCACTGGCTCACTAGACAACTGAGGAGCTGGACACACTTGACTTCCACCAATATCATTTCCAAGTAAGAAAGTTACACCTGACATTGGGAGTGTCTCAACCAACCCAACCATAACGGAACCATTAACAAAACCAGACTCTAAATTCACTCTGCACAGAGGGACAGAGAAATAATTATTCCCTACACCTTGTAAGATTACAGTTTCATCAGAGGAATTAACATTAGAGCCTAGAACACTGGTCAGCATAAGGGATTGGCAAGCACCCGTATCACGATATATTTGAACTGATTTCCTGTCATTACTGTCCAGAGGACTGACAAAACCATCAGACAGGAAATTAGCACATGAACTCTTGAGAGTGTCACCCACGTTACTGCTCAAAAGAGGAGCTCCATCATGAGAATTTAAGTTACCCCTCAAAGCAGGTTCAGTTAACTCAGTTAAAGAATTCTGTGAACTCTCAAGAGTGGACACTAGACCAATTGACTGAATATTTAAAGACTCCTTTTTGTTCACATCACGCTGTCTCCTGAAACATCTCTCCGTAGTATGACCAAGCTTACTACAATAATTACATTTACTTTTCTGAAATCTAGAGGTGAAGCTGGTATTTACTTCCTGAGAAACATCATCTTTATTCTCTTTCCTGTTACCTGTACTCTGAGTAGAGGCAACGTACTTACTCTCAGCTTTCCCTTTTTCTTTAGAATATCTCTTGTGAGTGAGAACATATTCATCAGCTAAAACTGCAGCATCAGACAAATTATCTATTCTTTTCTCATCAAGATATAGGCTTACATCTTTACTAATACACCTTTTGAAGTCCTCCAGCAAAATCATCTGCTTAAATTTGTCAAAATCAGAATCCACATTCTTAGAATTTAACCACTGCTCTAACAAATCTTCTTTGATTTTTGCATACTCAACATGGGATTGCTTATCTTGCTTGTAAGTTGTCCTAAATTTTACTCTATAGGCTTCAGGAACAAGCTCATAGGGCTTAAGAATCAAGCTCTTAACTACATCATAATTATCAGATTGATCCTGAGGCAAAGATGCATAAGTTACTTGAGCTTTACCGGTGAGAACAGTTTGAAGGAGTACTGGCCAATACTGTTTGGGCCAATTAAAACCTGTAGCTACCCTCTCAAACAACTGAAAATACTTTGTTAAATCAGATTCATTAAAAGGAGGGACAAGTTTAACATTTTTAGCCACATCAAAATCATCAGAGCTAGATGATCCAGTTCCACCTTGTTTCATGCGATACTCATGGTCTGCCTGAATCCTAGCAATTTCAACTTGTGCCTCAGCCTCCTTAGAACGTGCTTGAAATTCAGCCTCCTTAACACGAGACTCCGCCTCCTTAGCCTTAGCCTCCTGCAGGGCTAGCTGTAACTTAGCTAATTCAATCTGCGTTTGCTCATTTGGAGGAGTTACATTAAACAAGCTTTCATTAATCATGTCAACAATTTGATCTTTAGAATGATGAGAGCGAAGAGCAATTCCCATTTGTTGAGCAACAAGCTTAAGTTCATTCTTTGTTCTGTTTTCTACATCCAACACTGTTTGCACATTTGACAAAAAATCTTTGGCTTCATCAAGCGTAGTAATAGTAGACATCATGAATAAGTAACAGTCACAAAATATCAAGCAATATCCTTATGATAATATCCTGAATATCCTGATAAGAGGTCGCCAAATTTATGTTACGGAACAGAGAAAGATAACGTACACTTTAAGTGAGAATACTAAGAGTCACTACTGTCCCGTAAAGTTCCAGGTTCAAAACAAAAGAGTTAGGTAAAATTACAAGTTAAAGTTTAATGCTCAAACTAACAACAAAACATTCAGGACTCATAAGGATAATGTAATGGCAAATAAACAGGTTTAATATATGGTTAACTGCAATAGCCTCTATTAACACGAAATTAGCAAGAGTAAATTTATCTAAGTCAGCCCTGATAAAATGACAATACTGGATAATACTCAGTGAATGCGAGATATGTTATTACAGATACAAATTATTATTAATGATGGCTGATAGTAAAACTTTACATAAATTACAAAAAAAAGCTCACGGCCTACAAATCAACACCTTATGCTATACAGTACAAGGAAAAAATGCAATAACAGTTATACTCAAATTACACACAGCTGCTAGATGTTTGGAGATTTCTTGAGCACTCACAATAATAATAACTGTACAGGGGAGGACAGAGATGTGAACAAAATGAGGAGCAGATCTAAGTGGCAATGATGCAGAGACTGAGCTCATTATATAGGGGCCGGCAGAGCTTGATACAACTTGTAAGAAGGACGCGCAAATGAAGCCATGGGGACAAAGAGCTGAAAATCCCGCTTTGAACAACAGAGAGGACGACTTACTCTACTATAACGGTAGAAGGGAGGAACTGAGGCAGAACACGCTCGTGATCAAACATGCAGCATACTGTGCGTTAAAAATACACAAAGGATGATGAAATCATAGGCTATGTAACAGGCCTTATTCTAAATGACCTTAGCAACGTCATTTGCATATTAATCTTTAGCACTGTGTGTGTGTGTGTGTGTGTGTGTGTGTGTGTGTGTGTGTGTGTGAGAGAGAGAGAGAGAGAGAGAGAGAGATTGGTAGTTGGGAAATTCTCAGGTATACGGTAATTTTAGTTAACTGTTCAGTAATATAGTATGTAAGAAAAAGAATTATTCGTGCAATATAGGAAGGTATTGGGCACTTGCAGTCGATGGTGGTCTGCTGGGCGAGGTTCTTCAGTTTTTGTACAAATTATGTGAATATACTATCTTGCTTAAGTTATTCTAATTAGGGCCGACAGCCGACGTATATGGAAATGTTCCTGACTCGTCTGGTTTCCTTTCATATATTGATGTCCCCTATATTAGGTTGTGCCTTGACTGACAGTCACCAGGTGATGAGTGCAGATATGTAATGTAGAAAGGCATTACATATCTGCAGTCGATGGTGTTCTCCTGGTCGAGGCTTTTTTAATATTAGTGTAGGTCTAGTTATTTGTTTCTTAGGATTTAGTATAGGTTTTTGATTTGTCTGTTAGGTGGTTAGTTTTAGGGTATTTAGGTATTTTTGATTATAAGTATTATAAAGATAAAAATATAAAAAATAAAAATAAAAATAAATACAAAAAATAAAAAAAATTATATATATATATATATATATATATATATATAGATATATATATATATTTATATATGTGTCTATATATATATATATATATATATATATATATATATATATATATATATATATATATATATTTGCCTTAATGACCAGAGGCTCCGGCCTCAATGGTCGATAGGCAAAAAAAAAAAAAAAAAGTGCCCGGTATCGATCTTTGTTTTCTGTCAATTTTTTTGAATTTTACGATAATGATACTTCATCCATTAGCTCTCAGGTAACTCGCAGTAATACAATTAGAAAACAGTAACGTAAAAGGAATTAAGTGTGTGTGTGTGTGTGTGTGTGTGTTGCAATTCCATATGCCATCTTTTCATCTATCTGTTAACCTCTCTCTCTCTCTCTCCCTCTCTCTCTCTCTCTCTCTCTCTCTCTCTCTCTCTCTCGCTCTCTCTCTCTCTGCTTTTCTACCTGCCTGTCCACATATATACCCAAATTGAATTATCTGACTACCTATCTCTTTTTATGTCATTCTATGAGGGATGGAACGACTCTCTCTCTCTCTCTCTCTCTCTCTCTCTCATTCCCAAGTATACCGAGAGGGAATGAAAGAATTAAACAAAATAGGCTCTCAAGCTTCGGACGGCCAACATTCCTCTCGGCTGAAGGAAATCGTCTTGAGTTCCCCTTAGAAATATTCCCAAGTGCATCAGTACCAGCCACACGGTTACTATACAGTAGGTTATCAATGCGTCTGCAGGGATTTCTCTCAGCTGAATCAAATCGTCTTTTACTAGCCTAAATTATTGACCACAAGAAGATCAATGCTGGGATGGGATTAACGAGTTTAGTAATATCTTAACTCTCACGGTGGGCACAACTCTAGTTCTGTATTCCAGCTGACCACACATGATTTTATTTTGTTGAGTCATAGGAGCCTGTCAGAGTAAATACCTTCACCCGTAACCCTCTCATGGTCAGGACAACTCTACTGCTCTATTCCAGATGACGACACACGATTACATTCAGCTGAGTGAGCTTAGGAGCCTGAGTGTTAATACCGTCACGTTAACTATCTCATGGTTAGAACAAATTTTCTATATTATTCCAGGTAATGCCAGGCGATTTTATTCAGCTGATGTAATTTCTAGCTGTTTTGCTCTTTCCTGACTATTTGATTCACAATAGGTGACGTGTGTGAACAGGGAGGGGTTAGACACAGCGTCCATCAACCCCTTCAGTGGTAGACAGGTGCTGGAGAGGGACGCCTTCACGTGGTGGCAGCGGTATAACCAGGCGGCTCCACTGCCCGGCTATACAGACGTACCTCAAGTACTTACCTATCCCGCGAAAGGAAGGTGGCTTACTGCAGAAAGGCAATTAATGCCTGCAGTCCACCGGGTTTCCATTTCATGCACTCAAGCCTTTTGAAATACAAAAACTTAATTGCATTGAAGGAATTAACACGCTCGTGCATTACTGACAGTCCCAACTGCATGAACTCATCTGCCGGTATCTGGAATGAAATACTAGAGATGTCCTAAAAGATAGTTAATGGTGCCAGTATTAACACACTCAGGTTACTGTGAATCTCAGATAAAGAAATTCAACTGTGGAATTAATATCTAATATTGCACGGGACATATGCGTACAATTAGAACTACAATATATATTATGGACTGTATAGAAGACGTGAGTTGTACTGCGCAATCCTGATTTATAAGTACCAAAAAACACAGGCACCATCATTAAATTCTAAATCACTCCCTAAAGTTCTGTCTATTTGCTTCATATTTTTTTCTTTACCAGCTTCTGCGCTTACTAACAAATAAAACAAAGTACAGCATCCATCCTGTATCACTTGTTTGTGACTATCATCATATTCTGACGTTAATCTACTGCTATAACTAAGTATTCAGGATGGAGAGACAGAACTTTTACGCACGTTGAAAACAATGTAGGATTTCTTTCGACTGAAGAAAATTACTCTTCATCAGGTGAATGAGAAGGCCTTTATATAGCAAGAATAACGATTCAAAAATCATCTGACGAATGCCTTATTATATTCCCTAAGCATATAATGCACTCACGTAGTTTATTTACGATTTTTTCATTTCAACATGGATTTTTCTCCTCTTGAATATTCTCATATTTCACTGGCACAATAAGTCATTTCTAAAGCCCTACATCTTTTCCGTAGAACTGCTTCGTGACTAGCACCATACTACAATCTTTTCTTACAGTTCAACATTCAGTACTAGTTTCATCACCTTTAGGCTGAATAAAATCCTCTGGCGGTGGGAACATCATATTTTAACGCCCTGACACCATTCATGTGTATTTTTGTTAATTCTTACTACCCACCTCCAGATGATTTTCTCAGCTCAGGAGAGACTTTTCGAACTGAAGGGGTGGATACCGCCGTAACTTTCTTTTAAAAGATTATGGTGCTGGAGAGGGACGCCTTCATGTGGTGGCACTGATATGACTCGGCAACTCTTCTGCCCAGTTGTACTAACATCCCTCAACTCCCTCATGTCCCCTAAAGAGAGGATGATGTAGGTAAGGCAACTTCAGCCTGCAGTCCACCGGGTTCACGATTCAGATGTCCTTAGGGTGTCAAACAATAATAATAATAAGAGTAATAATAATAATCATCATCATCATCATCATCATTACCATCATCACACCTGGCTCTGATAAAACTGCCAGGCGTCAATGTCTTGAAATTTTAAAAAATCGCACTCAGAGTATTCAGATCATCCTGTACCTATTCGCCCTTTCACCCCAAGGATGTAATAATATTGTCTTGCTAGTCTTCAGAAGATTTTATTCAGCTTAAAAGAAACTGTATTCACAGATGGCGGGTCTGATACAGCCATCGATAACCTATTCATTACAAGATTTCTCCATATGCTGAATAAATCGTCTGGTTATAGGAAAAATTGAAAGAGAGAGAGAGAGAGAGAGAGAGAGAGAGTCTTCAATCGAAATTCTGAGCGATAAAAATTGATCACTTTTTCTTCAGTACATAAATAATAGTAAAACAATTGAAGTTAGCTGCACTAGTAGGTTACTAAATGAATATTGTGTACTCTGAGCGGCATGTTTCGAATTTTTGTCCTAATGCCTCTCACCAGCTGAGTAAAATCGTCTTGTGTGGAACAAAAGCAAAATTAATTAGATGATATAACTTTACTTTTAACATTTCCATCATCATCATCAATGCCAAGTTACAGTAATACTGTAGATTACCACTAGAATATGATGCTAGTCACGATGAGGTGCTATGCAGAAAATGAAGCCTCCTACAGTTGTCTCTTCTTTTTTTCTGTTAATGGACTACGTAACTTATCTGCAAAAAGACAAAAATGTGGCCATGTCAAGGGGAAAGAGGTAAATCAAATGTTTCCATTGCTGAATAAAATTGTCTGAAGGTAACGAATAGTAACTAATTATTATAATTATTATTATTATTATTATTATTATTATTATTATTATTATCATCATCATCATCATTATCATCATTATTATTATTTTATTATTAATAGCAGGTCATCAAATTGAAAAAGTTGATGATAATGTTTCTAACGGTTTAACTGATGAAGGGTCTTATTGTAAATGAATTTAGACATTAATTTTGCATATTAATCTATAGCACTGTGTGTGTGTGTGTGTGTGTGTGTGTGTGTGTGTGTGTGTGTGTGTGTGTTTAAAAATCTTTCTTATTAGCAATGTATGATTCAATGAAATATAAACGAACACTAACGTGTAACATGCAGAGAAAAAAAAAATCACTTAGGAAAGGGTGCTTAAGAAATTTCCAAATGCGCTTCAAAGGTGATTATACATCCAAGACTATAACTCTATCTATCTATATACCTAGGCTGCTTCCCCCAAGGAAAGGGAGGTAGCCGAGACAGGACGACACACTCCCCATTTAATCATCCATTCAAACACATTCATTCGCATCTTAGCCCCAAAGGGGAGAACGGACGATCCTCACCGCACCACACCGCACAACAGTCAACTGCGCAATGCAATCAGTGACATCCGCAGCAGGGCCCGACAGCAGAGCTGGTTTACACCTGCCACATCATAACAGACTCATCCCCTTACCTGCATCTGACCTGACTAGCTGATCAGACCAAATGTGGGAGAATATCCCCTCAGGGCTGCGTCATCACTTATTCATTCACAATTTCTCTCCATTTATTTCTGTCACGCACAGCCACTCTTCCTTGCTCAACAGACATCCCTCTCGCGTCCAGCGCTCTCTTCACTCTGTCCATCCATCCTATTCGTGGTCTTCCTCTCAGCCTTACACCTCTCACATCAGATCTAGTTATCTTTTTCACCAATCGCTCATTATCCATTCTCTCCATATGCCCAAACCATCGCAACACCCTCTGCTCAACTCTACCAGCCATCTCCCGAACAACTCCAGTTCTCCTTCACACTTCATCATTCCGCACTCGATCCATACGCGTCACTCCACACATACTCCTTAGACACCTCATCTCCATTACATTCAATCTTTTCCTCTCTGCTACACCCATATTCCATGTTTCAGCCCCATATAATGCAGTCGGTACCACAACACCCTCATACAACCTTCTCTTTACATCCATTCTAAGCGAACGACATCTAAACACTTTTTTCATTCCTCCCAGCACCTTTCCTACTTCATTTTTTCTAAACTTCACATCTGCATCTATTCTTCCATCCACAGCAACATGTGACCCTAGATATTTAAAACACTCTACCTCCTCAAGCAACTCGCCTTTCAAAGCTATAGTCATCCCCCTACCATCTACCAACCTCGTACACTTCATCACTTTACTCTTATTCTCATTTACTTTCAATTTCCTCCTTTCACACACTCTTCCAAACTCTTCCACCAACTGTCTCAATCTCTCCTCTGAATCAGCCACCAGTGCAGTATCATCTGCAAACAGCAGCTGCTTCAGATTCCACTCTCCACCATCAACATTCATCAGACTCAGACCTCCACCTAAAACTCTTGCATTCACCTCCCTTACAACACCATCCATGTAAATATTAAACAACCAAGGCGACATCACACATCCCTGTCGCAACCCCACTCTCACAGGAAACCAATCACTCACAGCATTTCCCACTCTTACACATGCTCTACTATTTACATAAAAACTTTTCACCCCTTTTAGTTACCTACCATCAAGTCCATACAATCTTAAAACAGTCCACAAAGCCTCCCTATCAATTCTATCATACTCTTTCTCTAAATCCATGAATGCCCAAAACACATCCTTGCCTTTCGCTAAATACTTTTCACACACTTGTCTCACAGCAAACACCTGATCCACGCATCCCCTCCCTCTCCTAAAGCCACACTGCTCATCACCAATCACTCCCTCTGTACCCTCTCTAACTCTCATAATTAACACTCTACCATACACCTTACCTACAACACTCAACAGACTTATACCCCTAAAGCTAGTACATTCTTACTTATCACCCTTGCCTTTATACAACGGGACCACACAAGCACTTGCCCAGTCAACTGGCACCATACCTTTCACAAAGCACACATTCAACGATCTTACTAACCAGTCAACAATAGTCAGTCCACCACCCTTCAGGCATTCCACAGCACACCCATCCATACCTGCAGCTTTCCCTGTTTTCATCTCCTTTACTGCCTTCTTCACTTCCTCCTTCATGATCAAAGAATCATTCAACTCTCCCAACACATTTATTCCTTGCACCCTTCAATCCGCCACAATCTCAGCCAGCCTTTCCTCCTCTACATTTAACAATCTTTCAAAATACTCTGCCCATCTCTTCCTTACTGCATCCATCTCAATTAACATCCTTCCATCCTCTGCTTATACTCGTTCTTCCTTCCCAGACTCTCCCTTTCGCACCCTTTTCACCTCCTTCCAAAACATTTTCTTATTCTGTTGAAAATTCTCTGTCAGCCGCCTACCCCACATCTCATCTGCTGCCACTTTAGCATCACGCACAGCCCTTCTCGCCCTATTCCTCTTTTCCTTAAACCTCTCATATGACATCTCATCCTTCCTCTGCAGCCACACTTCATATGCACGTCTCTTCTCAGCCACAGCCATACTTACTTCCTCGCACCACCATTCACTTCCTTTTCTTACACCACCACCCACACGTCTCACACCACACACCTCTTCTGCATGCCCCACCACAGCACTCTTAAATAACTGCCATTCCTCCTCCACACTGCAATTTTCCCGATCTTTCACTGCGTTCCAATCATCTTTCAATTTCTCCTGATACTCTATCTTTTTCTCTCTTTTATCCAACTCACTTACTTTCAAAACCTCCCTGCCACACCTAACCCTCCTAGCTCTCACCCATCTCTTACCTACTCATAACTTTCCCTCCACCAGGTAGTGGTCAGACATACCTCCACCCTCCCCTCTTAGAACTCTCACATCCAACAATCTTCCTATTCCATTCCTAGACACAACCACATAGTCCATCAAAGCTCTATCAACAACCCTTCCACCCTCCCGCCTCACCCATGTATACTTATAAATATCTTTCTTCACAAACAGCGTATTTCCAATCACCATCTCTCGCTCAGCACGCATCGCTATCATTCGCTCCCCATTTTCATTTCTTCCAGGCACACCATGCATACCAACTACACCTTCAACTGCTACATTTCCACAATGTCAATAAAATCGTCTGGAGGTAACAAGAATAAACTACAGTAGAATAACAGAGATAGGATTAAAGTGGATTTTTTTCAGAGAGAGAGAGAGAGAACCTGAAATCTGTTTGCTAATATACCGAAAGATAAACCGATAAAATACCGTGACTCAGCCTGTTTGATTTTAAGATAAGCTAAACCATCCAGAGTGAGTTACAGTAAAAATTCCTAAAATTAAAGATAATCAAATTTCTTCAGTACAACATTATTTCTAAAGAAAAGGAAAGGGGCAGTTTTTGATATTTTCAAATATTTTGTACGGTACTTGAAGGCTACTTCAATTCAACTCAGAATTAATGTTTCTCTTTACATGAATCACATCGTCCTGTTTTAGGATACAAACGATACTCTACTTTTGATCTAAATTGGCCTAAAATTACCATGTCTTCAACTTCAGTGCTTAGTTTTAACAATAGATTAAAAGTATAATATGACGTTAGTCACAATGAAGTGCTATGGAAAGGATATAGAGACGTAGCATCATCTTTATCTAACACAGAGATGTGTGAAATAAACTACAGAAGGACATAAACCTGGGCCAAGGTAAACTGAACAAACTATAGTCGCAGTGAAGTGCTATGGAGAGGATATAGAGCCATAGCATTGTCTTTCTGCCACTGAGTTACATAAATAACCTACACAAAGACAAAAGTTTGGGCCAAGATAAACTGAAAGACCTATAGTAGTGAATGGGGTTAATCAAATCGTCTGCATGGCTGAACAAAATCGTCTGACGGTAGCCAGAAGGAATAATACATGACATTACACTGGAAGGGTTAATGAGCATGTTCTAACTTACTAAAAACCGTATTCTAAGTGACATAGAAGGCTTCGTAACATCTCTTCCTTAGCGAATCATTTATCGTATTCCAACTCAACATTGCCTCGTTTTTATAGTTTTAGTATCGAAAAAATTTTCATCAAAAACACAACCTGAAATATTGGAGTGTTATATTCATCATTACTGTATTCGCAATAGAAATGTTGTGAAATCACCAGATCCACTCAGAATATAATCGTGGACCTGAGAGTACACCTTTTAAGCTGAATAAAATCGTCTGCCGGTAACAGGAATCTATTTATCTATTGCCAGACGCCATAATCCCGCAAGGGGTGTCCATTTGACTTTGAGTTATTTGTTTTACGGGGAGGGGCACTAACCCTCCACCAACCCACTTGTTGACACGTAAGGAGCAGTATGGTTTTGTTATATGGTAACCACCCAGCGTTGTAAATGGTTTCTTGGCCATGGATATTTTTTTTAAGTACGCCATTGAGAGAGAGAGAGAGAGAGAGAGAGAGAGAGAGAGAGAGAGAGAGAGAGAGAGAGAGATTGGTCGTTGGGAAATTCCCAAGTAAAATTGTACGGTTAATCGTTCAGTAGTAAAATATTTATTCAAGAATCACCAATGTTCTGTTGCTGATATAACATTATGTAGTAAATATTGTAATTCCAAAACAACAAATACTTAATCCTTTACCTGATAAGTGAATTGACGATAATAGGCTTGATAAACAACAAAGTTAGAATACAGGTTTGTGTACTGTGTGTGTGTGTGTGTGTGTGTCTCTGTTCAAAACCGAGGAAGGCGATTCCTTCAAATTCAAATTGGTTTATTGCCCAAGTAGTTACATGTAAAATATATATATAACGGGCTAGACCCCTTAAATGTGATCATTTTTGACAGGCCTCTTGTAAGTAATTTATTTATAGCCTTAGAACTGGTCAAATCTATTACAAGATCATAACTATATATACATTCAGGCATTTCTGTATAAAGAAGTATTTATATACATAAATGATATATACATACATTAATTACATAACACACCACCAAACACCAATCAAAACCAAACACCACCCATAACCAAACACCAACCATAACCAATATACCACCCATAGCCAAACACCACCCATAGCCAAACACCACCCATAGCCAAACACCACCCATAGCCATACACCGTCCATAACCACACACCGTCCATAACCACACACCACCCATAACCAAACACCACCCATAACCAAACACCACCCATAACCAAACACCACCCATAACCAAACACCGTCCATAGCCAAACATCACCCATAACCAAACACCGTCCATAATCAAACACCGTCCATAGCCAAACACCGTCCATAACCAAACATCACCCATAGCCAAACATCACCCATAGCCAAACATCACCCATAGCCAAACACCGTCCATAACCAAACATCACCCATAGCCAAACATCACCCATAGCCAAACACCACCCATAAGCAAACACCATCCATAAGCAAACACCGTCCATAACCAAACACCGTCCATAACCAAACACCGTCCATAACCAAACACCGTCCATAACCAAACACCGTCCATAACCAAACACCGTCCATAACCAAACATCACCCATAGCCAAACACCACCCATAAGCAAACACCATCCATAACCAAACACCTTCCATAACCAAACACCGTCCATAACCAAACACCGTCCATAACAAAACATCAGACATATCTAAGCGCACACAACCACGCACAGCACAACCAAACAACACCTTTTATATGAAATTATTTAACTGATATGTATGCACACAAAATATTGGTAAGGTAATATATCGACCTGTTTTTACATATAATAAGTTATCTCAAAGCACTCCCACATACACATTCCGATACATTGGCACGTACAAACAGACACCATCACAGGCACAGTGACATACATATATACTGCACATACGGCCACCTACACATACATGCAGAGTACTGTATTTTTAGGCATGCTATTACACTTTACACAAAACAGTACAAATACACCATACATAACACATAATATACATAATCAGATAAACCATTTGACAACCAATCGAATCTGTATATACATCTGCATTGTATTCAGTATAAATTTATTAAGTATTTCTTTATATTAATTTTGAATGTGTCTTTATTAGTAATATTTTTGAGGTTGTCAGGAAGTTCATTATATTCTATGCATCCATAATAGACTACAAATCTCCTCTGTGCTTCTAGATTGGGAAATGCTGGTCTGAGGTTGTGTCTGTTTCTAGTGTTTACGTTATGTACATCAAAGGCTGTTGTTCATTGAATAATATTATGTCTGTGAAGCTGGTCATGAATAAATTTCAAACACTCAAGTTTATGTATATCAGGAATCTTAAGAATATTATAGGTTTTAAATATTGGAGTAGTGTGTTCATGATTACTGACTTGACCTATGGTTCGTATGATTCTTTTTTGTAGCAGCACCAAAGATTTAATTGTAGTTTTATTAGCCATTCCCCAGACAACATTACAGTATTGTAAATATGGGTAAAACAAAGTATAGTACAGTATCAGTAGCGTGTCTATAGTTAACAAATATTATATATTGTGTAATATTCCCAGTGATTTAGCCAGTTTATTATTTATATGATTTAAATGAACATTCCAGGTGAGTTTATCGTCAATATTTATACCTAGATATTTTATTGAGCTACTTTTTTTGTATTTTATTACCACATATTATTATTTCACATTCTTCAAATTTCTTCTTTCCTGCAAATATTAGGTATTTGGTTTTCTCTATGGTATGTGATAACTTATTACTGAAGAGCCAGGTTGAGACATTAATTTTATATTTAGAATTCTTATTAGAGAGTCAATATGAGATCCGAAATGAGTTATATTAGTGTCATCTGCAAAAAGTGTGAAAATTAATTCCTGTGAAGAATTATGTCGTTAATATAAAGAAAGAATAGTAATGGTCTGAGTGTAGAGCCTTGTGGTACTCCAATTAATACTGAAGCAAAGTGTGAATTTACATTGTCTGTTACTGTATATTGTCTTCTATTACATAAACAGCTTTTTATACAGTTATTCGATGTGCCCCTTATGCCATATTGAAGTAGTTTCTTAAGCATTATTTCTTGGTCTAGTGTGTGTGTGTGCTAAGATTTTGAAGGATTAGATCAATTAATTTGGTTATAGCTAGTTTTGGAGACAGATTTTTCCTAAAGCCAAACTGACAACTAGTTATATGTTTTTTCTGTTTAAAAATTCTGTTAGCCTGTTATACATAGCTCTTTCATAGATTTTAGATAAAGAAGGAAGTATTGAAATAGGACGATAGTTAGAAATGTCATCTACCTTACCTCCCTCGTGGATGGGTCGTATTATGGCCACTTTCATACTAGTGGGAAAAATACCCATTTGGAAAGTTTTGTTTATATTACTGGATATAACAGGGGCTAAGACCGAAACTGCTTGCTTAATTACTATCACGTGGATATTATCAAAGCCAGGTGCAGAATCTGTCAATGATTTTATTATTGCTGTAATTTCTCCTGGGGTGGTATTTGAAGGGATAAAAGTTGGATATGTGTTTGTAAGATAAGACATTGGAGATATATTACACTGAGAAATTTTTCTGGCAAGATCATGACCTGTATTAGTAAAACATGTATTTATATTATTACTAGTAGCATGGGGGTCAGTGACTTTGGTGCTGTCAATGGTACTATACTCAACTTTAGGATTCTCTTCTTTACATCGTTGATTACTTTCCACATCTGTTTACAATTCCCTGCACTCGCAGTAAATTTAGTTCTACAGTACTGTTGTTTTACCTCCTTTAACATATTATCAATTCTGTTTCTACAATCTCTATATTGTGCACCCATCGATATAGGTTTTCTTAAGTATTTCTTACATAGTTTTTGTCTTTCCTTAATGTGTTCCAGCAATTCTTGTGTAATCCATGGTTTCCTCACTCTTTTAGCTTTTATTTTCACAGTTTTTAAAGGAACACTTTTTTCTACAGCATTAATAATTGCATTGCTTATAGCATTGTATTCAGTGTCAGGGATGTCATCCGCATTCATAGAGTCTATCCTTGTCTTCATAACTTCACACAGGTGAAGTCTCTGTACGTAAAGCAGAGATCATTTACACTACTCGTTTTACCAGTACAGCAAATAAATGGTGAAAAATGATCACTGACATCAGTTAATGAAATACCACTTTTTGATACGATATCAAGATTATTTGTCCAAATATGATCTATAATAGTTGCACTTCTTTTATTTACTTTTGTTTGCTTGTTAATACTAGGATAGAAACCGTATCTAGAAAGAAGATTAATAAACTGTTGGATATTATTGTCAGTATCATTTAATAAATTGATGTTGAAATCACCCAATAAAATACATCTTTTCCCGGTTGAAGTAATATTTTGAAGCATGTTATCAAATGTTTCAATAGATGAGAGGATATTCGAGTTAGGTCTACGGTATATAACTCCAAGTAAAACATGTTTCTCAGCGAAAAAAACTTCAGCAAATAATGTTTCGATATAACCCCATATTACAGATATATCGTTTAGAACATTATGTGAAATGTGGTTCTTGATATACATACATACCCCTCCCCCATAGTGATTTCTGTTGTTGGCTAATAATATATAACATCCATCCATTTATCCTTCCATTTATCTCTTTACCTCCCCATTCTCTCTCTCTCTCTCTCTCTCTCTCTCTCTCTCTCTCTCTCTCTCTCTCTCTCTGCTTTTCTACCCACCTCTCCACATAGTCGTACATATCCATTGATCTAATTGTCTGACTACCTATCTATCTACAACTTTTTATGCCATATCTTATGAGGGATGCAACTACTCTCTCTCTCTCTCTCTCTCTCTCTCTCTCTCTCTCTCTCTCTCTCTCTCTCTCTCTCTCTCAAAATATTCCCAGGTATACCGATAGGGAATAAAGATAAACAAAATAGGTTCTCATGCCTCTGACTGCCAGCATTTCTCTCAGCTGAAGGAAATCGTCTGTGTGCCTACGAAATAACTTCCAGGTGTATTAGTAATGGAGACAAGGTTAATAAAGGTTATTAGCAATGCGTCTGACTGCAGGGATTTCTCTCAGCTGAATCAGATCGTCTGATGTTAACCTCAATTACTGACCACAGAACGTTCATGGCTGGGAAGGGATTCAAGAGTTCAGTAAGATCTTAACTCTCTCACGGTGGGCACAACTCTAGTACTGTTTTCCAGCTGACCACACATGATTTTATTTTGTTCAGTGAGTCATAGGAGCCTGTCAGAGTAAATACCTACACCCGTAACCCTCTCATGGTCAGGACAACTCTACTGCTCTATTCCAGATGACGACACACGATTACATTCAGCTGAGTGAGCTTAGGAGCCTCAGTGTTAATGCCGTCACGTTAACTATCTCATGGTTAGAACAAATTTTCTATATTATTCCAGGTAATGCCAGGCGATTTTATTCAGCTGATGTAATTTCTAGCTGTTTTGCTCTTTCCTGACTATTTGATTCACAATAGGTGACGTGTGTGAACAGGGAGGGGTTAGACACAGCGTCCATCAACCCCTTCAGTGGTAGACAGGTGCTGGAGAGGGACGCCTTCACGTGGTGGCAGCGGTATGACCAGGCGGCTCCACTGCCCGGCTCTACAGACGTCCCTCAAGTTCTTACTTATCCTCGGAAAGGAAGGTGGCTTACTGCAGAAGGGCAATTAATGCCTGCAGTCCACCGGGTTTAAATTTTACGCACCCAAGCCTTTAGAAACACAAAAACGTAATCGCACTGAAGGAATAAACACACTCGTGCTGCACTAACAGTCCCAACTGCATAAAATCATCTGGCGCTATCTGGTATGAAATACTAGAATGTCCTAAAAGATTGTTAATGCTGCCCATATTAACACACTCAGATGACTATGAATCTCATTTATATATGAACATATGTAGAATTACCTTCTGACACTGTTTAGGACACATGTTTACAATAACAAAAAATATTCAAGAAAATAAACAAAAGGATAACTAAGAGTGCAATCTCTATCGATAAGTACCAACGTATTGAGCCACTGTGCTGGAATTTAAGCCATTGCCCAAGGTTCTGTCATTTTTTTTTTTTTTTTGTTATGGCCACCTTATATTATGTACTTACCATCAAGTAACACACAGTACTACAACCATCCTATACTACTCCTTCGTCATTATAATCATATTCTAATGTTAATCTAGTTACAACTCAGCATTAAGGATGCAGATACAGAATTTTTAGGCACTTTGAAAGAGAAAAGCGTATAGGATTTCTATCAACTAAAGAAAATCACCGTTTGCCAGCTGAAGGAGAAAGCCTTTATATACCAAGAATAAAGTTTTAAAAAATCATCTGACAAAATCCACATTTTATTCCCTCAGCATATAATAGACGCACCAACGTATTTTATTCACGATTTTTTTTTTTTTTTTCATTTCAACCTGGATTTTTTTTCCCTTTTGAATTTTATCTCATGTTTCACTGTCATAATATGACAATGCTAAAGCTCTACATCCTTCCATACAACTGCTTCGTGACTAGCACCATATTACAATCTTTTCTTGCAGCTCAGCATTCATTACGAGTTTCACCTTCTTTAGTCTGAACAAAATCGTCTGGCGGTGGGAACATCATATTTTAACGCCCTGACATCATTCATGTATGTTTTTGTTAATTCTTACTACCCACCTCCAGATGATTTTCTCAGTTCAGGAGAGACTTTTCGAACTGAAGGTGTGGATACCGCCGTAACTTTCTTTTAAAAGATTATGGTGCTGGAGAGGGACGCCTTCATGTGGTGGCACTGATATGACTCAGCAACTCGTCTGCCCAGTTGTACAAACAGCCCTCAACTCCCTCATGTCCCCTAAAGAAAGGATGATGCAGGTAAGGCAACTTAAGCCTGCAGTCCACCGGGTTCACGATTCAGATGTCATTAGGGTGGCAAATAATAATAAGAGTAATCATCATCATCATCATCATCACCACCTTCATAATCACGCCTGGTTCTGATAAAACTGCAAGGCGTCAATGATGAGAAATATTTTTAAAATCGTACTGAAGGTATTTAAATCATCCTGTACCTATTGGCCACTTCACCCCAACGACGTAATAATATTATTCTTGCTAGCTTTCAGACGATTTTATTCAGCTAAGAAGAAACTTTATTCACAGACGGAGGGTCTGATAACAGCCATCAGTAACCTGTTCATTACGAGATTTACCCATATGCTGAATAAAATCGTCTGGCAGTAGGAAAAGTTCAGACAGACAGGCAGACAGAGAGAATCTTCAATCGAAATTCTGAACGTTAAAAATTTATCAGTTTCTTTTTTTCTTCAGTACATAAATAATAGGAAAACAGTTGAAGTTAGCTGCACTAGTAGGTCACTGAATGAATATTTTGTACTCTGAGCGGCATGTTTCGAATCTTGTCCAAATGCTTCTCACCAGCTGAGTAAAATCGTCTTTTGTGTGGGACAAAAGCAAACTGAATTAGAATATATTCCTTTACTTTCATAATTTCCATCATCATGAATGCCAAATTATAGTAATAAAATACCACTAGAATATGATGCTAGTCACGATGAGGTGCTATGCAGAGAATGAAGACTCCTACCGTTGTCTTTTCCTGTTAATTGACTACGTAACTTACCTGCAAAAAGACAAAAATGTGGCCATGTCAAGGGGAAAGAGGTAAATCAAATGTCTAAGCTGAATCAAATCGTCTAAAGGTAACAAATAGTTAATAATTAGTTTATTATTATTATTATTATTATTATTATTATTATTGCTATTACTATTACTATTTCTATTATTATTATCATTATCATTATTTTATTATTAATAGCCGGTCATCAAACTGAAAGAGTTGATGATAGTGTTTCTAACGATTTAACCGATGAAGCGTAATATTGTAAATGAACTTTGAAATTTATTGAGCATATTAATCTTAAGTAGAGAGAGAGAGAGAGAGAGAGAGAGAGAGAGAGAGTGAGTGTATGTGTGTGTGTGTGTGTTGTGTTAAAAAATATTATATTCATATTAGTAATGTATGGTTGAATGAAATATAAACGAATAATAAAATATAATGTGAAGATTAAAAAAAAAAAAATCGCTTACGAAAAGGTGTTAAATAATCTCAAAATACACTGAAAAGGTGATATTAGATCCAAGATTATAACTCATCATATCAATAAAATCGTCTGGAGGTAGCAAGAATAAACTAGAATAACAGGGAAACTATTAACCTGGACTGTTTCAGAGAGAAAGAGAGAGAGAGAGAGAGAGAGAGTTAACCTGGAATCGATTTGCTGATATGCTGAAAGACAAACCAATAACCGACCGTGACTCAGCTTGTTTGATTTTAGGATAAGCCAAACTGTCCAGAGAGAGAGAGAGAGAGAGAGAGAGAGAGAGAGAGAGAGATGCAGTCGAAATTCCGGAAGTTCAAGAGAATCTAGTTTTGTAAAGGCTAATTTGTATTGACTCCAAAATTAATGTTTCTCTTTACCTGAATCATATCGTCCTGTTTTAGGATACAAACGATACTCTACTTTTGATCTAACTTGGCCTAAAATTACCATGTCTTCAACTTCAATGCTTAGTTTTAACAATCGATTAAAAGCAAAATATGACAATCACACTGAAGTGCTATGGAAAGGATGTAGAGCCGTAGCATCATCTTTATCTAACACAGAGATGTGTGAAATAAGCTACAGAAGGACATAAACCTGGGCCAAGGTAAACTGAACAAACTATAGTCACAGTGAAGTGCTACGGAAAGGATACAGAGCCATAGCATTGTCTTTCTGCCGCTGAGTTACATAAATATGCTACAAAAAGACAAAAGTCTGCACCAAGTTAAACTGAAAGACCTATAGTAGTGAATGGGGCAAATCAAATCGTCTCCATGGCTGAACGAAATCGCCTGACGGTAGCCAGAAGGAATAATACATGACGTCATCACACTGGAAGAGTTAATGAGCATGTTCTAACCTACTAACGGCCGTATTCTAAGTGACATAGAAGGCTTCGTAACAACTTTTCCTTAGCGATTCATTTATCATATTCCACCTCAACGTTGTCTCGTTTTTATAGTTTTAATATCGAAAAACTTTGCATCAAAAACACACGCAGGAACATTGGAGTTTTATATTCAGGATAATTCGCGAAAGAGGAAGTCTTACGAAATCATCAGATCCACTCATACCATAATCGTGGACCTGAGAGTACACTTTTTACTCTGAATAAAATCGTCTGGCGGTAACAGGAATAAAACAGAAATTGACGCCATCGTAGCGCAGGGGTTGTGGATATTTTTGTTATTACGCTATTAAGAGAGAGAGAGAGAGAGAGAGAGAGAGAGAGAGAGATTGGTCGTTAGGAAATTCTCAGGTAAAATTGTACCGTTAGTCGTTCAGTAACATAGTATTTCTTAAGAATTGCTGAGGATCGATATTATCCTTATATTACCAAGGAAATTTTGCGATATCCAGGTAATGACAATTAATCATGCAGTAGGCACATTGACTTAATCTGCTAATAATAAACGGTAATATGATTTGGAGGTGTGTATGCCTGTTTATTTGTCAGTGTTCAAACCCTAGCATTGTGATTACCTATGCCGTCCTTCCATCTCTCTCTCTCTGCTTCTCTACCCGCCTGTCCACATACATATCAGCCGATCGAATTTTCTGACTACGTATCTATCTCTCATAAAATTCACAGGTATACCGATGGGGAAAAAAGAAACAAAATAGGTTCTGAAGCCTCTGCTAGCATTTCCCTCAGCTAAAGGAAATTGTCAAATGCTCACCTATAAAATACTCCAGGTGTATTAGCACTTGAGACAAGGTTACTAAAGGTTATTAGCAATGCGTCAGACTGTAGGGATTTCTCTCAGCTGAATCAAATAGTCTGATAGCCAGAATTACTGACCACAGGACTTTCATGGCAGGGAAGGGATTAAAGAGTTCAGTAAGATCTTAACTCTCTCATGGTGGGCACAACTCTAGTACTGTATTCCAGCAGACCACACATGATTTTATATTGCCGAATGAGTCATAGGAGCCTGTCAGAGTAAATACCTTCACCCGTTACCCTCTCATGGTCAGGACAACTCTACTGCTGTATTCCAGATGACGACACACGATTACATTCAGCTGAGTGAGCTTAGGAGCCTGAGTGTTAATACCGTCACGTTAACTATCTCATGGTTAGAACAAATTTTCTATATTATTCCAGGTAATGCCAGGCGATTTTATTCATTTGATGTAATTTCTAGCTGTTTTGCTCTTTCCTGACTATTTGATTCACAATAGGTGACGTGTGTGAACAGGGAGGGGTTAGACACAGCGTCCATCAACCCCTTCAGTGGTAGACAGGTGCTGGAGAGGGACGCCTTCACGTGGTGGCAGCGGTATGACCAGGCGGCTCCACCGCCCGGCTATTCAGATGTCCCTCAAGTACTTACCTATCCTCCGAAAGGAAGGTGGCTTACTGCAGAAGGGCAATAATGCCTACAGTCCACCGGGTTTACATTTCACGCACCCAAGCCTTTAAAAATTCATAAACGTAATCGCATTGAAGGAATTAACACACTCATGCTGTACTGGCAGTCCCAACTGTATAAACTCATCTAACGTTATCTGGAATGAAACAATAGAGATGTCCTAAAAGATGGTTAATGATACCCGTATTAACACACTCGGGTTATTGTGAATCTCAGATAAGCAAATCTCATCTGTGGAATTAATATCTAATATTGGCTGGGACTTATGCGTGCAATTACAGTTTTGTTATCGACTATATAGATGTGAAGTGCAGAATTAAATCCTGATTCGTAAATATGAAAGTACTGAGGCGGTATCATTAACATCTAAGCCACTCACTAAAGTTCTATCAAATTGTTTCATACAGTATATAAAACACAGTACTACATCCATCCTGTACCACTTTTTTGTTACTATCATCATATTCTAACAATGTCTACTGTTATATTTCAGTATCCAGGATGGAGAGACGGACCTTTTACGTACTTCGACCCCCCCGTGGGCAGCCACCTTGTCGTGGTGAGGGGGCTTGCGTGCCCCTGTGATCCCACAAGCCTGCCCGTGGATGTAACGACTTCCGGCAGGGTCTCCCACGCGGGTGGGGTTGTTGGTGAGGGGTCTGACTAAGTGCTGCCCGAAACGTAGGTTACCCGTAAGGGCCATCGGTGCTGCCCTCTAGAAGGATCGCCTCGGTGCTGTCCCGAGTTGGTTGGTTGGGTGTCTGGGCTGGGGGGTGTTGGGGAAGGGGGTCTTTGCACTGGTGGGAGCGAACTTTCGCATCACAGGGTGTCCTTTTGGGGACACCCTCTGGGGATGAGGTACCCCGCTCCCATCAGACTGCGCTCGGTCCCCTCACTCCCTGGTAGGCGGTTTCCCTTGGCTCCTGGTGCCAATTTTTTTACACCAATGTATTTATGGATACAAAGAACCATTCTATACCCACTCGTGTGGTCGGTGACCAGCCGCACGAGTCGGCATCAACTGGTCACTCTCTGGCCGATGACCCTGTCCCCTCTGGGTCGTCTGCCAAAATGGTGAATTGCGATGCCTTTTCTATGGAGCTCTTACCTGGTGTTTTTGTTAATAACTCTTACACCAAATATGTAGTCATTGAAATGGATAATGGTACTTCTTTCCGGAACCTGAATTGTTTTCAGATTCACAGTGGTCTAGTTTCAGCATGTGGATTTACCCCCAAGGTCTCTTTGCAGGGTGATGGTTCTCTATTGCTAGGAGCCAGGAATGAAGAGGAGAGTTCACGCATCCAGTCCCTAACTATGGTCGCTGGTTATCCTGTATCTGCCTCTCGTCACTTGGTCCTAAACCAGTCCCGAGGGGTTGTGTATTCTCGTGACTTGATATCATATTCTGATTCTTCCCTCCTAGAGGGGCTGGCTCCTCAGGGTGTTGTAGGAGTACAGAGAATTATGAAGAAGGTTGATGGGGTTTTAACCCCCACGCCCACTCTTATCTTGACATTTGACCGTCTTACCTTGCCGGAGGTTATCACTGCTGTGTGGTGGAAGCTAAAGGTTAAACCTTATGTTCCCCGACCTAGAAGATGCTATTATTGTCAAAGATTTGGTCACGTCCGCCGTTCTTGCAGGCGGGAAGCGTCTGGCCTTCCTGAGGTCTGTGAAATTTGTAGTGGAATTTCTCATGGTACAGATGATTGTTCTCAACCCTCTAAATGTTTTAACTGTGGAGGAGCACATGCAGCCTCCTCAAAGGATTGCGAAGTATACAAATATGAATTCGAGATCATTTCTGTCCGAACAAAGGAGAAAATTTCCTTTTCTGAGGCAAAGGCCAGGGTAAGGGAGCGGTTCATTCGCCCTGGGGTTACCTTTGCTGCTGCGTTGTCTCGCCATAAAGCTACCCGGCAGGTGCCCCTGCCATCACACAATGCCCCATCAAATTCTCGGGGTTCTACTTCCCGGCCTTCTCACCCGGGGGGTTCCACTGAGGGAGTGCAGCCTGGAAGCAGCTATGCTTCCTCCAGGGAGGTGCCTCCTGTCTCCGGGGGTATCCCTTCTGTGGTGGTTCTTCCAGCGTCTGGGAGTGCCTCCCCCATCCCAGTTCCTCCGGTTCCTCATATGACAAACACCCGTGTCGATGCTACACTTTGCTTTGACACATCCAAAACTCCCGATGTCCTTCCTGTGCATCCTTGTCCTGACATATCCAAAAAAAACAGGGTCTCTCATACTTCTATATCAGCTGCTACTTCTGTACCGACTGCTGCTCCTGTACCATCTGCCCGCTCTGCTACTGTTGCTCAATCTTCTTTACAGTGTGGCACTATAGTTTCTAATGCTTTAAGTTCTGGTGCAGAGATGGAGGTTGCATCTGCCAACCTCAAACGAGTGAGGAGTGAGGAGTTTTTGGGTGACTCCCCTCCTTCTAAGGTTCAAACTTCTGTACCACATGAGGATTCTGAGGGGGCTCTTCGCTCGACAACCCAGCCAGTGGTCGCGTCTAAGTCTGTGGGTGTTCATGATGGCCCTCCTAGGATTCCCGTCCCTGCCTCTTCCTCAGGTGTGGTGGGGCCTGGGTCTTTAGATACTCATAGAGCTCAGTCGCTTGCTCCCTCTGATCCGTCATCCAGCGGCCAAACTTTGGATGATTTGGATGGGGGGGGTTCGGTTGGCCCCGAGGTGCCAGCCGAACCCTCACATGGGTGTGCGGACAGGGCACGTGGGTCTTCCAAGAAGGTCTCTGTGCTTCGGACTCATTCTGGCGATGGGCGGGACATGTCTCGGGGTAAGGGTACTTCCACCCACGGAAACTCTAAATCTTCATTGCCTTCTCGGTTGGTGAGGCAGAGCTCCACGCCTAGGAAGAAGGGCTTTCACTCCCTTCCCAACGAGGTTGCTACATAGCTTTCTAAGTTCATAATATTTAATGCTAAGCACTATGGCTCAATCGGTACCAATCTGTCTTCAGTGGAACTGGAGAGATGCCATGGCAAATTGGGAGGAATTGCAGTTATTACTCTCTACTCTGAACCCACTATGTGTGTGTCTTCAGGAGACAATGGTGGGGGACAGACAGTTCCCTTCCGCTAGGGGGTATAAGGCCTTCCATGCATCTCCTCCTGGTGGTCACAGCGGTGGATGTGCAATTTTGTGCCGTTCTGATGTCCCCTTTATTTCCTTTGAGATTCAGTCGCCCTTTCAACTCCTAGCCGTACAGATGCACGTTGGGAGGTGCTATACCATCTGTTGTCTGTACCTTCCACCTTCAGTTCCTGTTATTCGTGCTGATCTGGAAACCCTTATCAGCCAACTTCCACCCCCTTTCCTACTCCTTGGTGACCTTAATGGCCGCCATCCTTTGTGGGGTGACTCACTTTCAAATCCCCGGGGTGATCTTCTTGCCTCTTTGGTTGGGGATTTAGATTTGGTTGTCCTAAATGATGGAAGGCCAACCCATTTTCATGTTCAGACTGGCACGTATTCTGTCATTGACCTTACCATCTCCTCCTCTAACTGTGCCCTTGATTTTTCTTGGGAGGTTTTGGATGATCTACATGGTAGTGACCATTACCCTGTAGTGGTCCAGCCTACTCGCTCTGTTCCTGTAGCCCGTCTGCCACGCTGGTATCTGGACAGGGCTGATTGGTCTCTCTTTGAGGAACTATGTGTATTTGCCAACAGGGTTACTGATTTTTCAACTATTGATGATGCCGAATGTTATTTTACTAAGACCATTTTCTCAGCAGGGGTTCATTCTATCCCACGGACTTCTGGTGTTTTTTCCCGGAGACCTGTGCCATGGTGGAATGATGACTGCTCCATAGCAAAGGGAACTTACAAAGCAGCTGCTCGTCGGTATTTTGCCAATTGTAATGTTGTTTTTCTAAAAATACAGTTTCGCAAAGCACGTGCTCACTATAGATGGGTCATGAAGAATGCTCGCCATAACTCGTGGAGGTTGTATGTTTCTACAATCACATCTTCAACTTCACTGTCTGTTGTGTGGAAAAAGGTGCGCAAGATATCTGGTAGGTTCTTGCCCCCCTCCCCTCCGGTGTTGCGCCTTCACGGAGAACTTGTGTCTGCACCAGATGCAGTAGCCTCTGCTTTTGCAGATCAGTTTTACTCTGTTTCCACAAAGGATCCTTCTCTGCCATTTGCCACCTTTCGTAGGAATCAGGAGAGGCTAGGTCTTGACTTTCGCTCTCGTGGCGGAGAGCTGTATAATTTAGATTTCAGCCTCCGTGAGCTACGTGCTGCCCTTTCAGAGTGTCGTGACACTGCTCCTGGGCCTGACAATATTCCATACACTATGCTGCGTCATCTTCCTCCTGATTCACTTCAGTTTTTATTGGACCTTTTTAACAGGGTTTGGACTGAGGGCTCTATTCCGAGGAGTTGGAAGTTGGGCATTGTCCTCCCCTTTCCCAAGCCTGGTAAAGACCATTCCCAAGTCTCCAACTATTGCCCTATCACTTTAACATCATGTGTGTGCAAGCTGTTCGAAAAGATGGTCAATGTCAGGCTTATGTGGTTTCTGGAGAAGGGTTGCTTTCTCTCTCCGTCGCAGAGTGGTTTCCGTAAATTATGGTGCACTTCAGACAACCTTATCAGGCTCGAGGCGTCAATCTGTGAAGCTTTTGCCTCCAAGCAACATCTTGTGGCTGTGTTTTTAGACCTTGAGAAGGCTTATGACACTACCTGGCGCCATGGCATCCTCCAACAACTTCATGCCTTTGGTTTACGTGGTCACCTGCCTGTGTTGCTTGGAGACTTCTTGACTGATCGTGTATTTCGGGTCCGTGTGGGTTCTACCCTCTCTGTGCCACTGTGCCAGGAGGAAGGTGTCCCGCAGGGGAGTGTCTTAAGTGCTTCCCTGTTTGCAGTGGCTATTAATGGTATCGTTGACACTGTGCCTGCTGGGGTATCCTCATCCCTTTATGTGGATGACTTAGCTATATGGTTTTTTGGCTCCCGCATGTCTGCTACTGAGCGGCGGATGCAACTTGCCTTGGACAAGATTTCTGCCTGAACCACTTCCAAGGGTTTTCGGTTTTCCCCTTCAAAGACTGTGGCTATGCACTTCTGTAGGATGAGAGGGGTACACCCGGACCCTGATCTCCAGCTTTGTGGCAGGAGACTCCGTTGTGTGACAGAGACGAAATTCTTGGGCCTGACTTTTGATTGTCGTTTGACATGGGTCCCACACTTGGCAAATCTTAAAACATCATGTATGAAGGCTCTCAATCTATTGAGGGTTCTGTCCCATACCTCTTGGGGTGCTGATCGAAGGACACTCTTGCGTTTGTTTCAGGTGTTTGTAACCTCTAAGCTGTCATATGGCTGTGAGGTATATTCCTCTGCTGCAGAAGCAAGACTAAAAACTCTAGATGCTGTCTATCATACTGGTCTTCTCCTTGCAACTGGGGCTTTTCGATCCTCTCCAATTCCCAGCTTATTGGTGGAAGCTGGTGTGCCTCCCTTAGATCTACTGCGTCAGTCTGTTGCAGTGCGGTGCTGGCTCCGGATTCGTCGCCTTCCAGACTCACTTGTCTGTGAGGGTGTGACGAAACAGTCTTGTCTTTTGTGTTATAGTAGACACCCTCGCATGCCTCGTCCATTTGGCTATAGGGTTCAGGATATAATAGAGGGGTTTGGTTTGTCGGCAGTACTTGTCAGTCCTGTTCGGATCCCGAGGGTTGGGCCTTGGATATTGCCCAAGGTAACTTTCTGCAGGCCTATTGCAGGTTCAAAGGATTTTGTCGCTCCTCAGTGTCTTTTAAGGTTATTTTTAGAACATTCTTCTAGTCATGGTGGTTCTGTGCCTGTGTATACTGATGGCTCTAAATCCGCATCAGGTGTTGGTTTTGGAGTGCTATTTCCCAATTTTAGCCGTGGAGATAGTCTTCCTTTGGTTGCCTCAGTTTTTACTGCGGAGTTGTCAGCCATCATTTTAGCCTTGAAGTTGTTGTTTGTTCATCCTGACAATTATTTTACTATTTTTAGCGACTCTCAAGGGGCGCTTTTGGCCCTGGACTCTTTTAACTCTTCCCATCCCTTAATTTTAGCTATTTTGGAGTGGCTGTTCCTCATTCGTCGTCGGGGGAAGAGAGTGGATTTTTGTTGGGTTCCCGCACATGTTGATGTGGTGGGCAATGAGACTGCGGATGCATTGGCCAAGGCTGCGGCTACTCAACAGCCCCCAACAGAATATCCGCTTCCTGCATCTGATCTAATGCCTTACTTGCGGGGCATAATGCATGTGTGTTGGCAGAGACACTGGGATGGTGTTGCTCATAATAAGCTGAAAGAGGTCTTCCAGAGAGTGGTTGTGCCAAGGGTTCTCCCTTCCATGCCTCGGCGATTAGAGGTAGCTCTTGCTAGGCTTCGCATTGGGCACTCTCGGCTTACACATGGGTTCCTGATGAGTGGCGAGACTCAACCGTACTGTGATGATTGCTTTGTTCCCCTTACTGTCCGTCACTTGCTGGTCGAGTGTCCAAGTTTGGGGGACCTGCGTCGGAGATTCCTCCATAGGCATACAGGGGTAGATGGTGCCTACTGTCTCTCCTCGATGCTTGGTGGAGCCCACAGCGTTTTTACTGATGTTTTTGGTTTTCTTCAGGAGGCAGACCTCCTTGCACTTTTATAAGAAATTGTTTTCTCTTTCAACTATTCTTTTATTATTTTCAGTGTATTATTTCTAGAAAAAGTTGTTAACTATGCACAATTTATTTGCCATGTGTTTTAGCTTATTATCCGGCGGCATATGACCTTAGCAGTTGCGCCGCCAATTATTACTACAATCAATCAATCAATCATTACGTACTTCGAAAACAGTGTACGATTTCTCTCTGCTGAAGAAAATGACTCTTTATCAGGTGAATGAGAAGGCCTTTATATAGCAAGAATAAAGTTTTAAAAATCATCTAACAAAAGCCTTATTTTATTCACTTACCAAATAAAGCACACGCGAACGTATTTTATGCACAATTTTTTACAATTTCACCCTGGATTTTTTCCTCTTCAATTTTATATTAAATTTCACTGCCAGAATAACACAATAAATACTAAAGCTATACATCTTTTCCGCAGAACTGCTTCGTGACTAACACCATTTTACAATCTTTTCTTACAGCTCATCTTTAGGCTGAATAAAATCGTCTGGCGGTGGGAACATCATAATTTAACGCCCTGACATCATGTATATTTTTGTTAATTCTTACTACCCACCTCCAGATGATTTTCTCAGTTCAGGAGAGACTTTTCGAACTGAAGGGGTGGATACCGCCGTAACTTTCTTTTAAAAGATTATGGTGCTGGAGAGGGACGCCTTCATGTGGTGGCATTGATATGACTCGGCAACTCTTCTGCCCAGTTGTACTAACATCCCTCAACTCCCTCATCTCCCCTAAAGAGAGGATGATGCAGGTAAGGCAACTTCAGCCTGCAGTCCACCGAGTTCACGATTCAGATGTCCTTAGGGTGGCAAATAATAATACTAATAATAATAATAATAATGATCATCACCTTCATCATCATACCTGGCTCTGATGAAACTGCCAGGCGTCAGTTATATATATATATATATATATATATATATATATATATATATATATATATATATATATATATATATATATATATATATTTTATCGCACTTAAGGTATTTACATCATCCTTTACCTATTCGCCACTTCACCCCAACGACGTAATCTTATTATTATTCTTGCTAGTCTTCAGACGATTTTATTCAGCTAAGAAGCTTTATTCACAGATGGCGGGTCTAATACAGCCATCGATAACCTATTCATTACGAGATTTTCCCATATACTAAATAAAATTGTCTGATAGAAAAAATTGAGAGAGAGAGAGAGAGAGAGAGAGAGAGAGAGAGAGAGAGAGAGAGAATCTTCAATCGATATTCTGACCAATAAATATTTATCACTTTCTCTTCAGTACGTAAATTTAGTACATAAATAATAGTAAAACAATCGAAGTTAGCTGCACTAGTAGGTCACTGAATGATGTACTCTGAGCGGCATGTTTCGAATCATTTTTTTTTTTTTTTTTTTTTTTATGTGTCCGACTCTGGGTAAAGGCTCAGGGCCTATTTCTTGGGGTCAGTTGCCTATCCCAAGGCCCAGTAGTCCTCCTACACCTCCACATGTCATGTCCAAATGCCTCTCACCAGCTGAGTAAAATCGTCTTGTGTGAGACAAAACCGTATTGCATTAGACTGTATTCTTTTACTGTAAAAAGTTCCATCATCATGAATACCAAGTTATAGTAGTAGATTACCACTAGAATATGATGCTAGTCACGATGAGGTGCTATGCAGAGAATGAAGACTCCTACCGTTGTCTTTTCTTTTTCTGTTAATGGACTACGTAACTTATCTGCAAAAAGACAAAAATGTGGCCATGTCAAGGGGAAAGAGGTAAATCAAATGTCTCCTAAGCTGAATCAAATCATCTAAAGCTAACAAACAGTAACTATTTATTATTTATAATTATTATTATTATTATGTGGTGAAATGCTTAGGTATGGGGGTGAGATTGTTGTGGAGTGGATATGGAAGTTGTGTAGATTGGCTTGGGAAGAGGGAAGGGTTCCAGAGGACTGGAAATCAGGTATAATTGTTCCTCTGTACAAAGGAAAAGGGGAGAGAGAAGTATGTGGTAACCATAGGGGTATTTGCCTTCTTAGTGTGACTGGTAAAATATATGGTAGAATACTCATTGATAGGGTTAGGCATATGACAGAGGAGCTAGTTGGAGAAGAACAAGGGGGATTTAGGAAGGGAAAAGGGTGTGTAGATCAGATATTTGTTCTAAGATGTTTAGTGGAGAAGTATCTAGAGAAGGGAAGGAAAGTGTACGCTGCCTTCATGGACTTGGAGAAAGCTTATGACAGAATAGATAGGAAAGGTATGTGGAAGGTATTAAGAATATATGGAGTGGAGGGGAAATTGTTGAGTGCTGTGAAGAGTATGTACGAGGGAGCTAGGGCTACGGTGCGAGTGGATGGTGAGCTGAGTGAGTTCTTTGATCTCAATGTGGGACTGAAACAGGGTGTGTAATGTCTCCATGGCTGTTTAATATATATATGGATGGGGTCGTAAAGGAGGTACAAGGTAGGGCAGTGGATGTGGGGGTGGCCCTAACGAATGAGGGTGAGATTTGGAAGCTTCCGGTGTTGCTGTTTGCTGATGATACAGTATTGTTGAGTGAAGATGAATGGGAGTTGCAAGGTTTGGTGAATGAATTTGGGACAGTGTGTAGGAGGAGGAAGCTGAAAGTTAATGTAAACAAAAGTAAAGTTATGGTGTTTGAGAGGAATGAAGTCACAGAGTGTGCAGTGAGGTTGGATGGTGAGGATATGGAGAATGTGAGTGCATTCAAGTACTTGGGTAGTGTGATGAGTAAGGATGGAACTTTGGGGGATGAAGTGCGTGAAAGGGTACAGCAGGGAAGGAAGGTTGTAGGCATGCTGAAAGCAGTGATGAGAAATAGGGAAGTGAGTATGGAAGTTAAGAAGTCTCTGCATGATGGTATTGTGATCCCTACCCTGACGTATGGAAGCGAGGCGTGGACCTTGCAAGAGGGGAACAAGTCAAGAGTGAGAGCAGTGGAAATGAGTTACTTGAGAGGAGCATGTGGAGTGACATGGAGGGACAGGTTGACGAATGAAGAAGTGAAGGAACGTTGTGGGGTAGATGTGGATGTGGTTGAAAAGATTAGGAGAAATACACTGAGGTGGTTTGGACATGTGGAGAGGATGGAGAGTGAAAGACTGACTAAGAGGGTGTATGTGGGTGAGGTGGAGGGAGGGAGAGGGAGGGGTAGACCGAGGATGAGGTGGAGGGATGGAGTTGAGAGGTATATGAGGGAGGGGGGGGTGAGTTGGGGGAAGGGGAGTCAAATGGTGGGTGACAGAGTGACTTGGAGGCGTTTTGTCTGCGGCCACCCTTTGCGGGATTAGGGCGTCGGGCTATAGATAGATAGATAGATTATTAATATTATTATTATTATTATTGTTATTATTACTTTGTTAATAATAGCCTGTTATCAAAGTGAAAGTGATGATGTTTCTAACGGTTTAACCGATGAAGGGTGCTATTCAATACTTCCTTAGAAATTTATTTTGCATATTAATCTTTAGCACTGTGTGTGTGTGTGTGTGTGTGTGTGTGTGTGTGTGTGTGTGTTTAGAAATATCATTTTCATATTGGTAACGTTTCGGTCAACGCAATGTAAACGAATACTGAGGTGCAAAGTTCAAACGAAATCGCCGAGGAAAAGATGCTAAGAAATCTCCAACTGCACTTATAAAGTGAGTTTATCCAAGATTATAACTCAAGAATAAAATTGTCTGGAGGTAGCAAGAATAAATTGAAATAACTGGGAAAGGAATAAAATGGATTGTTTCAGAGAGAGGGAGAGAGTTAACATGGAAAACTATTTGCTAATATACCTAAAGAAAAACAGATTACCGACCGTGACACAGTTTGTTTGATTTTTAGGATAAACTAAACTATCCAGAGAGAGAGACAGAGAGAGAGACGCTATTCAAATTCCATTAATTAAAGTTCATCAAATTGTCAGTACAATACAATTTTTAAACAATAAAAAGATAAAAATAGCAGCTGAGATTTTAGAATATTTCGTACTTGAAGGCTAATTCTATTGAATCCAAAATTAATGTTTCTCTTTGCCTGAAACATATCGTCCTGTTTTAGGATAAAAACGATACACGTCTTTTAATTTAACTTGGCCGAAAATTACCATCTCTTCAGCTTGAATCCCTAGTTTTAACAATAGATTATACATATAATATGACGTTAGTCACAATGAAGAGCAATGAAAAAGATGTAGAGCCATAGCATTGTCTTTCTGCCACTGAGTTACATAAATAAGCTACCAAAAGACAGAAGTTTAGGCCAAGTTAAACTAAAAAGACCTGTAGTAGTGAATGGGGTAAATCAAATCGTCTCCATGGCTGAACAAAATCGTCTGACGGTAGCCAGAAGGAATCATACATGACGTCATCACACTGGAAGGGTTAATGAGCATGTTCTAACCTACTAACGGCTGTATTCTAAGTAACATAGAAGGCTTCGTAACAACTCTTCCTTAGTGATTTATTTATCGCATTCCAACTCAACATTGCCTCGTTTTTGTAGTTTTAATATCGAAAAACTTTCCATCAAAAACACAACCTGAAAAATTAGTGTTAATTCATAATTATTCGCAGAGGAAGAAATGTTGCGAAATCACCAGTTCCACTCAGAATATAATCGTGGACCAGAGAGTACACCATTTACGCTGAATAAAATCGTCTGGCGGTAACAGGAATAAAACAGAAATTGACGACATCGTAGGGTAAGGGTTGTCGTGGATTTTTTTTTAGTTGCCGCATTAAGAGAGAGAGAGAGAGAGAGAGAGAGAGAGAGACTACTCGTTGGGAAAATTGTACGGTTAATCGTTCAGTAGTTAAATATTTAATTAATAATCAATAAGTCCCCGTATTAAAGAATATGTTTCAAAAATTTTGTGGTCCTTATCTAATAATAGTAATCTTTCAATAGATGAGTTAATACGCAGTAACTTTTAGTAAACTGTTGAGTAATAAGACAGAGGTGTGTGTGTGTGTGTGTGTGTGTCTGTGTTTAAATCCGAGGAACGTGATTCCTTATGCCATCCTACTATTTGTCTACCTCCCCATCTCTCTCTCTCTCTCTCTCTGCTTTTTTACCCGCCTGTCCACAAATCCACTGATCGAATTGTCAATCTGATTATCTATCTATCTAAAACTTCTTATATCACATCCTATGAGGGATGCAACGACTCTCTCTCTCTCTCTCTCTCTCTCTCTCTCTCTCTCTCTCTCTCTCTCTCTCTCTCAAAATATTCCTAGGTATACCGATAGGGAAGATAAACTAGGTTCTCAAGCCTCAAACTGCCAGCATCTCTATCAGCTGAAGGAAATCGTCTGTGTTTGCCTACAAAATACTCCCAGGTGTATTAGTATTGGAGACAAGGTTAATAAGGGTTATTAGCAATGCGTCTGATTGCAGGGATTTCTCTCAGCTGAATCAAACCGTCTGATGTTAGCCTCAATTACTGACCACAGGACGTTCATGGCTGGGAAGGGATTAAAGAGTTCAGTAAGATCTTATCTCTCACGGTGGGCACAACTCTAGTTCTGTATTCCAGCTGACCACACATGATTTTATTTTGTTGAGTCATAGGAGCCTGTCAGAGGAAATACCTTCACCCGTAACCCTCTCATGGTCAGGACAACTCTACTGCTCTATTCCAGATGACGACACACGATTACATTCAGCTGAGTGAGCCTAGGAGCCTGAGTGTTAATGCCGTCACGTTAACTATCTCATGGTTAGAACAAATTTTCTATATTATTCCAGGTAATGCCAGGCGATTTTATTCAGCTGATGTAATTTCTAGCTGTTTTGCTCTTTCCTGACTATTTGATTCACAATAGGTGACGTGTGTGAACAGGGAGGGGTTAGACACAGCGTCCATCAACCCCTTCAGTGGTAGACAGGTGCTGGCAAAGGACGCCTTCACGTGGTGGCAGCGGTATGACCAGGCGGCTCCACTGCCCGGCTATACAGACGTCCCTCAAATACTTACCTAACCCCCGAAAGGAAGGTGGCTTACTGCAGAAAGGCAATTAATGCCCGCAGTCCACCGGGTTTCCATTTCATGCACTCAAGCCTTTTGAAATACAAAAATGTAATTGCACTGAAGGAATTAACACGCTCGTGCATTACTGACAGTCCCAACTGCATGAACTCATCTGGCGGTATCTGGAATGAAACACTAGAAATGTCCTAAAAGATGGTTAATGGTGCCAGTATTAACACACTCAGGTTACTGTGAATCTCAGATAAAGAAATTCAACAGTGGAATTAATATCTAATATTGCCCGGGACATATGCGTACAATTAGAACTACAATATATATTATGGACTGTATAGAAGACGTGAGTTGTACTGCGCAATCCTGATTTATAAGTACCAAAAAACACAGGCACCATCATTAAATTCTAAATCACTTCCTCAAGTTCTATTTGTTTCATATTTTTTTCTTTACCAGCTTCTGCGCTTACTAACAAATAAAACAAAGTACAGCATCCATCCTGTATCACTTGTTTGTGACTATCATCATATTCTGACGTTAATCTACTGCTATAACTAAGTGTTCAGGATGGAGAGACAGAACTTTTACGCACGTTGAAAACAATGTAGGATTTCTTTCGACTGAAGAAAATTACTCTTCATGAGGTGAATGAGAAGGCCTTTATATAGCAAGAATAACGTTTCAAAAATCATCTGACGAATGCCTTATTATATTCCCTAAGCATATAATGCACTCACGTAGTTTATTCACGATTTTTTCATTTCAACCTGGATTTTTCTCCTCCTGAATTTTCTCATATTTCACTGGCAGTATAAGTCAATTCTAAAGCCCTACATATTTTCCATAGTACTGCTTCGTGACTAGCACCATATTACAATCTTTTCTTACAGCTTAACATTCAGTGTGAGTTTCATTGTAGTGCCACAGATTTAATATTCATGTATGTGTTTAGAGGTACTGTAATTTTTAAGTTAGATAGGGTGTAACCTGAATACTAGTCTATAAATTCCTATCCTAAGTAGTAATTCATATGTTAATGATTAATGTAGGGTTAACTTTATATTTATATGTATGTATCTCTGTATCTATGCATTGGGTGATGTAATTGTGGATGTTGAGTACAGGAATTCCTCCGTCTGGTCGAGTAATGAATATATAACAGATGCGCGCAGCTTTTCCCCTTGTTTGTGCGTCGTTGTTGGGCGCCGAGTTTAAACTTTAAACAGAGTAATGATGAGTATACAATTCTTTCCGTATCCTAATTGTGTAATGCTTCCTAATGAAGCTGCTAGAACCCAAATATGTAAGATTAACAGTCAAAAAGGCCTAAATAATGTCATTTGTGAGGATTTAATAGTCCCGCTTACCTTAACCGTCACTAGATGGCATAAGCTGCCCCAAAATTCAAGGCAGGATAGTAGTAAATTCAGTATCTAAATTAAGTAAGGATTGAATCCCAAATTTTCCCCAATCCAATCAAAAGTCCTGGCGTCATGGGTACACCGCTAAATAAATTGTGAAAAGAATTGAAACTCACCATATTTCAAAAACACCACCTCATTTGACCTAACAGTGGCGTCTCCGGCGTACCCGGGAAGCCGCACTTGCTGCCCAGACGTCGTGTATAATGGACGTTGGTTCAGGTGAGCTGTCCACATTTCTCCTTTCCCCCCCCCCTTTTTCTTCGTTTAATCCTTACTTGGCATGGACCATATGAAGTAATATTGTTGAAAGCTTAACGTAGCCTTGCTGCCCAGACGTCGTGTATAATGGACGTTGGTTCAGTCCCCAGACACCGGCGACGTCAGAGTGAGCACTAGGCCTTCCCGTGGTATTGTCCATAGACTCTTACATACACACATTACCCATGAATTATTTTATAAACCAAATGTAATTGAAATGGTATCATTGATCTATCAAGTGAACTTTTTTTGGTAGATAAGGATTAGAAATTTAAAAGTGATGTGATCTAGTAACGGAAAGGCGTAATTAAAATCCATTAACCGTTTGCTTTCTCTTAAATTAATATGTTAGAAAATTAGGAGCGTGGAAGGGAACTTAGTGGTTGTGAGCAATAATGTAATTTTTGAATTGTACCTCGAGGCTAAACAAGCCCGAGTGATTATGCATTTTTGGTGATTATGTAGTAATGACGATTATGAACTATTAATAATTATGAATTGATAGTGTTTGTGGATTATAGAGAATTACATGATGAGAGTATACTATACGGACGAAATAGAACACGAGTAATTATTTTTATTGGTTCGAGGCTATGCCAGCCCGAAAAGACAACCCAAGCTCGTAAAAAGGTCCCTGTCTTGAGGCTATTGTCGAGCCCAAGAATAACTGACAAAAAGGAAGTAAGGTACAATGACCTCAGAAATAGCTTGTATGTACCAAATTGTTTTCGCCTGGTGACAATGTTGGAGGAATGATCACCCAAACCATGGTTTTAATGGCAAAGGGTCATGTAATTAAAAATGTCTTTTGAAAACCAGCATAAAAATGATTAAAGTAATGTATATGTCATTTTCTTTCTTGGTGTACCTAATCAAGGGAATTATGTCTTCATGCCTAATTCACTCGCCTTCCAATTCAAGATTCCTTCGCTGAGGGAACGACGACCACCTGTGGTACTGACTAAATCTAGGCTCGGCCAAAAACTACAAACGCTACCAAAATTTTCTTAAACAATTATCATCTACCATACCAAGTCAAAATACCACCCCCTCCCCCCTTTTGTTTTATTGAAGTGAATTTGTTTTTCTATTAACCAAGGAGGGGAGACTAAGTCGAGTACCACCTGTGTTATCAATGGGTAAGTTGACCAGTACCAACAACCGGTAAGATTATAAATCTCTAGCGTTACACTGGTGTCAACCGGTGGGGATAAAATTTCGTGTATTACATCATCACCTTTAGGCAGAATAAAATCGTCTGGCGGTGGGAACATCATATTTTAACGCCCTGACATCATTCATGTATATTTTTGTTAATTCTTACTACCCACCTCCAGATGATTTTCTCAGCTCAGGAGAGACTTTTCGAACTGAAGGGGTGGATACCGCCGAAACTTTCTTTTAAAAGATTATGGTGCTGGAGAGGGACGCCTTCATGTGGTGGCACTGATATGACTCAGCAACTCTTCTGCCCAGTTGTACAAACATCCCCCAACTCCCTCATGTCCCCTAAAGAGAGGATGATGCATGTAAGGCAACTTCAGCCTGCAGTCCACCAAGTTCACGATTCAGATGTCCTTAGGGTGGCAAATAAAAATAATAATAATAATAATAATAATAGTATTAATAATAATCACCTTCATCATCACACCTGGCTCTGATGAAACTGCCAGGCGTCAATGTCATGATTTTTTTTTTTTTTTATCGCACTGAAGGTATTTAAATCATCCTGTACCTATTCGCCACTTCACCCAGACGACATAACCGTCATATTATTCTTGCTAGTCTTCAGACTATTTTATTCAGCTAAGAAGAGGCTTTAGTCACAGATGGCGGGTCTGATACAGCCATCGATAACCTATTCATTACGAGTTTCCCATGTACTGAATAAAATCGTTTTAGAATCTTCAATCGATATTCTAAACGTTAAAAAATTATTAATTTTTCTTCAGGACACAAATAATAGCAAAACAATTGAAGTTAGCTGCACTAGTAGGTTACTGAATGAATATTTTGTACTCTGAGCAGCATGTTTCGAATCTTGTCCAAATGCCTCTCACCAGCTGAGTAAAATCGTCTTGTGTGGGATAAAAGCGTATTGAACCAGACTATTCTTTTATTGTAAAAAGTTCCATCATCATGAATACCAAGTTATAGTAGTAGATTGCCACTAGAATATGATGCTAGTCACGATGAGATGCTATGCAGAGAATGAAGACTCCTCCCGTTGTCTTTTCTTTTTCTGTTAATGGACTACGTAACTTATCTGCAAAAAGACAAAAATGTGGCCATGTCAAGGGGAAAGAGGTAAATCAAATGTCTCCTAAGCTGAATCAAATCGTCTGAAAGTAACAAACATTAACTATTTATTATTATTATCATTTTATTATTATTATTATTATTATTATTATTATTATTATCATTATTATTACTTTGTTATTAATAGCCTGCCATCAAACTGAAAGAGTTGATGATAATGTTTCCAACGGTTTAACTGATGAAGGGTCTTATTCAGTACTACCTCAGAAATTTATTTGGAAATTAATCTTTAGCACTGTGTGTGTGTGTGTGTGTGTGTGTGTGTGTATGTGTGTGTGTTCTTACCTAATTCTATGCAGCGGTGGCGACGTGCGTCTGCTCTCCTCGGTGCCTAGTATGTGTGTGTGTGTGTGTGTGTGTGTTTAGAAATATGGCTGAGATTGTGGCGAATGGAAGGGTGCAAGGAATAAATGTGTTGGGAGAGTTGAATGATTCTTTGATCAAGAAGGAGGAAGTGGAGAAGGCAGTAAAGGAGATGAAAACAGGGAAAGCTGCAGGTATGGATGGGTGTGCTGTGGAATGCCTGAAGGGTGGTGGAGTGACTATTGTTGACTGGTTAGTAAGATTGTTGAATGTGTGCTTTGAGAAAGGTATGGTGCCAATTGACTGGGCAAGTGCTTGTGTGGTCCCGTTGTATAAAGGCAAGGGTGATAAGTATGAATGTACTAGCTTTAGGGGTATAAGTCTATTGAGTGTTGTAGGTAAGGTGTATGGTAGAGTGTTAATTATGAGAGTTAGAGAGGGTACAGAGGGAGTGATTGGTGATGAGCAGTGTGGCTTTAGGAGAGGGAGGGGATGCGTTGATCAGGTGTTTGCTGTGAGACAAGTGTGTGAAAAGTATTTAGCGAAAGGCAAGGATGTGTTTTGGGCATTTATGGATTTAGAGAAAGCTTATGATAGAATTGATAGGGAGGCTTTGTGGACTGTTTTAAGATTGTATGGACTTGATGGTAGGTTACTAAAAGGGGTGAAAAGTTTTTATGTAAATAGTAGAGCGTGTGTAAGAGTGGGAAATGCTGTGAGTGATTGGTTTCCCGTGAGAGTGAGGCTGCGACAGGGATGTGTGATGTCGCCTTGGTTGTTTAATATTTACATGGGTGGTGTTGTAAGGGAGGTGAATGCAAGAGTTTTAGGTGGAGGTCTGAGTCTAGTGAATGTTGATGGTGGAGAGTGGAATCTGAAGCAGCTGCTGTTTGCAGATGATACTGCACTGGTGACTGATTCAGAGGAGAAATTGAGACAGTTGGTAGAGGAGTTTGGAAGGGTGTGTGAAAGGAGGAAATTGAAAGTAAATGAGAATAAGAGTAAAGTGATGAAGTGTACGAGGTTGATAGATGGTAGGGGGATGAATATAGTTTTGAATGGTTAGTTGCTTGAGGAGGTAGATTGTTTTAAATATTTAGGGTCACATGTTGCTGTGGATGGAAGAATAGATGCAGAAGTGAAGTTCAGAATAAATGAAGTAGGAAAGGTGATGGGAGGAATGAAAAAAGTGTTTAAATGTCGTTCGCTTAGAACGGATGTAAAGAGAAGGCTGTATGAGGGTGTTGTGGTACCGACTGCGTTATATGGGGCTGAAACATGGAATATGGGTGTAGCAGAGAGGAAAAGTTTGAATGTAATGGAGATGAGGTGTCTGAGGAGTATGTGTGGAGTGGCGCATATGGATCGGGTGCGAAATGATGAAGTGTGAAGGAGAACTGGAGTTGTTCGGGAGATGGCTGGTAGAGTTGAGCAGAGGGTGTTGCGATGGTTTGGGCATATGGAGAGAATGGATAATGAGCGATTGGTGAAAAAGATAACTAGATCTGATGTGAGAGGTGTAAGGCTGAGAGGAAGACCACGAATAGGATGGATGGACAGTGTGAAGAGAGCGCTGGATGCGAGAGGGATGTCTGTTGAGCAAGGAAGAGTGGCTGTGCGTGACAGAAATAAATGGAGAGAAATTGTGAATGAATAAGTGATGACGCAGCCCTGAGGGGATATTCTCCCGCATTTGGTCTGATCAGCTAGTCAGGTCAGGTGCGGGTAAGGGGAGGGGTCTGTTATGATGTGGCAGGGGTAAACCAGTTCTGCTGTTGGGCCCTGCTGCGGATGTCACTGATTGCATTGCGCAGTTAACCCTTGTGCGGTGTGGTGCGGTGAGGATCTGTCCGTTCTCCCCTTTGGGGCTAAGATGCGAATGAATGTGTTTGAATGGATGATTAAATGGGGAGTGAGTCGTCCTGTCTCGGCTACCTCCCTTTCCTTGGGGGAAGCAGCCTAGGTATATAGATAGATAGATAGATTTTCATATTGGCAACGTTTTGATCAATAAGATGTAAACGATTACTGAGGTGTAAAGTTCAAACGAAATCGCCTAGGAAAAGATGCTAAGAAATCTCCAACTGCACTTATAAAGTGAGTTTATCCAAGATTATAACTCATGAATAAAATCGTCTGGAGGTAGCAAGAATAAACTGGAATAACTGGGAAAGGAATAACGTGGATTGTTTGAGAAAGACAGACAGACAGACAGACAGACAGACAGACAGAGAGAGAGAGTTAACATGGAAAACTATTTGCTAATATACCTAAAGAAAAACCGATAACCGACCGGGACGCAGTCTGTTTGATTTTAGGATAACCTAAACTATCCAGAGAGAGAGAGAGAGAGACGCTGTTCAAATTCCATTAATCAAAGATAATCAAATTGTCAGTACAACACAATTTTTAAACAATAAAAAGATAAAAATAGCAGTTGAGATTTTAGAATATTTCGTACTTTTTTTTTTATGCGAGGAAGAAGGAACCAAAGGCCATGAGCCCGCAGTAACAGTTCCCTCCAAGAGAAAAACAAAATACAATAGAGAGCCAAATTCAAGATCCGATTATTTTGAGATGCCTGGACACACTACGTTTGAAAGACTGGAGATCATAGGCAGCAGGAAATATAGACAGAGGGAGACAGTTCCAGAGCTGACCTGTTGCATAAATGAAAGACTGGGAGTAACGGTTAACTCTTGCATTAGAGAGTTGGACAGAAAAGGGATGAGACTTTGCTGCCAGACGGGTGCTACGCACCCGTCGTAGAGGTGGAGGAATGCAAGCAGACAGTTCAGAGGAGCAGTGACCATTAAAGTAGCGATAGAAAAGAGATAAAGATGCAACAGTGCGGTGAGGAGACGGAGGTTGAAGGGAGTCAGTAAGAGGAGGAGAGTTAATGAGACGAAAAGCCTTTGACTCCACCCTGTTGAGAAGAGCTGTATGTGGGGAGCCTCCCCACACATGAGAGTTGTACTCCACACAGGGGCGGATAAAACCTGTGTATAGAGTCAACAATTGTGCAGGGGTAAAGAAAGAGCGGAGTCGGCTTAGCACACCCAATCTCTTGGAAGCAGATTTTACAAGAGATGTAATATGATCTTTCCAAGATAAGTCCCGAGTAAATGAAACCCCAAGCATGTTCAAGGATGATGCAGGATTAAGCTGAATATTATTAAACATTAGTGGGTATACCTGTGGAAGATTTTGTCGGGTTGATAGGTGTAAGAACTGAGTCTTAGATGCATTAAAAATAACCATATTATTTTTACCCCAGTCAGAGATACGAGCCAAGTCAGACATTAGGTGTGCCATAGCCTCATCCCTTGTTTGTTGAAGTAACTGTTGAGATGGGCGTTGCGGGAACCGAACGGAAAGGTGAAGGGTGGAGTCATCAGCGTATGAGTGGATAGGGTTAGATGTACAGCTTAGAAGATCATTGATGAATAAAAGGGAGAGAGTTGGTGATAGGACAGAGCCCTGAGGAACACCACTGTTGATAGATCTAGGAGAAGAACGATGGCCGTCTACAACAGCGGCTATAGAACGACCAGAAAGGAAGCTAGCGATGAAGGCACAGATAGAAGGATAGAAACCGTAGGAGGACAGTTTGGAAATTAAAGATTTATGCCGGACTCGATCGAAAGCCTTTGAGATGTCAAGTGCAATGGCAAAGCTTTTGCCAAAGTCCCGAAAGGAGGATGACCAGGAGTCTGAAAGGTAGGTGAGAAGATCGCCAATGGAGCGTCCCTGACGGAACCCAAACTGACGATCAGAAAGAAGGTTGTGATAGGAAAGATGCCTTAAAATTTTTCTATTGAGAATTGACTCGAAAACTTTTGAAATACAGGACGTTAAAGCAATTGGACGATAGTTGGAGGGTTGGGAGTGGTCACCCTTCTTTGGGACTGGCTGAATGAGAGCAAACTTCCGGCAAGAAGGAAAGGTACAAGTTGACAGACAAAGGCGAAAGAGTTTGCCTAGGCAGGGTGTAAGCACAAAAGCACAGTTCTTGAGAACAACAGGAGGGACCCCATCAGGCCCATATGCCTTGTTAGTACTGAGGCCAGTGATGGCAGAAAATACATCAACTGAAGAAATTTTAATGTCAGCCATGAGGAAGTCAGAGGGGGGAAGTGATGGAGGAACAGCACCGGAATCGTCTAAGTTGGAATTGGAGGAGAAAGTCTGTGCGAAGAGATCTGCTTTATCAGTAGAAGAAATAGCTACAGAACCATCAGAGTAGAAAAGAGGAGGGAAGGATGATGAGGTAAAGTTGTTAGAAAGATTTTTGGCAACGAGCCAGAAGGAGAGAGAAGAATTCGAGTTGGAGAGTTGAGAGCAATTAGTATGGATGAAATTATTTTTAGTAGAGCGAAGAACAGACTTAGCACGATTCCGGGCGGAAACGTAAAGATGATGTGATTCAGGGGTGGGTTGGCTCCGGTACCTTTTGTAGGCCCTCTCCTTGTTGCGGACAGCATTAGAACAAGCATGATTAAACCAAGGCTTTCTTGCGTTAGTCAAAGGATATGAGAAAGGAATGTATGCTTCCATGCCCGAGAGAATAACCTCCGTCATGCGCAAGGCACACTCAGATGGCTCACGGCCATGGAAGCAATAATCATTCCAGGGAAAATCAAAGAAGTACTGCCTGAGGGCCTCCCAGTCCACAGCTTCAAAATGCCACAGACGACGTTTCCCTGGAGGGTCCACAGGCCGTACCGGAGTGATAGGACAGGTTAAGGTAATAAGGTTGTGATCGGAGGAGCCCAACGGAGAGAAAAGATTAACAGGGTAAGCAGAAGGATTAGTTGTGAGAAAGAGGTCAAGTATGTTGGAGCTCTCTCCAAGGCGGTCAGGGATACGGGTAGGGTGCTATACATGCTGCTCTAGGTCATTAAGGATAGAAAAGATGTAGGCTTGTTCACCAGGTGGATCAGTGAAAGGAGAGGAGAGCCAAAGGTGGTGGTGAACATTGAAATCTCCAGAATGGAGATTTCAGAGAAAGGAGAAATGGATAGAATGTGTTCCATTGTAGAAGTAAGATAGTCGAAGAATTTTTGATAGTCAGTAGAATTAGGGGATAAGTAAACAGCACAGATATAGTTCGTATTTAGTCAGTGAATGACAGGAAAGCCGAAGCCAGAGTGTGGAGAATTCAGAAGATTCAAGTTCAGGAACACTAGAGCAAGATAAGTCGTTGCGTATACATACACAACAGCCACCTTTGGCTTTGAAATGAGTATGGAGAAAGTAGGAGGATACAGAAAAGGGTTTGCTGTCAGTTGCCTCAGACAACTGAGTCTCCGTTAGAAATAGAAGGTGAGGTTTAGAGGAGGAGAGGTGGTGCTCAACAGAGCGAAAGTTAGACGAAAGGCCGCGAATGTTGCAGAAATGAATAAGAAGAGAGTCAGACAGTGGTTCCAGGCACCTCGAGTCGTCACCGGGAGAGGGGCGGATGGTGGGGGCATTTATGGTCCCCCCCCCTGGGGACTCCGAGGCTTGATGAAGCGACGCCATTTTTGGTGAATTTTTAATAGAAAGTGTAGTGTGTACTGTGCATGTACTTTGGTGTAGATAGAGAAATTTGTACTGGAGAGCATGCTGGCCTACTCTCTGTATAACTGAGACACTGAAAAAGTTAAATCCAAAATTAATGTTTCTCTTTGCCTGAATCATATCGTCCTGTTTTAGGATACAAACGATACACGTCATTAGATTTAACGTGGCCGAAAATTACCATCTCTTCAGCTTGAATCCCTAGTTTTAACAACAGATTATACATATAATATGACGTTAGTCACAATGAAGAGCTATGGAAAGGATGTAGAGCCATAACATTGTCTTTCTGCCACTGAGTTACATAAATAAGCTACCAAAAGACAGAAGTTTAGGCCAAGTTAAACTGAAAGACCTATAGTAGTGAATGGGGTAAATCAAATCGTCTCCATGGCTGAACAAAATCGTCTGACGGTAGCCAGAAGGAATAATATATGACGTCATCACACTGGAAAGGTTAATGAGCATGTTCTAACCTACTAACGGCCGTATTCTAAGTAACATAGAAGGCTTCGTAACAACTCTTCCTTAGCGATTCATTTATCGCATTCCAACTCAACATTTGCCTCGTTTTTGTAGTTTTAATATCGAAAAACTTTGCATCAAAAACACAGCCTGAAATATTAGTGTTAATTCATAATTATTCCCAGAGGAATAAATGTTGCGAAATCACCAGTTCCACTCAGAATATAATCGTGGACCAGAGAGTACACCATTTACGCTGAATAAAATCGTCTGGCGATAACAGGAATAAAACAGAAATTGACGACATCGTAGGGTAAGGGTTGTCGTGGATTTTTTTTTTAGTTGCCGCATTAAGAGAGAGAGAGAGAGGGAGAGAGACTAGTCGTTGGGAAAATTGTACGGTTAATCGTTCAGCAGAAAAATATTTATTAAATAATCAATAGTTCTCCGTATTAAAAAATTTTATTCAAACAATTTTGTAGTCCTTGTCTAATAGTAGTAATCTTTCAATAGATGACTTAATACGCAGTAATTTTTTAGCAAAGTGTTGAATAATAAGACAGAGATGTGTGTGTGTGTGTCTGTGTTTAAATCCGAGGAACGTGATTCCTTAAGCCATCCTACTATTTGTCTGCCTCCCCATTCTCTCTCTCTCTCTCTCTCTCTCTCTCTCTCTCTCTCTCTCTCTCCTTTTCTACCCGCCTGTCCACAAATCCACTGATCGAATTGTCAATCTGATTATCTGTCTGTCTAAAACTTCTTATATCACATCCTATGAGGGATGCAATGACTCTCTCTCTCTCTCTCTCTCTCTCTCTCTCTCTCTCTCTCTCTCTCAAAATATTCCTAGGTATACCGATAGAGAAGATAAACTAGGTTCTCAAGCCTCAAACTGCCAGCATCTCTATCAGCTGAAGGAAATCGTCTGTTTCCCAACGAAATACTTCCATGTGTATTAGTATTGGAGACAAAGTTAATAAAGGTTATTAGCAATGCGTCTGATTGCAGGGATTTTTCTCAGCTGAATCAAACCGTCTGATGTTAGCCTCAATTACTGACCACAGGACGTTCGTGGCTGGGAAGGGATTAAAGAGTTCAGTAAGATCTTATCTCTCACGGTGGGCACAATTCTAGTACTGTATTCCAGCTGACCACACATGATTTTATTTTGTTGAGTCATAGGAGCCTGTCAGAGGAAATACCTTCACCCGTAACCCTCTCATGGTCAGGACAACTCTACTACTCTATTCCAGATGACGACACACGATTACATTCAGCTGAGTGAGCTTAGGAGCCTCAGTGTTAATGCCGTCACGTTAACTATCTCATGGTTAGAACAAATTTTCTATATTATTCCAGGTAATGTCAGGCGATTTTATTCAGCTGATGTAATTTCTAGCTGTTTTGCTCTTTCCTGACTATTTGATTCACAATAGGTGACGTGTGTGAACAGGGAGGGGTTAGACACAGCGTCCATCAACCCCTTCAGTGGTAGACAGGTGCTGGAGAGGGACGCCTTAACGTGGTGTCACCGGTGTGACCAGGCAGCTCCACTGCCCGGCTATACAGACGTCCCTCAAGTACTTACCTAACCCCCGAAAGGAAGGTGGCCTACTGCAGAAAGGCAATTAATGCATGCAGTCTACCGGGTTTCCATTCCATGCACTCAAGCCTTTTGAAATACAAAAACGTAATTGCATTGAAGGAATTAACACCCTCGTGCATTACTGACAGTCCCAACTGCATGAACTCATCTGTCGGTATCTGGAATGAAACACTAGAGATGTCCTAAAAGATGGTTAATGGTGCCAGTTTTAACACACTCAGATTACTGTGAATCTCAGATAAATTCAACAGTGGAATTAATATCTAATATTGCCCGGGACATATGCGTACAATTAGAACTACAATATATATTATGGACTGTATAGAAGACGTGAGTTGTACTGCGCAATCCTGATTTATAAGTACCAAAAAACACAGGCACCATCATTAAATTCTAAATCACTCCCTAAAGTTCTGTCTATTTGTTTCATATTTTTTTCTTTACCATTTTCTGCGCTTACTAACAAATAAAACAAAGTACAGCATCCATCCTGTATCACTTGTTTGTGACTGTCATCATATTCTGACGTTAATCTACTGCTATAACTAAGTATTCAGGATGGAGAGACGGAACTTTTACGCACGTTGAAAACAATGAAGGATTTCTTTCGACTGAAGAAACTTACTCTTCATCAGGTGAATGAGAAGGCCTTTATATAGCAAGAATAACGTTTCAAAAATCATCTGACGAATGCCTTATTATATTCCCGAAGCATATAATGCACTCACGTAGTTTATTCACGATTTTTTCATTTCAACCTGGATTTTTCTCCTCCTGAATTTTCTCATATTTCACTGGCAGTATAAGTCAATTCTAAAGCCCTACATATTTTCCATAGTACTGCTTCGTGACTAGCACCATACTACAATCTTTTCTTACAGCTCAACATTCAGTGTGAGTTTCATCACCTTTAGGCTGAATAACATCGTCTGGCGGTGGGAACATCATATTTAAACGCCCTGACACCATTCATGTATATTTTTGTTAATTCTTACTACCCACCTCCAGATGATTTTCTCAGCTCAGGAGAGACTTTTCGAACTGAAGGGGTGGATACCGCCGTAACTTTCTTTTAAAAGATTATGGTGCTGGAAAGGGACGCCTTCATGTGGTGGCATTGATATGACTCAGCAACTCTTCTGCCCAGTTCTACAAACATCCCCCAACTCCCTCATGTCCCCTAAAGAGAGGATGATGCAGGTAAGGCAACTTCAGCCTGCAGTCCACCAAGTTCACGATTCAGATGTCCTTAGGGTGGCAAATAAATATAATAATAATAATAATAATAATAGTATTAATAATAATCACCTTCATCATCACACCTGGCTCTGATGAAACTGCCAGGCGTCAATGTCATGATTTTTTTTTTTTTTTTTTATCGCACTGAAGGTATTTAAATCATCCTGTACCTATTCGCCACTTCACCCAGACGACATAACCGTCATATTATTCTTGCTAGTCTTCAGACTATTTTATTCAGCTAAGAAGAGGCTTTAGTCACAGATGGCGGGTCTGATACAGCCATCGATAACTACCTATTCATTACGAGTTTCCCATGTACTGAATAAAATCGTTTTAGAATCTTCAATCGATATTCTAAACGTTAAAAAATTATTAATTTTTCTTCAGGACACAAATAATAGCAAAACAATTGAAGTTAGCTGCACTAGTAGGTTACTGAATGAATATTTTGTACTCTGAGCAGCATGTTTCGAATCTTGTCCAAATGCCTCTCACCAGCTGAGTAAAATCGTCTTGTGTGGGACAAAACCGTATTGAACCAGACTACTCTTTTATTGTAAAAAGTTCCATCATCATGAATACCAAGTTATATTAGTAGATTACCACTAGAATATGATCCTAATCACGATGAGATGCTATGCAGAGAATGAAGACTCCTTCCGTTGTCTTTTCTTTTTCTGTTAATGTACTACGTAACTTATCAGCAAAAAGACAAAAATGTGGCCATGTCAAGGGGAAAGAGGTAAATCAAATGTCTCCTAAGCTGAATCAAATCGTTTGAAGCTAACAAATAGTAACTATTAATTATTATTATTATTATTATTATTATTATTATTTTTATTATTATTATTATCATCATCATAATTATTACTTTGTTAATAATAGCCTGCCATCAAACTGAAAGAGTTGATGATAATGTTTCCAACGGTTTAACTGATGAAGGGTCTTATTCAATACTACCTCAGAAATTTATTTGGAAATTAATCTTTAGCACTGTTTGTGTGTGTGTGTGTGTGTGTGTGTGTGTGTGTGTGTGTGTGTGTGTGTGTTCTTGCCTAATTGTATGCAGCGGTGGCGACGTGCGTCTGCTCTCCTCGGTGCCTAGTATGTGTGTGTGTGTGTGTGTGTATGTGTGTGTGTTTAGAAATATCATTTTCATATTGGCAACGTTTTGGTCAATAAAATGTAAACGATTACTGAGGTGTAAAGTTCAAACAAAATCGCCCAGGAAAAGATGCTAAGAAATCTCCAACTGCACTTATAAAGTGAGTTTATCCAAGATTATAACTCATGAATAAAATCGTCTGGAGGTAGCAAGAATAAACTGGAATAACTGGGAAAGGAATAACGTAGATTGTTTCAGAGAGAGAGAGAGAGAGAGTTAACATGGAAAACTATTTGCTAATATTCATTCATTCATTCATTCATTGCCAGACCCCATGTATCCCAAACGGGGTGGTCAAGGGCTTAGAGTTAATTGTTTTACAGGGAGGGGCACTAATCCTCCACCAACCCCCACTTGACACGTAGGGATGCCAACAGCATCTGGTGTTCCCAAGCGGTCACCCATCCAAGTACTAACCAGACCCAACGTTGCTAATACCTAAAGAAAAATCGATAACCGACCGTGACACAGTCTGTTTGATTTTAGGATAACCTAAATTATCGAGAGAGAGAGAGAGAGAGAGAGAGAGAGAGAGAGAGAGAGAGACGCTATTCAAATTCCATTAATTAAAGTTCATCAAATTGTCAGTACAACACAATTTTTAAACAATAAAAAGATAAAAATAGCAGTTGAGATTTTAGAATATTTCGTACTTGAAGGCTAATTCTATTGAATCCAAAATTAATGTTTCTCTTTGCCTGAATCATATCGTCCTGTTTTAGGATACAAACGATTCACGTCTTTAGATTTAACTTGGCCGAAAATTACCATCTCTTCACCTTGAATCCCTAGTTTTAACAATAGATTATACATATAATATGACGTTAGTCACAATGAAGAGCTATGGAAAGGATGTAGAGCCATAGCATTGTCTTTCTGCCACTGAGTTACATAAATAAACTACCAAGACAGAAGTTTAGGCCAAGTTAAACTGAAAGACCTATAGTAGTGAATGAGGTAAATCAAATCGTCTCCATGGCTGAACAAAATCGTCTGACGGTAGCCAGAAGGAATAATACATGACGTCATCACCCTGGAAGGGTTAATGAGCATTTTCTAACCTACTAACGGCCGTATTCTAAGTAACATAGAAGGCTTCGTAACAACTCTTCCTTAGCGATTCATTTATCGCATTCCAACTCAACATTGCCTCGTTTTTGTAGTTTTAATATCGAAAAACTTTGCATCAAAAACACAACCTGAAATATTAGTGTTAATTCATAATTATTCGCAGAGGAAGAAATGTTGCGAAATCACCAGTTCCACTCAGAATATAATCGTGAACCAGAGAGTACACCATTTACGCTGAATAAAATCGTCTGGCTGTAACAGGAATAAAACAGAAATTGACGACATCGTAGGGTAAGGGTTGTCGTGGATTTTTTTTTAGTTGCCGCATTAAGAGAGAGAGAGAGAGAGAGAGAGAGAGAGAGAGAGAGAGACTACTCGTTGGGAAAATTGTACAGTTAATCGTTCAGTAGTTAAATATTTAATTAATAATCAATAGGTCCCCGTATTAAGGAATATGTGTTTCAAAAATTTTGTGGTCCTTATCTAATAATTGTAATCTTTCAATAGATGAGTTAATACGCAGTAACTTTCAGTAAACTGTTGAGTAATAAGACAGAGGTGTGTGTGTGTGTGTGTGTGTGTGTCTGTGTTTAAATCCGAGGAACGTGATTCCTTATGCCATCCTACTATTTGTCTGCCTCCCCATCTCTCTCTCTGCTTTTCTACCCGCCTGTCCACAAATCCACTGATCGATTTGTCAATCTGATTATCTATCTAAAACTTCTTATATCACATCCTATGAGGGATGCAACGACTCTCTCTCTCTCTCTCTCTCTCTCTCTCTCTCTCTCTCTCTCTCTCTCTCTCTCTCTCTCTCAAAATATTCCTAGGTATACCGATAGGGAAGATAAACTAGGTTCTCAAGCCTCAAACTGCCAGCATCTCTATCAGCTGAAGGAAATCGTCTATGTTTGCCTACGAAATACTCCCAGGTGTATTAGTATTGGAGACAAGGTTAATAAAGGTTATTAGCAATGCGTCTGATTGCAGGGATTTCTCTCAGCTGAATCAAACCGTCTGATGTTAGCCTCAATTACTGACCACAGGACGTTCATGGCTGGGAAGGGATTAAAGAGTTCAGTAAGATCTTATCTCTCACGGTGGGCACAACTCTAGTTCTGTATTCCAGCTGACCACACATGATTTTATTTTGTTGAGTCATAGGAGCCTGTCAGAGGAAATACCTTCACCCGTAACCCTCTCATGGTCAGGACAACTCTACTACTCTATTCCAGATGACGACACACGATTACATTCAGCTGAGTGAGCTTAGGAGCCTGAGTGTTAATGCCGTCACGTTAACTATCTCATGGTTAGAACAAATTTTCTATATTATTCCAGGTAATGCCAGGCGATTTTATTCAGCTGATGTAATTTCTAGCTGTTTTGCTCTTTCCTGACTATTTGATTCACAATAGGTGGCGTGTGTGAACAGGGAGGGGTTAGACACAGCGTCCATCAACCCTTTCAGTGGTAGACAGGTGCTGGCAAAGGACGCCTTCAGGTGGTGGCAGCGGTATGAACAGGCGGCTCCACTGCCCGGCTATACAGACGTCCCTCAAGTACTTACCTAACCCCCGAAAGGAAGGTGGCTTACTGCAGAAAGGCAATTAATGCCTGCAGTTCACCGGGTTTCCATTTCATGCACTCAAGCCTTTTGAAATACAAAAACGTAATTGCATTGAAGGAATTAACACGCTCGTGCATTACTGACAGTCCCAACTGCATGAACTCATCTGGCGGTATCTGGAATGAAATACTAGAGATGTCCTAAAAGATGGTTAATGGTGCCAGTATTAACACACTCAGGTTACTGTGAATCTCAGATAAAGAAATTCAACTGTGGAATTAATATCTAATAATGCCCGGGACATATGCGTACAATTAGAACTACAATATATATTATGGACTGTATAGAAGACGTGAGTTGTACTGCGAAATCCTGATTTATAAGTACTAAAAAACACAGGCACCATCATTAAATTCTAAATCACTCCCTAAAGTTCTGTCTATTTGTTTCATATTTTTTTTCTTTACCAGCTTCTGCGCTTACTAACAAATAAAACAAAGTACAGCATCCATCCTGTATCACTTGTTTGTGACTATCATCATATTCTGACGTTAATCTACTGCTATAACTAAGTATTCAGGATGGAGAGACAGAACTTTTACACACGTTGAAAACAATGTAGGATTTCTTTCGACTGAAGAAAATTACTCTTCATCAGGTGAATGAGAAGGCCTTTATATAGCAAGAATAACGTTTCAAAAATCATCTGACGAATGCCTTATTATATTCCCTAAGCATTTAATGCACTCACGTAGTTTATTCACGATTTTTTCATTTCAACCTGGATTTTTCTCCTCCTGAATTTTCTCATATTTCACTGGCAGTATAAGTCAATTCTAAAGCCCTACATATTTTCCATAGTACTGCTTCGTGACTAGCACCATACTACAATCTTTTCTTACAGCTCAACATTCAGTGTGAGTTTCATCACCTTTAGGCTGAATAAAATCGTCTGGCGGTGGGAACATCATATTTTAACGCCCTGACACCATTCATGTATATTTTTGTTAATTCTTACTACCCACCTCCAGATGATTTTCTCAGCTCAGGAGAGACTTTTCGAACTGAAGGGGTGGATACCGCCGTAACTTTTTTTTAAAAGATTATGGTGCTGCAGAGGGACGCCTTCATGTGGTGGCACTGATATGACTCAGCAACTCTTCTGCCCAGTTGTACAAACATCCCTCAACTCCCTCATCTCCCCTAAAGAGAGGATGATGCAGGTAAGGCAACTTCAGCCTGCAGTCCACCGGGTTCACGATTCAGATATCCTTAGGGTGGCAATTAAAAATAATAATAATAATAATAATATTAATAATAATCACCTTCATCATCACACCTGGCTCTGATGAAACTGCCAGGCGTCAATGTCATGATTTTTTTTTTTTTTAATCGCACTGAAGGTATTTAAATCATCCTGTACCTATTCGCCACTTCACCCAGACGACATAACCGTCATATTATTCTTGCTAGTCTTCAGACTATTTTATTCAGCTAAGAAGAGGCTTTAGTCACAGATGGCGGGTCTGATACAGCCATCAATAACCTATTCATTACGAGTTTCCCATATACTGAATAAAATCGTTTTAGAATCTTCAATCGATATTCTGAACGTTAAAAATTTATCATTTTTTTCTTCAGGACGCAAATAATAGCAAAACAATTGAAGTTAGCTGCACTAGTAGGTTACTGAATGAATATTTTGTACTCTGAGCAGCATGTTTCGAATCTTGTCCAAATGCCTCTCACCAGCTGAGTAAAATCGTCTTGTGTGGGACAAAACCGTATTGAACCAGACTACTCTTTTATTGTAAAAAGTTCCATCATCATGAATACCAAGTTATATTAGTAGATTACCACTAGAATATGATGCTAGTCACGATGAGATGCTATGCAGAGAATGAAGACTCCTCCCGTTGTCTTTTCTTTTTCTGTTAATGGACTACGTAACTTATCTGCAAAAAGACAAAAATGTGGCCATGTCAAGGGGAAAGAGGTAAATCAAATGTCTCCTAAGCTGAATCAAATCGTTTGAAGCTAACAAATAGTAACTATTAATTATTATTATTATTATTATTATTATTATTTTTATTATTATTATTATCATCATCATAATTATTACTTTGTTAATAATAGCCTGCCATCAAACTGAAAGAGTTGATGATAATGTTTCCAACGGTTTAACTGAAGAAGGGTCTTATTCAATATTACCTTAGAAATTTATTTGGAAATTAATCTTTAGCACTGTTTGTGTGTGTGTGTGTGTGTGTGTGTGTGTGTGTGTGTTCTTACCTAATTGTATGCAGCGGTGGCGACGTGCGTCTCCTCTCCTCGGTGCCTAGTATGTGTGTGTGTGTGTGTGTGTGTGTGTGTGTATGTGTGTGTGTTTAGAAATATCATTTTCATATTGGCAACGTTTTGGTCAATAAAATGTAAACGAATACTGAGGTGCAAAGTTCAAACGAAATCGCCCAGGAAAAGATGCTAAGAAATCTCCAACTGCACTTAAAAAGTGAGTTTATCCAAGATTATAACTCACGAATAAAATCGTCTGGAGGTAGCAAGAATAAACTGGAATAACTGGGAAAGGAATAACGTGGATTGTTTCAGAGAGAGAGAGAGAGAGAGAGAGAGAGAGAGAGAGTTAACATGGAAAACTATTTGTTAATATACCTAAAGAAAAACCGATTACCGACCGTGACACAGTCTGTTTGATTTTTAGGATAAACTAAACTATCCAGAGAGAGAGAGAGAGAGAGAGAGAGAGACGCTATTCAAATTCCATTGAAGATAATGAAATTGTCGGTACAATACAATTTAAAAAAAAAAAAAAATAGCAGTTGATGAGATTTTAGAATATTTCGTACTTGAAGGCTAATTCTATTGAATCCAAAATTAATGTTTCTCTTTGCCTGAATCATATCGTCCTGTTTTAGGATACAAACGATACACGTCTTTAGATTTAACTTGGCCGAAAATTACCATCTCTTCAGCCTGAATCCCTAGTTTTAACAATAGATTATACACATAATAATTACGACGTTAGTCACAATGAAGAGCTATGGAAAGGATGTAGAGCCATAGCATTGTCTTTCTGCCACTGGGTTAATAAATAAGCTACCAAAAGACAGAAGTTTAGGCCAAGTTAAACTCAAAGACCTATAGTAGTGAATGGGGTAAATCATATCGTCTTCATGGCTGAACAAAATCGTCTGACGGTAGCCAGAAGGAATAATACATGACGTCATCACACTGGAAGGGTGAATGAGCATGTTCTAACCTACTAATGGCCGTATTCTAAGTGACATAGAAGGCTTCTTAACAATTCTTCCTTACCGATTCATTTATCGCAATCCACCTCAACACTGTCTTCGTTTGTATAGTTTTAATTCGAAAAACTTTGCATCAGAAAAACAGATCGGAATATTGGAGTATTATGTTCAGAATTTTATTCTCGAAGGAAAAAAAAAATTTGCCCCCGGCTAGACCTTCTTAAATTATAAAGCTTTACTAGGCGACAGGAGGGCGCTATCCCTCGCGGCATGGCAGGAACCGGGTGTGGCTCGAACTCACGTCCCTCAGGTCCCGAGTCCGACGCTCTACCACAGAGCCACCCTGCCCCTCCGTTCGCGAGGGAAGGAATTTTGAGAAATCACCAGATCCACTCAAAATGTAATCGTGGACCTGAGAGTACACCTTTTACTGTGAATAAAATCGTCTGGCGGTAACAGGAATAAAATAGAAATTGACGCCATCGTAGGGTAAGAGTTGTGGTTACTTTTGTTATTACGCCATTAAGAGAGACAGAGAGAGAGAGAGAGAGAGAGAGAGAGAGTGGTTGGTCGATAGGAAATGATCAAATAAAATTGTACCGTTAAACGTTCAGCAATAAAATATTTATTCAAGAATCCCTAGTTTTTCGTAATGATATTCTCAGGTAGTAAAATTTTGTAAACCCTACGTTCATTCAATCATTCATTGCCAGACGCCATGAATCCCAGACAGGGTGGCCAAGGGCTTAGAGTTAATTGTTTTACAGGGAGGGGCACTAATCCTCCACCAACCCCACTTGACGTAGGGATGCCAACAACATCTGGTGTTCCCAGGCGGTCACCCATCCAAGTACTAACCAGACCCAACGTTGCTTACGTGATAATACTATATTCTTAAATAATAGGTTAATTCACAATAACACTTTTGATAACATTTAAGACAGATGTGTGTATGTATCTGTATGTGTCAGTGATAAAAACCAAGGAAAGCGATTCCTTATGCCATCCTTCCATTTTTCTGTTTACGTCCCCATCTCTCTCTCCCTCTCTCTCTCTCTCTCTCTCTCTCTCTCTCTCTCTCTCTCTCTCTCTCTCTCTCTCTCCAAATATTCCCAGGTATACCGATAGGGAAAAAAAAAAAAAAAGTTCTCAAGCCTCTGACTGCCAGCATTTCTCACAGCTGAGGGAAATCGTCTGTGTTTGCCTACGAAATACTCCCATGTGTATTAGTATTGGAGACAAGGGTAATAAAGATTATAAGCAATGCGTCTGACTGCAGGGATTTCTCTCAGCTGAATCAAACCGTCTGATAGCCTAAATTATTGACCACAGGACGTTCATGGCTGAGAAGGAATTAACGAGTTCAGTAAGATCTTAACTCTCCGACGGTGAGCACAACTCTAGTACTGTATTCCAGCTGACCACACATGATTTTATTTTGCTAAGTGAGTCATAGGGTCCTGTAAGAGTAAATACCTTCACCCGTAACCCTCTCATGGTCAGGACAACTCTACTGCTCTATTCCAGATGACGACACACGATTACATTCAGCTGAGTGAGCTTAGGATCCTGAGTGTTAATACCGTCACGTTAACTATCTCATGGTTAGAACAAATTTTCTATATTATTCCAGGTAATGCCAGGCGATTTTATTCATTTGATGTAATTTCTAGCTGTTTTGCTCTTTCCTGACTATTTGATTCACAATAGGTGACGTGTGTGAACAGGGAGGGGTTAGACACAGCGTCCATCAACCCCTTCAGTGGTAGACAGGTGCTGGCAAAGGACGCCTTCACGTGGTGGCAGCGGTATGACCAGGCGGCTCCACTGCCCGGCTATACAGACGTCCCTAAAGTACTTACCTATCCCCCGAAAGGAAGGTGGCTTACGGCAGAGGAGCATTTAATGCCTGCAATTCACTGGGTTTCCAATCACGCGCCCAAGCCTTGAAAAATGCATAAACGTAGTCTCATTCAGGGAATTGACACGCTCATGCCTTACTGACAGTCCCAACTGCATAAAATCATCTGGCGTTATCTGGAATGAAATACTTGAGATGTCCTAAAAGATGGTTAATAGTGCCCGCATTATCACACTCAGGTTACTGTGAATCACAGTTAAATCGATTCATCTGTGGAATTAATATCTAATATTGCCCGGGACAAACGCGTATAATTATAAGTACAATAAGTATTGTCGACTGTTAACAAGACATATTATGTACTGTGCAATCCTGATTTATGAGTATTACAGTAGTGAGGCACTATCATTAATTTCTAAGCCACTCAATAAAGTTCTGTCGCTTTGTTTCATATTTCTTTTCTTTACCATCTCATATGCTTACCATTAAATACACTACATCCACCCCACACCACTTCATTTTGACTATCATCATATTCTAACGTTAATCTACTGTTATAACTCAGTAATCACGATGGAGAGAAGGCACTTAAGGCACTTAGAAAGTGAAAAGTATATAGGATTTCTCTCGAGCGAACAAAATCGCCCTTTGTCAGCTGAATCAAATGGCCTGTATGCAGCAAGATTAAAGTTTTAAAAATCATCTGACAAACCCATTACTGTATTTTAATCCCTTAGCATACAATGCACGCACAAACGTAATTTATTTACATTTTTTTTTTCACTTCAACCTGGATTTTTTTCCTCTTTTGATTTCTATATCGCATAGTTCACTGGCAGAATAAGCCAGCGCTTCAGTTCAATAGAACTGCTTCGTGACTAGCACCATATTACAATCTTCTCTTGCAGCTCAGCATTCATTACGAGTTTCATCTTCTTTATTCTGAATAAAATCGTCTGGCGTGGGAACATCATATTTTAACACCCTGACATCATTCATGTATGTTTTTGTTAATTCTTACTACCCACCTCCAGATGATTTTCTCAGCTCAGGAGAGACTTTTCGAACTGAAGGGGTGGATACCGCCGTAACTTTCTTTTAAAAGATTATGGTGCTGGAGAGGGACGCCTTCATGTGGTGGCACTGATATGACTCGGCAACTCTTCTGCCCAGTTGTACTAACATCCCTCAACCCCCTCATCTCCCCTAAAGAAAGGATGATGCAGGTAAGGCAACTTCAGCCTGCAGTCCACCGGGTTTATGATTCACATGTGCTTAGGGTGGCAAATAATAATAATAATAATAATAATAATAATAATAATAGTAAAAATAATTATAATCATCATCATCATCATCATCATCATCATCACACCTGAATCAGATAAAACGGCGAGGCGTCAATGTCATGAAATGTTTAAAAAATCGCACTGAAGGTATTTAAATCATCCTGTAGCAAATCGCCACTTCACCTCAAAGACGAATTCAAATTCTTCTTGCCAGTCTTCAGACGATTTTATTCAGCGATGGCTCAGTCGGTAGAGAGGTGGCGTGCAATTCTACCGGACCCAAAATCAGACTTTACTGATCTACCAGAAGACCCGCCGACATATCGTAACAATACCCCCGCTTATACTAATACACCAGTCCCGTATGAGACAGTCCTAGCATGTATTCAATATGGACGGTGGGTGTTAGCGCCGAAGTGGTGACATGTAGAGGAATACTGTATGGTATGTAGGAGGACTACTGGGCCTTATGAGCAGGCCGTGATGCCTGAGTATTACGAGATTTTCGCATATGCTGAATAAAATCGTCTGGTAGTAGGAAAAATTGAGAGAGAGAGAGAGAGAGAGAGAGAGAGAGAGAGAGAGAAGGAGAGAGAATCTTCAAATGAAATTCCAAAAGTTAAAAATTTATCAATTTATCTTCAGTACATAAATAATAGCAAAACAGTTGAAGTTAGCTGCACTAGTAGGTCACTGAATGAATATTTTGTACTCTGAGCGGCATGTTTCGAATCTTGTCCAAATGCCTCTCACCAGCTGAGTACAAATCGTCTTGTGCGGGACAAAAGCAAATGAAATAGACTATATTCCTTTATTTTTAAAATTCCCATCATCATCAATGCCAAGTTACAGTAATACATTAACACTAGAATGTGATGCTAGTCAAGATGAGGTGCTATGCAGAAAATGAAGACTCCTACCGTCGTCTTTTTGTTTTTTCTGTTAATTGACTACGTAACTTATGTGCAAAAAGACAAAAATGTGGCCATGTCAAGAGGAAAGAGGTAAATCAAATGTTTACGCTGAATAAAATCGTCTGACGATAGTAAAATGTAACATTATTATTATTATTACTATTATTATTAATAGCCGTTGATCAAAGTTGATGATAGTATTTCTAACGGTTTAACCGACGAAGAGTTTTATTCTAGATGACCTTAGTAATTTACGTTCATATTAAGCTTTAGCAGTGTGTTTGTGTGAGGGTGTGTGTGGGGGGGGGTGTTTAGAAATGTCATTTTCGTATTGGCAATGTTTGGGTCAATGAAATATAAACGAATACTGAGGTGTATTGTGCCGAAGAAATCGCTTAGGAAAAGATGCTAAGAATCTCCAAATGCACTTAAAAGGTGATTTGAATAAAATCATCTGGAGGTAAAAAGAATAACAGGGAAAGGATTAACTTGGACTGTTTGAGAGAGAGAGAGAGAGAGAGAGAGAGAGAGAGAGAGAGAGAGAGAGAGAGAGAGAGTTAACATGGAAAACTATTTGTTAATACAGCGAGACAAACCGATAACCGACCGTGATTTTCGGGTAAACTATACTATCCAGAGAGAGAGAGAGAGTTGCAATCGAGATTCCTTAAATTTAAGATAATCAAATTTCGTCACTAAACACTATTTCTAAAGAACAAAAAAAAAAGAAGCAGTTGTTGATATTTTGGAATATTTGTTCCTTAAAGGCTAATTCAACTGAATTTAAAATTAATGTTTCTCTTTACCTGAATCATATCGTCCTGTTTTAGGATACAAACGATACTCTACTTATGATCTAACTTGGCCTAAAATTACCATGTCTTGAACTTCAAGGTTTAGTTTTAACAATAGATTAAAAGCAAAATATGACGTTAATCACACTGAAGTGCTGTGGAAAGGATGTAGAGCCGTAGCATCATCTTTATCTAACACAGAGATGTGTGAAATTAGCTACAGAAGGACATAAACCTGGGCCAAGGTAAACTGAACAAACTATAGTCACAGTGAAGTGCTATGGAAAGGATATAGAGCCATAGCATTGTCTTTCTGCCACTGAGTTACATAAATAAGCTACAAAAAGACAAACGTCTGCACCAAGTTAAACTAAAAGACCTATAGTAGTGAATGGGGTAAATCAAATCGTCTCCATGGCTTAACAAAATCGTCTGACGGTAGCCAGAAGAAATAATACATGACGTTATCACACTGGAAGGGTTAATGAGCATGTTCTTACCTCCCAATGGCCGTATTCTAAGTGACATAGAAGGCTTCTTAACATTTCTTCCTTAGCGATTCATTTATCGCAATCCACCTCAACACTGTCTTCGTTTGTATAGTTTTAATTCGAAAAACTTTGCATCAGAAACACAGATCGGAATATTGGAGTATTATATTCAGAATTTTATTCTCGAAGGGAAAAAAAAAATTTGCCCCCCGCTAGACCTTCTTAAATCATAAAGCTTTGCTAGGTGACAGGAGGGCGCTACCCCTCGCGGCATGGCAGCAACCGGGCGTGGCTCGAACTCACGTCCCTCAGGTCCCGAGTCCGACGCTTTACCACAGAGCCACCCTGCCCCTTCGTTCGCCAGGGAAGAAATATTGAGAAATCACCAGATCCACTCAAAATGTAATCGTGGACCTGAGAGTACACCTTTTACGGTGAATAAAATCGTCTGGCGGTAACAGGAATAAAATAGAAATTGACGCCATCGTAGGGTAAGAGTTGTCGTGGTTATTTTTATTACGGCATTAAGAGAGAGAGAGAGAGAGAGGTTGGTCGATAGGAAATGATCAAATAAAATTGTACCGTTAAACGTTCAGCAATAAAATATTTATTCAAGAATCCCTAGTTTTTCGTAATGATATTCTCAGGTAATAAAATTTTGTAAACCCTACGTGATAATACTATATTCTTAAATAATAGGTTAATTCACAATAACACTTTTGATAACATTTAAGACATGTGTGTGTGTGTCTGTATGTGTCAGTGATAAAAACCAAGGAAAGCGATTCCTTATGCCATCCTTCCATTTTTCTGTTTACGTCCCCATCTCTCTCTCTCTCTCTCTCTCTCTCTCTCTCTCTCTCTCTCTCTCTCTCTCTCCAAATATTCCCAGGTATACCGATAGGGGAAAAAAAAAGTTCTCAAGCCTCTGACTGCCAGCATTTCTCTCAGCTGAGGGATATTGTCTGTGTTTGCCTACGAAATACTCCCATGTGTATTAGTTTTGGAGACAAGGTTAATAAAGATTAGAAGCAATGCGTCTAACTGCAGGGATTTCTCTCAGCTGAATCAAATCGACTGATGTTAGCCTAAATTACTGACCACAGGACGTTCATGGCTGAGAAGGGATTAACGAGTTCACGGTGGGCGCAACTCTAGTACTGTATTCCAGCTGACCACACATGATTTTATTTTGTTGAGTGAGTCATAGGAGCCCATCACAGTAAATACTCTCACTCGATATCCTCTCATGGTCAGGACAACTCTACTGTTGTATTCCAGATGACGACACACGATTACATTCAGCTGAGTGAGCTTAGGAGCCTGAGTGTTAATACCGTCACGTTAACTATCTCATGGTTAGAACAAATTTTCTATATTATTCCAGGTAATGCCAGGCGATTTTATTCATTTGATGTAATTTCTAGCTGTTTTGCTCTTTCCTGACTATTTGATTCACAATAGGTGACGTGTGTGAACAGGGAGGGGTTAGACACAGCGTCCATCAACCCCTTCAGTGGTAGACAGGTGCTGGCAAAGGACGCCTTCACGTGGTGGCAGCGGTATGACCAGGGGGCTCCACTGCCCGGCTATACAGACGTCCCTCAAGTACTTACCTATCCCCCAAAAGGAAGGTGGCTTACAGCAGAAGGGCATTTAATGCCTGCAGTTCACCGGGTTTCCATTTCACGCGCCCAAGCCTTGAAAAATGCCTAAACGTAGTCTCATTCAGGGAATTAACACGCTCATGCCTTACTGACAGTCCCAACTGCATAAAATCATCTGGCGTTATCTGGAATGAAATACTTGAGATTTCCTAAAAGATGGTTAATGGTGCCCGTATTATCACACTCAGGTTACTGTGAATCACGGTTAAATCGATTCATCTGTGGAATCAATATCTAATATAGCCCGGGACAAACGCGTATAATTAAAAATACAATAAGTATTGTCGACTGTTAACAAGACATACTATGTACTGTGCAATCCTGATTTATGAGTATTACAGTAGTGAGGCACTATCATTAATTTCTAAGCCACTCAATAAAGTTCTGTCGCTTTGTTTCATATTTCTTTTCTTTACCATCTCATATGCTTACCATTAAATACAACACTACATCCGCCCTACACCACTTCATTTTGACTATCATCATATTCTAACGTTAATCTACTGTTATAACTCAGTATTCACGATAGAGAAAAGGCACTTAAGGCACTTAGAAAGTGAAAAGAATATAGGATTTCTCTCGAGCGAACAAAATCGTCCTTTGTCAGCTGAATCAAATGGCCCGTATGCAGCAAGAATAAAGTTTTAAAAATCATCTGACAAACCCATTACTGTATTTTAATCCCTTAGCATACAATGCACGCACAAACGTATTTTATTCACATTTTTTTTCACTTCAACCTGGATATTTTTCCTCTTTTGATTTCTATATCGCATAGTTCACTGGCAGAATAAGCCAGCGCTTCAGTTCCATAGAACTGCTTCGTGACTAGCACCATATTACAATCTTTTCTTGCAGCTCAGCATTCATTACGAGTTTCATCTTCTTTAGGCTGAATAAAATCGTCCGGCGGTGGGAACATCATATTTTAACGCCCTGACATTATTCATGTACATTTTTGTTAATTCTTACTACCCACCTCCAGGTGATTTTCTCAGTTCAGGAGAGACTTTTCGAACTGAAGGTGTGGATACCGCCGTAACTTTCTTTTAAAAGATTATGGTGCTGGAGAGGGACGCCTTCATGTGGTGGCACTGATATGACTCGGCAACTCTTCTGCCTAGTTGTACAAGCATCCCTCAACTCCCTCATGTCCCCTAAAGAGAGGATGATGCAGGTAAGGCAATTTCAGCCTGCAGTCCACCGGGTTTACGATTCAGATGTGCTTAGGGTGGCAAATAATAATAATAATAATAATAATAATAATAATAGTAAAAATAATTATAATCATCATCATCATCATCATATCTGGATCAGATAAAACGGCGAGGCGTCAATGTCATGAAATGTTTAAAAAATCTCACTGAAGGTATTTAAATCATCCTGTAGCTAATCGCCACTTCACCTCAAAGACGAATTCATATTCTTCTTGCCAGTCTTCAGACGATATTATTCAGCGATGGCTCAGTCGGTAGAGAGGTGGCCTGCAGTCCCACCGGACCCAAAATCAGACTTTACTGATCTACCAGAAGACCCGCCGACATGTCGTAACAATACCCCCGCTTATACTAATACACCAGTCCTGTATGAGACAGTCCTAGCATGTATTCAATATGGACGGTGGGTGTTAGCGCCGAAGTGGTGACATGTAGAGGAATACTGTATGGTATGTAGGAGGACTACTGGGCCTTATGAGCAGGCCGTGATGCCTGAGTATTACGAGATTTTCTCATACGCTGAATAAAATCGTCTGGTAGTAGGAAAAATTGAGAGAGAGAGAGAGAGAGAGAGAGATGTACTCCCTCCACAATATGTCTACCCCCGATGTATATATGTCCCCCCCTAATGCATACATGCCCCCACTAATCTTGCTAGGTCAGCACCCTTTCCCACGCCTGAAGACGGCGTTATTGCATCAGTTCATATCAGACAGCCGACACGGGCAGACTATTTTACTCTGAGCTTGTAATAAACTCCTTATCTAGCTGTTTGTACACGGAGTTTCTATCACCAAAGTATTGCAAGTTACATTTGGTAGCAGCAGTGTTTCGAACCATCACATTCTGACCGCCTCCTTGGATTTTTAGTGATACAACAAGATACACGACGGCTCGCATCTGCCAGCCTCGCCTCTCCTCCGTGCCTCTTTACCTTGGCTGTGCTTTTCGAGTGTACCATTTTTCTCACCAGTGCTCACCTCTCAAACCACCGCACCCATTCGCCTTGTTCCTGACCGCACGTGTCACCGTCGCCGACCTACGCACCTGTTGCACCTGTTCCCAGTACCTGTTCCAGACTCATCATAGCTCCTGCCCCCACGGTGCCACTTATCACTGTCTGCCCGCTGCTTGCCCACCACCATTCTCTGTATTTGCAACTCACCAGCTCTACACCTGCCTTGCGCCGACATCTGCCCTCCCCACCCACCACCGGCCTCAGCCGTCGCCCGCATCTGATCTGCATTACGGAGCCTCCTAAGACCGCCACTCCCTGCCGGTGATTCATCGCAGCGTCTCTTCTCCTCTCCGCCCAGCTGTCTCAACCCCGCAGCCCAGCCCCGCCCAGCCCAGCCCCGTCGCCCCGCCCCGCCTCGCCCCGCCCCAGCCCAGCTACGCCCAGCCACCCTGCACGTCATACCTCTCGACACTCCCGTTTCTACTGTGTAACTATAGTATATCTTTCCTTTCTATAGAGATTATGCTCGATTTTCTCTACAGATTGGTTATTGTAAATATTCCATCTCATTTCCATTACCCCGTTTTCATCTTCACCTACGTTATTTATATTCCATCTCATCCTTCGCATTTTATTTAAACCATCCATGCCCGCACCTTCATTCATTTTCACACCTAGTGTATTCCATTCTCTCATTGTTATTTATACATTTCCATCTACGTATCCATCTTCATCCTTTCATCTTCCATTGCCGCATTAAATGTCATACTTTCCACGTCAACCGCTTACCACCAGCCCTCTCGACCCGGAAACGTCACCTGCTCATACCCCGTCTGCCGACTCTAACACAATCACTCATTTACGAAGTGGCAAAGAGTACCACCGCCCTGTACCTGAGACTCCCGTTTCACTTCCCGCAGAATCACTTACTACCCGTCCTACCCTCGTAAATCCAGATACTTCTCTACTCCTGCCTCTACTCTCCCTTCTTCTTCCTCTACTCCTTCCACTGTCGTTACTTCTCCTGCCTCCCTTCATACCCCGTCTTCCTCGCCCTTAACTGCCACTACCTTCTCTCTCTCCCACACCTCTCCTCCCGCCACTTCTACACTTCCAGCCATGGCCAACCCTCCACAGTCTATCTATCTCGACGATGCCAATCGTCCCAAATTTACCGGCCAGGACCCAACTTGGTCTGTCTATGATTTCCTCAGAGAAGTCGAAACAGAAATAAACAATAGACAAATTACCGAGGAATCGCTCAAAGTAGCTTACCTCCTCGGTCGCTTGCACCACGGTAAATCAGACATCGGATCCGCGATCCGTGCAGGACATTTCGATAGCATTCGTACCTTTGCTGATTTTCGTACGGAACTCATCAGCCTTTGTTGCCAGCATTCAACTACCGCGTCTCTCATGGGATTCATTAATCTCCTAAACCAACTAGATGAGGACTTGCGCATCCCAGCGCAATATGCCAAGCTCTGCAAAGCTACCGCCGCCATGAAAGCAACTAGTAGCGAGATGTTCCAATTACTGGTAGGCACGAAATGGTTAGAAGACAAGAATGGCGTTCCAATGCTTTCACTCACCAACTTTGCTGACTTAATTGGTTACCTCAGATTCCTTCACTGGCTTACTCCTAAACAGCGAGAGCTAGCCTTGGAAATCGGTTTCAATCCAGGAGATAAAATTATTCAGGTCACTAAAGCCATTCATGAAAGAACAGGTTCGAACTACACGCGTCAGGGCACCACCCAACCCTTGGCCTCCTCAGTCTGTCACACCTCCACTACCGCAGACCAATCTCGCTCCCGTCCCACCACACGCGGCAGACCTGCCACACATCGCTCTCCTACCGCAGGTCGTGATCAATCTAGCGCCCGACGGAACAGACAATCTTCGATTCTTTGCTGGTACTGTGGTCATCCTGGACATCGAGCATCCAGTTGCGACCATACATACAGACGTCCTCACTCCCAAACCAGACAGCGTACGCCTTCCCGCTCACGTCGTCCACACTGCAAATACCACAAATCAAGCACGACTCACACCACTGAGGAATGTCGTTACCTCAACCGCCCACAGTCAGGGGAAGCGCCGCGCCCGTATCGGACCAATATCACGTAGAACCAGAAACCCAACTCCCCATCCGCCATGTAGGTCCCATAACATCCTCGGGTTTAGTCATTCTCGGAAGCAGTCATGACATACCAACATCATTCTTCTTGGACACAGGATCTATAGTAAATCTCATCTCCGAAAATTCCTTACAAATTATTCATCGCCATCACAGCCACGTCAGTTTCCTAGAACCACCAGACATTCGCCTATGTGGTGTTAACGGCTCAGAGTTTAAGGTTAAGGGAAGAGTCACCCTTGAAGTCAAACTCCACAGAGCTTTGCCCCCTATCCTCATTGAATTTCATGTCACTAATGACTTGCAGTATCCCGCAGATGCCCTTATTGGTTTCACCACCATGGCACAACATTCCATTGCATTATTACCTGCTTGTGGTAGTATAGACATTTCTGGATTCCCGGTTTACACTATGGAATGTCCCCGTCCTGTTCTTACGATCAAATCAGTCCTTCAATTACCTCTGTCCCTATCACTACCAAAAAGTCCAACCCAGCCCAAACCACCACTATCATCATCTGAGAATACAGAGATCATTCCTTTACTGACTGCGAGCAAGGACATAAATTCCTCAATGTCTCCTGATACATCATCTCAGCCCTCGAACATGGCTCTTACATCCTCTCCCGACAACACTATCGCTGACTCAGACATGTCTCAGTTACCTACCTCACACAGTCTGAATGATCTCCAACACGCAGAGACGAAACGTGCAGTAACGAATACGTGCACAATTTTGTTACCGCATGAGTTCACCAAAGTCTCTGTTTGTGTCGCCGGTGTGAAAGAAGGAGTGGATGTACTAACCCTACCTGAGACGTGTTGTGTGAATGGCTTGACTTATGAGTCAGCGTGGTGTACAGTCTTAGAGGACAGTTTATGGTACCTGTACTTGCTCAATGTCACAAATGCTCCACTAAAACTTAAAAGTGGTGTAAAGATTGGAGACTTCCTAGTATACCCAGCGGCCATAAAGGTGTGCCAGGATTCCTCAATTCCTACTATTCAGACTGATGATACGCCAATCGGTGTATGTACTATTAACTCTACGGGATCTGCGCCGACGCATTCACCCGATATGCTCTCACATCTCACTTGCACAGATTTCCCAGAACATACGCCTCAACTCCTCGACCTTCTGACCTCGTACAGAAACGTGGTTGCCTTACCCGGTGAACCGATGGGTAGAACAGACCTTGTCAAACATACGATTGAACTACTCCCAGGAACTCAGCCGATTTACATACCAGCGTATCGATTGCCTCACAGCCAGAGAAAGCAAACAGATCAAATGGTACAGAACATGTTAGACCAGGACATTATTGAACCCTCCGTCAGTCCATGGAATAGCCCACTTTTCTTAGTACCAAAGAAGGACGGCAACTTTAGACCAGTAGTCGACTATCGTAAGGTCAATTCTGTCACCGTTCCAGACCGTTTCCCGTTACCTGTCCTCACTGATTTGCTAGAATCCCTTGGTGACAATAACGTAGTCTTTTCATCTTTAGACCTCCTCAGCGGGTACTGGCAGGTCGAAATGGAAGAATCCTCTCGCCCAGTTACAGCCTTTAGCACCCCTTCCGGACATTTTCAGTTTAAGAGACTCCCTTTTGGTCTGAGAAATGCTCCTTCCGTGTTCATGCGACTTATCCATTCAGTCTTCAGCGGTATGATGGGACACTCTCTTTTTGCTTACCTAGATGATATCATTGTTGTGAGTAAATCCATCCCTGATCATTTTACCAAACTCCAGCAAGTCTTTGAACGCCTCCAGCTCGCAGGCCTGAAAATCAATCTCAGTAAATGTGACTTCCTGCGAAAAAAAATCAAATTCCTAGGCCATGTCGTAGATGCACAAGGCATTCATACTAATGAGGATAAAACTAAGGCGATCATTAACTTCCCAGAACCTACCACTACCGACGCTGTACGAAGTTTCCTGGGCCTCAGTGGCTATTATCGTCGCTACATCTGGAATTATGCGCAGATCGCCGCTCCTCTGACCCACTTACTCAAGCAGAATGTGCCCTTTGTTTGGACTAACGACCAGTCACAGGCTTTCCAAAAGCTAAAGACAGCTCTTGTAAATGCCCCTATTCTAGCATTCCCTGATTATACCACACCCTTCCTTCTCTGCACAGATGCCTTAGGCACTGGACTTGGTGCCGTTTTGATGCAACTCGATGAAGCATCAAGGAAGCACGTAGTAGCGTATGCTAGTCGCACCCTTACAACCGCTGAACGTAACTACAGTGTCACAGATCTCGAAGCGCTAGCGGTAATCTGGTCCTTGAAACATTTCAGAGATATAGTCTATGGTTATCCAGTGCATATCCAAACAGACCACCTTCCACTATGTGATTTGTTCAAGAATCGCAACCTAACAGGTAGGTTAGCTAGATGGTCTGTCATCATCCAGGACTTTAATCCCACTTTTCAATATGTACCAGGCAAGTTGAATGTAGTCGCAGACGCACTCTCACGTCACGTAGCAGCAGCTATAACATCACTGCAGCCTGAAGTAACTGAAAATACTACACTAACGTCAGAAGTTGTTCGAAACTTTCAATGCCAAGACCCCATGTGGTCCAAAGTCATTTATTTCCTAGAATCTGGCGATGCCTCGACCTTACCTACTCTGCCAGTATCACTAGATGAGTTCATGCTAGATGATGATCTCTTGTACAGGAAAACACTGCTAACAGGCAAAGATATGCCCAATCGCGAAGTACGTCAACTTGTTGTCCCCACTGCCCTGATACCAAAGGTTCTTCATATTGTTCATAATACTCCTCAAGCTTCCCATCCAGGTAAAGACCGATGCTTGTGCCAAGCACGTCTCAAATACTATTGGCCAACCATGCGCCGCGATATCAATGCCCACTGTGACTCTTGCCTCTCCTGCCACCGCCACAAAGGATCAACCGGCTTACCAGCACCTCTCTTACAATACCCAATCCCATCACGACCATGGGAAACCGTCTCAATCGATCTCTTAAAACTACCTCTCACAGAATCTGGCGCTGAGTACTTGTTCGTAGCGGTCGACCACTTCTCCCGCTACTGTGTCCTCGTACCCCTCTCCGACAAGACCGCGAAGAGCGTTGCACGTGCCCTTGTAGATCACGTAATTTGCCCGTTCAGTACCCCTCATACCATTCTTACTGACAACGGTACAGAGTTCAACAATAGCCTTCTAGATGAGATCTGTCGCCGCTTTCATATCAGTAAGTGCAATGTCGTGCCTAACCATCCGGCTTCCAATGGCCTTGTAGAACGCCACAACCGAAAAATCTTAGAGTGCCTCAGACATCTAGGCTTCCATAGTTCGTCCTGGGATGACTGGATTCCCCAAGTGGCATCTTCCATCAATAGCTCCATCAATGCATCCATTGCTGAATCTCCCTTCTTCGTCCTCTTTGGTTTTGACAAGGACCTCCCATACTCTCTCTTATCCTCAAAGCCAGAACCCATCTACAACATGGATGATTATGTTAAACTAAAATTGGCCAACTTCCAGACAATCCACCAGTATGTCCAATCCACTTTGGCTTCTTCTCAGGAGGACATGCTGCAGCGCCAACATAAGTCCGCCTCTCCTATCACTATCAATGTAGGCGAATTTGTCTTTGCTCATTCCCATACGCGTTCCTCCAAGTTGGATGACAAATTTACAGGGCCCCACCGAGTCCTCACTCAACAAGGCAACAAATTTCACCTCCAGGACCTGTCCACTAAGGACACCAGATGGGTCCACATCGATGACTTAAAGCGAGCACCTTGTGGCCTTGTGTTGGAAGAGTCACTTCCACACCCTCCTGCCCCCTCTTCCCCTCCTCCCATCCCTCAGTCTACTTTGTCTCCACCTATCCCTCAGTCTCCTTCCTCTCCATCTCCACCTGCTCATTCATCAATCAATCAATATCGGTCCAAACTGCGCTCTGCCCATCAACCTCTTCACGACCTCCCCCATTAACTCTACCCTGATTTTCTAGGTACGATGTTAGCGATCTCCCTGCTGGCAGTGCTGACCCTCCTGGGGTCTGGGTCAGGTCAGGACGATGGTGGAGTACGTCCCGGGGCCTTGGTCGGCTCAGGAGGCGAGGTCTCCTTGCGCTACGATCTTGCACCCCTGGCCGACGTAGCCATTGCCCTACCTGCCTATGCGCACCAGCTCCACGGAATCAGGAACCATCTCACGGTCCTCATGGGGACACACAACCCGAATGAGTATCTCTATAACCTTTTCCTCCCACTCTCCTGGCAGTTGCAATACATAAGTAACAGATTCACTGAGCTCAATGACACATTTTCCATTCAGACACCCGTGGGTCGTTCTCGTGTGAAACGAGGTCTCTTCGACTTCGGCGGTGAGATTCTGAGTGGCTTGTTTGGCGTTGCTACAGCCCGTGACATTTCTGGCTTCAAATCTGATCTCACTCATTTAGCTTCAGCCCTAGAATCACAACGCCGAGTCATTAAAATCCAACACACTATGTTACAGAAGCTCACAACCCAACTCAATGAAGTCACATCCACTCTAAACAATTTCACCGATATCTTACAACGCCACCTTTCAGATCTCAACGTTATCTCTCAGTTCTTCTACCTCAAACTCCACATGGATAATCTCCAGCTAGCCATTGACTCTCTCCTGTCTCAAGTCTCTACCTTGGTAGGTATCCTGGTCGATGCTATCAATGGTCGTGTCACTGCCGACTTAGTACCTGTCTCAGCTCTCCGTTCTGTCCTGGAATGGGCTCACTCCACCTTCGGTCTCTCCCCAGTCCTCCCTTACTCCTCCCTTGAATATTATTATCCTGTTCTCGAAGCCACTCTTCTCACTACATACGTCGTCGTCCATATTCCTCTCCGTTCTGCCATAACCTTTAACCTTTTCCACATCATTCCCTTCCCTTTCCGCCTCAACAACTCCTTGTTACAGGTATCTGTTCCTTCAGAATATTTCCTCCTCTCCCATGATCATCTTTCCGTTGCCTTCCTTTCTTCCACAGACCTCCAGCAATGTTCCTCCCTTACTCCGACCTCTCGTCTCTGTGCTGCCCACCTTTTCGCTATCTTCCCTAGCAGTGCTACACCCTGTGAGTCTGCTTTAGTTCGCAACCATTCCATCTACTCGGCCTGTTCTTTTGTCCCAGCTCCTGACCTCCCGGTCCACCATGCTCACCTCAACCATGTCCAGTACTTCTTCTTTGCTGTTCCCATCTCTGTCACCATCATGTGTCCTGGTTCTTCCGTTTGCTCCGTCCCCGCTAGTGGTCTCTACAAAGCACCTGACTATTGTACCATCAAATCAGGGTCCGTCATCACTTACGCCACTCGCTATCACCAAGCTGTTCGTAAACACTCCTATGACATCTTTCAACCAATCGACATGCCTTCAACCCTACCTTCTGCCAACATTACCATCACCTCCCCTCACTTGCGCATGCTCACCTTCCTCAATGACAGTGATTTTATTATGGATCAATTCTCTCTGGCCTTCAGCCGTTCATGGGTTCATCCAACAGTTGTGTTTCCCCCTGTGGTTATCGCTTTCATAGGTTTTCTACTCATCATATGTGCAGTGCATTGTTGTGTCAGAAAAGTGGAACGTCGACTCCAGGAAATCAGAGTCGCTACAGGCATAGTCCGCCCTACACACGACGTAGAAACTCCCCGTACTTAGTGCCCTCACATTCAGTGACTACCACTGCCATCTGACAATTAACCAACCTGTGAACAGAACTCTGCCTACTAGAAAATGATGGTATTTCTTTAATGCATTACTGAGTGACAGTGTATACTACAGAAAATACCAAAAAAAAAAAAAAAATGAAGGAAGAACAACAATAGAACTCTCATATCTACTCCTTGTTTATCATGTATCAAACTATTATTGTGTACTTCCCATTATGTTTCTATATCCCTTCGACCCTTACTGGATTTGTACCTATTATTCCTTGTCTATCTTATATGTATATATCCTTCTAATTCCCTCCCCACAACATGGCCATGTCTCCCCTACTGCCCCTGTATCATACTTATCCCTTGTACAAACCTCCCCGGTCCTGCCTTACTACTATAATCACCCACCATTTAACTCCTGGTGTCAGGAGACACCATCTCAGCTACCCGGGGGAGCAGTTTACCCCCTCCACAATATGTCTACCCCCGATGTATATATGTCCCCCCACCCAATGCATAATGCCCCCACTAATCTTGCTAGGTCAGCACCCTTTCCCACGCCTGAAGACGCGTTATTGCATCAGTTCTTATCAGACAGCCGACACGGGCAGACTATTTTACTGTGAGCTTGTAATAAACTCCTCATCTAGCTGTTTGTACACAGGGTTTCTGTCACCAAAGTATTGCAAGTTACAGAGAGAGGGAGAGAGAATCTTCAAATGAAATTCCAAAAGTTAAAAATTTTATCAATTTATCTTCAGTACATAAATAATAGCAAAACAGTTGAAGTTAGCTGCACTAGTAGGTCACTGAATGAATATTTTGTACTCTGAGCGGCATGTTTCGAATCTTGTCCAAATGCCTCTCACCAGCTGAGTACAAATCGTCTTGTGCGGGACAAAAGCAAAATGAAATAGACTATATTCCTTTATTTTTAAAATTCCCATCATCATCAATGCCAAGTTACAGCAATACATTAACACTAGAATATGATGCTAGTCAAGATGAGGTGCTATGCAGAAAATGAAGACTCCTACCGTCGTCTTTTTGTTCTTTCTGTTAATTGACTACGTAACTTATGTGCAAAAAGACAAAAATGTGGCCATGTCAAGAGGAAAGAGGTAAATCAAATGTCTCCTACGCTGAATAAAATCGTCTGACGATAATAAAATATGACATTATTATTATTATTATTATTATTATTATTATTATTAATAGCCGGTCATCAAAGTTGATGATAGTATTTCTAACGGTTTAACCGACGAAGAGTTTTATTCTAGATGACCTTAGTAATTTACGTTCATATTAAGCTTTAGCAGTGTGTTTGTGTGTGGGTGTGGGTGTGGGGGTGTTTAGAAATGTCATTTTTATATTGGCAATGTTTGGGTCAATGAAATGTAAACGAATACTGAGGTGTATTGTGCCGAAGAAATCGCTTAGGAAAAGATGCTAAGAATCTCCAAATGCACTTAAAAGGTGATTTGAATAAAATCATCTGGAGGTAAAAAGAATAACAGGGAAAGGATTAACTTGGACTGTTTGAGAGAGAGAGAGAGAGAGAGAGAGAGAGAGAGAGAGAGAGAGAGAGAGAGAGAGTTAACATGGAAAACTATTTGTTAATACAGCGAGACAAACCGATAACCGACCGTGATTTTCGGGTAAACTATACTATCCAGAGAGAGAGAGAGAGAGAGAGAGAGAGAGAGTTAACACGGAAAACTATTTGTTAATACAGCGAGACAAACCGATAACCGACCGTGATTTTCGGGTAAACTATACTATCCAGAGAGAGAGAGAGAGAGTTGCAATGGAGATTCCTTAAATTTAAGATAATCAAATTTCGTCACTAAACACTATTTCTAAAGAACAAAAAAAAGAAGCAATTGTTGATATTTTGGAATATTTGTTCCTTAAAGGCTAATTCAACTGAATTTAAAATTAATGTTTCTCTTTACCTGAATCATATCGTCCTGTTTTAGGATACAAGCGATACTCTACTTATGATCTAACTTGGCCTAAAATTACCATGTCTTCAACTTCAATGCTTAGTTTTAACAATAGATTAAAAGCAAAATATGACGTTAATCACACTGAAGTGCTATGGAAAGGATATAGAGCCGTAGCATCATCTTTATCTAACACAGAGATGTGTGAAATAAGCTACAGAAGGACATAAACCTGGGCCAAGGTAAACTGAACAAACTATAGTCACAGTGAAGTGCTATGGAAAGGATATAGAGCCATAGCATTGTCTTTCTGCCACTAAGTTACATAAATAAGCAACAAAAAGACAAAAGTCTGGGCCAAGTTAAACTGAAAGACCTATAGTAGTGAATGGGGTAAATCAAATCGTCTCCATGGCTGAACAAAATCGTCTGACGGTAGCCAGAAGGAATAATACATGACGTTATCACACTGCAAGGGTTAATGAGCATGTTCTAACCTACTAATGGCCGTATTCTAAGTGACATAGAAGGCTTCTTAACAATGCTTCCTTAGCGATTCATTTATCGCAATCCACCTCAACACTATCTTCGTTTGTATAGTTTTAATTCGAAAAACTTTGCATCAGAAACACAGATCGGAATATTGGAGTATTATGTTCAGAATTTTATTCTCGAAGGGAAAAAAAAAAAATTTGCCCCCAGCTAGACCTTCTTAAATCATAAACCTTTGCTATGTGACAGGAGGGCGCTACCCCTCGCGGCATGGCAGCAACCGGGCGTGGCTCGAACTCACGTCCCGAGTCCGACGCTCTACCACAGAGCCACCCTGCCCCTTCGTTCGCCAGGGAAGAAATATTGAGAAATCACCAGATCCACTCAAAATGTAATCGTGGACCTGAGAGTACACCTTTTACGGTGAATAAAATCGTCTGGCGGTAACAGGAATAAAATGGATATTGACGCCATCGTAGGGTAAGAGTTGTCGTGGTTATTTTTATTACGGCATATATATATATATATATATATATATAGAGAGAGAGAGAGAGAGAGAGAGAGAGAGAGAGAGAGGATGGTCGATGGGAAATGATCAAATAAAATTGTACCATTAAACGTTCAGTAATAAAATATTTATTCAAGAATCCCTAGTTTTTCGTAATGATATTCTCAGGTAATAAAATTTTGTAAACCCTACGTGATAATACTATATTCTTCAATAATAGGTTAATTCACAATAACACTTTTGATAACATTTAAGACAGATGTGTGTGTGTGTGTCTGTATGTGTCAGTGATAAAAACCAAGGAAAGCGATTCCTTAAGCCATCCTTACATTTTTCAGTTTACGTCCCCATCTCTCTCTCTCTCTCTCTCTCTCTCTCTCTCTCTCTCTCTCTCTTTCTCTCTCTCTCTCCAAATATTCCCAGGTATACCGATAGGGGAAAAAAAAAGTTCTCAAGCCTCTGACTGCCAGCATTTCTCTCAGCTGAGGGATATTGTCTGTGTTTGCCTACGAAATATTCCCATGTGTATTAGTATTGGAGACAAGGTTAATAAAGATTAGAAGCAATGCGTCTAACTGCAGGGATTTCTCTCAGCTGAATCAAATCGACTGATGTTAGCCTAAATTACTGACCACATGACGTTCATGGCTGAGAAGGGATTAACGAGTTCACGGTGGGCGCAACTCTAGTACTGTATTCCAGCTGACCACACATGATTTTATTTTGAGTGAGTCATAGGAGCCTGTCACAGTAAATACCCTCACCCGATACCCTCTCATGGTCAGGACAACTCTACTGTTGTATTCCAGATGACGACACACGATTACATTCAGCTGAGTGAGCTTAGGAGCCTGAGTGTTAATACCGTCACGTTAACTATCTCATGGTTAGAACAAATTTTCTATATTATTCCAGGTAATGCCAGGCGATTTTATTCATTTGATGTAATTTCTAGCTGTTTTGCTCTTTCCTGACTATTTGATTCACAATAGGTGACGTGTGTGAACAGGGAGGGGTTAGACACAGCGTCCATCAACCCCTTCAGTGGTAGACAGGTGCTGGCAAAGGACGCCTTCACGTGGTGGCAGCGGTATGACCAGGGTATGACCAGAGGGCTCCACTGCCCGGCTATACAGACGTCCCTCAAGTACTTACCTATCCCCCGAAAGGAAGGTGGCTTACAGCAGAAGGGCATTTAATGCCTGCAGTTCACCGGGTTTCCATTTCACGCGCCCAAGCCTTGAAAAATGCATAAACGTAGTCTCATTCAGGGAATTAACACGCTCATGCCTTACTGACAGTCCCAACTGCATAAAATCATCTGGCGTTATCTGGAATGAAATAATTGAGGTTTCCTAAAAGATGGTTAATGGTGCCCGTATTATCACACACCTGTTACTGTGAATCACGGTTAAATCGATTCATCTGTGGAATTAATATCTAATATAGCCCGGGACAAACGCGTATAATTAAAAGTACAGTAAGTATTGTCGACTGTTAACAAGCCATATTATGTACTGTGCAATCCTGATTTATGAGTATTACAGTAGTGAGGCACTGTCATTAATTTCTAAGCCACTCAATAAAGTTCTGTCGCTTTGTTTCATATTTCTTTTCTTTACCATCTCATATGCTTACCATCAAATACAACACTACATCCACCCTACACCACTTCATTTTGACTATCATCATATTCTAACGTTAATCTACTGTTATAACTCAGTATTCACGATGGAGAGAAGGCACTTAAGGCACTTAGAAAGTAAAAAGAATATAGGATTTCTCTCCAGCGAACAAAATCGCCCTTTGTCAGCTGAATCTAATGTCCCGTATGCAGCAAGAATAAAGTTTTAAAAATCATCTGACAAATCCATTACTGTATTTTAATCCCTTAGCATACAATGCACGCACAAACGTATTTTATTTACATTTTTTTTTACTTCAACCTGGATTTTTTTCCTCTTTTGATTTCTATATCGCATAGTTCACTGGCAGAATAAGCCAGCGCTTCAGTTCCATAGAACTGCTTCGTGACTAGCACCATATTACAATCTTTTCTTGCAGCTCAGCATTCATTACGAGTTTCATCTTTTTTAGGCTGAATAAAATCGTCTGGCGGTGGGAACATCATATTTTAACGCCCTGACATTATTCATATATATATATTTTTGTTAAATCTTACTACCCACCTCCAGGTGATTTTCTCAGTTCAGGAGAGACTTTTCGAACTGAAGGTGTGGATACCGCCGTGACTTTCTTTTAAAAGATTATGGTGCTGGAGAGGGACGCCTTCATGTGGTGGCACTGATATGACTCGGCAACTCTTCTGCCTAGTTGTACAAGCATCCCTCAACTCCCTCATGTCCCCTAAAGAGAGGATGATGCAGGTAAGGCAACTTCAGCCTGCAGTCCACCGGGTTTACGATTCAGATGTGCTTAGGGTGGCAAATAATAATAATAATAATAATAATAATAATAATAACAGTAAAAATAATTATAATCATCATCATCATCATCATATCTGAATCAGATAAAACGGCGAGGCGTCAATGTCATGAAATGTTTAAAAAATCTCACTGAAGGTATTTAAATCATCCTGTAGCTAATCGCCACTTCACCTCAAAGACGAATTTATATTCTTCTTGCCAGTCTTCAGACGATATTATTCAGCGATGGCTCAGTCGGTAGAGAGGTGGCCTGCAGTTCTACCGGACCCAAAATCAGACTTTACTGATCTACCAGAAGACCCGCCGACATGTCGTAACAATACCCCCGTTTATACTAATACACCAGTCCTGTATGAGACAGTCCTAGCATGTATTCAATATGGACGGTGGGTGTTAGCGCCGAAGTGGTGACATGTAGAGGAATACTGTATGGTATGTAGGAGGACTACTGGGCCTTATGAGCAGGCCATGATGCCTGAGCATTACGAGATTTTCTCATATGCTGAATAAAATCGTCTGGTAGTAGGAAAAATTGAGAGAGAGAGAGAGAGAGAGAGAGAGAGAGAGAATCTTCAAATGAAATTCCAAAAGTTAAAAATTTATCAATTTATCTTCAGTACATAAATAATAGCAAAACAGTTGAAGTTAGCAGCACTAGTAGGTCACTGAATGAGTATTTTGTACTCTGAGCGGCATGTTTCGAATCTTGTCCAAATGCCTCTCACCAGCTGAGTACAAATCGTCTTGTGCGGGACAAAAGCAAAATGAAATAGACTATATTCCTTTATTTTTAAAATTCCCATCATCATGAATGCCAAGTTACAGTAATACATTAACACTAGAATATGATGCTAGTCAAGATGAGGTGCTATGCAGAAAATGAAGACTCCTACCGTCGTCTTTTTGTTTTTTCTGTTAATTGACTACGTAACTTATGTGCAAAAAGACAAAAATGTGGCCATGCCAAGAGGAAAGAGGTAAATCAAATGTATCCTACGCTGAATAAAATCGTCTGACGATAGTAAAATGTAACATTATTATTATAATTATTAATAGCCGGTCATCAAAGTTGATGATAGTGTTTCTAACGGTTTAACCGACGAAGGGTTTTATTCTAGATGACCTTAGAAATTTACGTTCATATTAAGCTTTAGCAGTGTGTTTGTGTGTGGGTGTGGGTGTGGGGGTGTTTAGAAATGTCATTTTCATATTGGCAACGTTTGGGTCAATGAAATGTAAACGAATACTGAGGTGTATTGTGCCGAAGAAATCGCTTAGGAAAAGATGCTAAGAATCTCCAAATGCACTTAAAAGGTGATTTGAATAAAATCATCTGGAGGTAAAAAAAAATAACAGGGAAAGGATTAACTTGGACTGTCTGAGAGAGAGAGAGAGAGAGAGAGAGAGAGAGAGAGAGAGTTAACATGGAAAACTATTTGTTAATACAGCGAGACAAACCGATAACCGACCGTGATTTTCGGGTAAACTATACTATCCAGAGAGAGAGAGAGAGAGAGAGAGAGTTGCAATCGGGATTCCTTAAATTTAAGATAATCAAATTTCGTCACTAAACACTATTTCTAAAGAACAAAAAAAAAAGAAGCAATTGTTGATATTTTGGAATATTTGTTCCTTAAAGGCTAATTCAACTGAATTTAAAATTAATGTTTCTCTTTACCTGAATCATATCGTCCTGTTTTAGGATACAAACGATACTCTACTTATGATCTAACTTGGCCTAAAATTACCATGTCTTCAACTTCAAGGCTTAGTTTTAACAATCGATTAAAAGCAAAATATGACGTTAATCACACTGAAGTGCTGTGGAAAGGATGTAGAGCCGTAGCATCATCTTTATCTAACACAGAGATGTGTGAAATTAGCTACAGAAGGACATAAACCTGGGCCAAGGTAAACTGAACAAACTATAGTCACAGTGAAGTGCTATGGAAAGGATATAGAGCCATAGCATTGTCTTTCTGCCACTGAGTTACATAAATAAGCTACAAAAAGACAAAAGTCTTCACCAAGTTAAACTGAAAGACCTATAGTAGTGAATGGGGTAAATCAAATCGTCTCCATGGCTGAACAAAATCGTCTGACGGTAGCCAGAAGGAATAATACATGACGTCATCACACTGGAAGGGTTAATGAGCATGTTCTAACCTACTAATGGCCGTATTCTAAGTGACATAGAAGGCTTCTTAACAATTCTTCCTTAGCGATTCATTTATCGCAATCCACCTCAACACTGTCTTCGTTTGTATAGTTTTAATTCGAAAAACTTTGCATCAGAAACACAGATCGGAATATTGGAGTATTATGTTCAGAATTTTATTCTCGAAGGAAAAAAAAAAATTGCCCCCAGGTAGACCTTCTTAAATCATAAAGCTTTGCTAGGTGACAGGAGGGCGCTACCTCTCGTGGCATGGCAGCAATCGGGCGTGGCTCGAACTCACGTCCCTCAGGTCCCGAGTCCGACCCTCTACCACAGAGCCACCCTGCTCCTTCGTTCGCCAGGGAAGAAATATTGAGAAATCACCAGATCCACTCAAAATGTAATCGTGGACCTGAGAGTACACCTTTTACGGTGAATAAAATCGTCTGGCGGTAACAGGAATAAAATAGATATTGACGCCATCGTAGGGTAAGAGTTGTCGTGGTTATTTTTGTTACGGCATTAAGAGAGAGAGAGAGAGAGAGAGAGAGAGAGAGAGGTTGGTCGATAGGAAATGATCAAATAAAATTGTACCGTTAAACGTTCAGTAATAAAATATTTATTCAAGACTCCCTAGTTTTTCGTAACGATATTCTCAGGTAATAAAATTTTGTAAACCCTATGTGATAATAATATATTCTTAAATAATAGGTTAATTCACAATAACACTTTTGATAACATTTAAGACAGACGTGTGTGTGTATCTGTATGTGTCAGTGATAAAAACCAAGAAAAGCGATTCCTTAAGCCATCCTTCCATTTTTCTGTTTACGTCCCCATCTCTCTCTCTCTCTCTCTCTCTCTCTCTCTCTCTCTCTCCAAATATTCCCAGGTATACCGATAGGGGAAAAAAAAAGTTCTCAAGCCTCTGACTGCCAGCATTACTCTCAGCTGAGGGATATCGTCTGTGTTTGCCTACGAAATACTCCCATGTGTATTAGTATTGGAGACAAGGTTAATAAAGATTAGAAGCAATGCGTCTAACTGCAGGGATTTCTCTCAGCTGAATCAAATCGACTGATGTTAGCCTAAATTACTGACCACAGGACGTTCATGGCTGAGAAGGGATTAACGAGTTCACGGTGGGCGCAACTCTAGTACTGTATTCCAGCTGACCACACATGATTTTATTTTGTTGAGTGAGTCATAGGAGCCTGTCACAGTAAATACTCTCATCCGATATCCTCTCATGGTCAGGACAACTCTACTGTTGTATTCCAGATGACGACACACGATTACATTCAGCTGAGTGAGCTTAGGAGCCTGAGTGTTAATACCGTCACGTTAACTATCTCATGGTTAGAACAAATTTTCTATATTATTCCACGTAATGCCAAGCGATTTTATTCATTTGATGTAATTTCTAGCTGTTTTGCTCTTTCCTGACTATTTGATTCACAATAGGTGACGTGTGTGAACAGGGAGGGGTTAGACACAGCGTCCATCAACCCCTTCAGTGGTAGACAGGTGCTGGCAAAGGACGCCTTCACGTGGTGGCAGCGGTATGACCAGGGGGCTCCACTGCCCGGCTATACAGACGTCCCTCAAGTACTTACCTATCCCCCGAAAGGAAGGTGGCTTACAGCAGAAGGGCATTTAATGCCTGCAGTTCACCGGGTTTCCATTTCACGCGCCCAAGCCTTGAAAAATGCATAAACGTAGTCTCATTCAGGGAATTAACACGCTCATGCCTTACTGACAGTCCCAACTGCATAAAATCATCTGGCGTTATCTGGAATGAAATACTAGAGATGTCCTAAAAGATGGTTAATGGTGCCCGTATTATCACACTCAGGTTACTGTGAATCACGGTTAAATCGATTCATCTGTGGAATCAGTATCTAATATAGCCCGGGACAAACGCGTATAATTATAAGTACAATAAGTATTGTCGACTGTTAACAAGACATATTATGTACTGTGCAATCCTGATTTATGAGTATTACAGAAGTGAGGCTCTATCATTAATTTCTAAGCCACTCAATAAAGTTCTGTCGCTTTGTTTCATATTTCTTTTCTTTACCATCTCATATGCTTACCATTAAATACAACACTACATCCACCCTACACCACTTCATTTTGACTATCATCATATTCTAACGTTAATCTACTGTTATAACTCAGTATTCACGATAGAGAGAAGGCACTTAAGGCACTTAGAAAGTGAAAAGAATATAGGACTTCTCTCGAGCGAACAAAATCGCCCTTTGTCAGCTGAATCAAATGGCCCGTATGCAGCAAGAATAAAGTTTTAAAAATCATCTGACAAACCCATTACTGTATTTTAATCCCTTAGCATACAATGCACGCACAAACGTATTTTATTCACATTTTTTTCACTTCAACCTGGATTTTTTTCCTCTTTTGATTTCTATATCGCATAGTTCACTGGTAGAATAAGCCAGCGCTTCAGTTCCATAGAACTGCTTCGTGACTAGCACCATATTACAATCTTTTCCTGCAGCTCAGCATTCATTACGAGTTTCATCTTCTTTAGGCTGAATAAAATCGTCCGGCGGTGGGAACATCATATTTTAACGCCCTGACATTATTCATGTATATTTTTGTTAATTCTTACTACCCACCTCCAGATGATTTTCTCAGTTCAGGAGAGAGTTTTCGAACTGAAGGTGTGGATACCGCCGTAACTTTCTTTTAAAAGATTATGGTGCTGGAGAGGGACGCCTTCATGTGGTGGCACTGATATGACTCGGCAACTCTTCTGTCTAGTTGTACAAGCATCCCTCAACTCCCTCATGTCCCTAAAGAGAGGATGATGCAGGTAAGGCAACTTCAGCCTTCAGTCCACCGGGTTTACGATTAAGATGTGCTTAGGGTGGCAAATAATAATAATAATAATAATAATAATAATAATAGTAAAAATAATTATAATTATCATCATCATCATATCTGAATCAGATAAAACGGCGAGGCGTCAATGTCATGAAATGTTTAAAAAATCTCACTGAAGGTATTTAAATCATCCTGTAGCTAATCGCCACTTCACCTCAAAGACGAATTCGTATTCTTCTTGCCAGTCTTCAGACGATATTATTCAGCGATGGCTCAGTCGGTAGAGAGGTGGCCTGCAGTCCTACCGGACCCAAAATCAGACTTTACTGATCTACCAGAAGACCCGCCGACATGTCGTAACAATACCCCCGTTTATACTAATACACCAGTCCTGTATGAGACAGTCCTAGCATGTATTCAATATGGACGGTGGGTGTTAGCGCCGAAGTGGTGACATGTAGAGGAATACTGTATGGTATGTAGGAGGACTACTGGGCCTTATGAGCAGGCCGTGATGCCTGAGTATTACGAGATTTTCTCATATGCTGAATAAAATCGTCTGGTAGTAGGAAAAATTGAGAGAGAGAGAGAGAGAGAGAGAGAGAGAGAGAGAGAGAGAGAGAGAGAGAATCTTCAAATGAAATTCCAAAAGTTAAAAATTTATCAATTTATCTTCAGTACATAAATAATAGCAAAACAGTTGAAGTTAGCTGCACTAGTAGGTCACTGAATGAGTATTTTGTACTCTGAGCGGCATGTTTCGAATCTTGTCCAAATGCCTCTCACCAGCTGAGTACAAATCGTCTTGTGCGGGACAAAAGCAAAATGAAATAGACTATATTCCTTTATTTTTAAAATTCCCATCATCATGAATGCCAAGTTACAGTAATACATTAACACTAGAATATGATGCTAGTCAAGATGAGGTGCTATGCAGAAAATGAAGACTCCTACCGTCGTCTTTTTGTTTTTTCTGTTAATTGACTACGTAACTTATGTGCAAAAAGACAAAAATGTGGCCATGCCAAGAGGAAAGAGGTAAATCAAATGTATCCTACGCTGAATAAAATCGTCTGACGATAGTAAAATGTAACATTATTATTATAATTATTAATAGCCGGTCATCAAAGTTGATGATAGTGTTTCTAACGGTTTAACCGACGAAGAGTTTTATTCTAGATGACCTTAGAAATTTACGTTCATTTTAAGCTTTAGCAGTGTGTTTGTGTGTGGGTGTGGGTGTGGGGGTGTTTAGAAATGTCATTTTCATATTGGCAACGTTTGGGTCAATGAAATGTAAACGAATACTGAGGTGTATTGTGCCGAAGAAATCGCTTAGGAAAAGATGCTAAGAATCTCCAAATGCACTTAAAAGGTGATTTAAATAAAATCATCTGGAGGTAAAAAAAAATAACAGGGAAAGGATTAACTTGGACTGTCTGAGAGAGAGAGAGAGAGAGAGAGAGAGAGAGAGAGAGTTAACATGGAAAACTATTTGTTAATACAGCGAGACAAACCGATAACCGACCGTGATTTTCGGGTAAACTATACTATCCAGAGAGAGAGAGAGAGAGTTGCAATCGGGATTCCTTAAATTTAAGATAATCAAATTTCGTCACTAAACACTATTTCTAAAGAACAAAAAAAAAAGAAGCAATTGTTGATATTTTGGAATATTTGTTCCTTAAAGGCTAATTCAACTGAATTTAAAATTAATGTTTCTCTTTACCTGAATCATATCGTCCTGTTTTAGGATACAAACGATACTCTACTTATGATCTAACTTGGCCTAAAATTACCATGTCTTCAACTTCAAGGCTTAGTTTTAACAATCGATTAAAAGCAAAATATGACGTTAATCACACTGAAGTGCTGTGGAAAGGATGTAGAGCCGTAGCATCATCTTTATCTAACACAGAGATGTGTGAAACTGGCTACAGAAGGACATAAACCTGGGCCAAGGTAAACTGAACAAACTATAGTCACAGTGAAGTGCTATGGAAAGGATATAGAGCCATAGCATTGTCTTTCTGCCACTGAGTTACATAAATAAGCTACAAAAAGACAAAAGTCTTCACCAAGTTAAACTGAAAGACCTATAGTAGTGAATGGGGTAAATCAAATCGTCTCCATGGCTGAACAAAATCGTCTGACGGTAGCCAGAAGGAATAATACATGACGTCATCACACTGGAAGGGTTAATGAGCATGTTCTAACCTACTAATGGCCGTATTCTAAGTGACATAGAAGGCTTCTTAACAATTCTTCCTTAGCGATTCATTTATCGCAATCCACCTCAACACTGTCTTCGTTTGTATAGTTTTAATTCGAAAAACTTTGCATCAGAAACACAGATCGGAATATTGGAGTATTATGTTCAGAATTTTATTCTCGAAGGAAAAAAAAAAATTGCCCCCAGGTAGACCTTCTTAAATCATAAAGCTTTGCTAGGTGACAGGAGGGCGCTACCTCTCGTGGCATGGCAGCAATCGGGCGTGGCTCGAACTCACGTCCCTCAGGTCCCGAGTCCGACCCTCTACCACAGAGCCACCCTGCTCCTTCGTTCGCCAGGGAAGAAATATTGAGAAATCACCAGATCCACTCAAAATGTAATCGTGGACCTGAGAGTACACCTTTTACGGTGAATAAAATCGTCTGGCGGTAACAGGAATAAAATAGATATTGACGCCATCGTAGGGTAAGAGTTGTCGTGGTTATTTTTGTTACGGCATTAAGAGAGAGAGAGAGAGAGAGAGAGAGGTTGGTCGATAGGAAATGATCAAATAAAATTGTACCGTTAAACGTTCAGTAATAAAATATTTATTCAAGACTCCCTTGTTTTTCGTAGCGATATTCTCAGGTAATAAAATTTTGTAAACCCTATGTGATAATACTATATTCTTAAATAATAGGTTAATTCACAATAACACTTTTGATAACATTTAAGACAGACGTGTGTGTGTATCTGTATGTGTCAGTGATAAAAACCAAGAAAAGCGATTCCTTAAGCCATCCTTCCATTTTTCTGTTTACGTCCCCATCTCTCTCTCTCTCTCTCTCTCTCTCTCTCTCTCTCTCTCTCTCTCTCCAAATATTCCCAGGTATACCGATAGGGGAAAAAAAAAGTTCTCAAGCCTCTGACTGCCAGCATTACTCTCAGCTGAGGGATATCGTCTGTGTTTGCCTACGAAATACTCCCATGTGTATTAGTATTGGAGACAAGGTTAATAAAGATTAGAAGCAATGCGTCTAACTGCAGGGATTTCTCTCAGCTGAATCAAATCGACTGATGTTAGCCTAAATTACTGACCACAGGACGTTCATGGCTGAGAAGGGATTAACGAGTTCACGGTGGGCGCAACTCTAGTACTGTATTCCAGCTGACCACACATGATTTTATTTTGTTGAGTGAGTCATAGGAGCCTGTCACAGTAAATACTCTCACCCGATATCCTCTCATGGTCAGGACAACTCTACTGTTGTATTCCAGATGACGACACACGATTACATTCAGCTGAGTGAGCTTAGGAGCCTGAGTGTTAATACCGTCACGTTAACTATCTCATGGTTAGAACAAATTTTCTATATTATTCCACGTAATGCCAAGCGATTTTATTCATTTGATGTAATTTCTAGCTGTTTTGCTCTTTCCTGACTATTTGATTCACAATAGGTGACGTGTGTGAACAGGGAGGGGTTAGACACAGCGTCCATCAACCCCTTCAGTGGTAGACAGGTGCTGGCAAAGGACGCCTTCACGTGGTGGCAGCGGTATGACCAGGGGCTCCACTGCCCGGCTATACAGACGTCCCTCAAGTACTTACCTATCCCCCGAAAGGAAGGTGGCTTACAGCAGAAGGCCATTTAATGCCTGCAGTTCACCGGGTTTCCATTTCACGCGCCCAAGCCTTGAAAAATGCATAAACGTAGTCTCATTCAGGGAATTAACACGCTCATGCCTTACTGACAGTCCCAACTGCATAAAATCATCTGGCGTTATCTGGAATGAAATACTAGAGATGTCCTAAAAGATGGTTAATGGTGCCCGTATTATCACACTCAGGTTACTGTGAATCACGGTTAAATCGATTCATCTGTGGAATCAGTATCTAATATAGCCCGGGACAAACGCGTATAATTATAAGTACAATAAGTATTGTCGACTGTTAACAAGACATATTATGTACTGTGCAATCCTGATTTATGAGTATTACAGAAGTGAGGCTCTATCATTAATTTCTAAGCCACTCAATAAAGTTCTGTCGCTTTGTTTCATATTTCTTTTCTTTACCATCTCATATGCTTACCATTAAATACAACACTACATCCACCCTACACCACTTCATTTTGACTATCATCATATTCTAACGTTAATCTACTGTTATAACTCAGTATTCACGATAGAGAGAAGGCACTTAAGGCACTTAGAAAGTGAAAAGAATATAGGACTTCTCTCGAGCGAACAAAATCGCCCTTTGTCAGCTGAATCAAATGGCCCGTATGCAGCAAGAATAAAGTTTTAAAAATCATCTGACAAACCCATTACTGTATTTTAATCCCTTAGCATACAATGCACGCACAAACGTATTTTATTCACATTTTTTTTCACTTCAACCTGGATTTTTTTCCTCTTTTGATTTCTATATCGCATAGTTCACTGGTAGAATAAGCCAGCGCTTCAGTTCCATAGAACTGCTTCGTGACTAGCACCATATTACAATCTTTTCCTGCAGCTCAGCATTCATTACGAGTTTCATCTTCTTTAGGCTGAATAAAATCGTCCGGCGGTGGGAACATCATATTTTAACGCCCTGACATTATTCATGTATATTTTTGTTAATTCTTACTACCCACCTCCAGATGATTTTCTCAGTTCAGGAGAGAGTTTTCGAACTGAAGGTGTGGATACCGCCGTAACTTTCTTTTAAAAGATTATGGTGCTGGAGAGGGACGCCTTCATGTGGTGGCACTGATATGACTCGGCAACTCTTCTGTCTAGTTGTACAAGCATCCCTCAACTCCCTCATGTCCCTAAAGAGAGGATGATGCAGGTAAGGCAACTTCAGCCTTCAGTCCACCGGGTTTACGATTAAGATGTGCTTAGGGTGGCAAATAATAATAATAATAATAATAATAATAATAGTAAAAATAATTATAATTATCATCATCATCATATCTGAATCAGATAAAACGGCGAGGCGTCAATGTCATGAAATGTTTAAAAAATCTCACTGAAGGTATTTAAATCATCCTGTAGCTAATCGCCACTTCACCTCAAAGACGAATTCGTATTCTTCTTGCCAGTCTTCAGACGATATTATTCAGCGATGGCTCAGTCGGTAGAGAGGTGGCCTGCAGTCCTACCGGACCCAAAATCAGACTTTACTGATCTACCAGAAGACCCGCCGACATGTCGTAACAATACCCCCGTTTATACTAATACACCAGTCCTGTATGAGACAGTCCTAGCATGTATTCAATATGGACGGTGGGTGTTAGCGCCGAAGTGGTGACATGTAGAGGAATACTGTATGGTATGTAGGAGGACTACTGGGCCTTATGAGCAGGCCGTGATGCCTGAGTATTACGAGATTTTCTCATATGCTGAATAAAATCGTCTGGTAGTAGGAAAAATTGAGAGAGAGAGAGAGAGAGAGAGAGAGAGAGAGAGAGAGAGAGAGAATCTTCAAATGAAATTCCAAAAGTTAAAAATTTATCAATTTATCTTCAGTACATAAATAATAGCAAAACAGTTGAAGTTAGCTGCACTAGTAGGTCACTGAATGAGTATTTTGTACTCTGAGCGGCATGTTTCGAATCTTGTCCAAATGCCTCTCACCAGCTGAGTACAAATCGTCTTGTGCGGGACAAAAGCAAAATGAAATAGACTATATTCCTTTATTTTTAAAATTCCCATCATCATGAATGCCAAGTTACAGTAATACATTAACACTAGAATATGATGCTAGTCAAGATGAGGTGCTATGCAGAAAATGAAGACTCCTACCGTCGTCTTTTTGTTTTTTCTGTTGACTACGTAACTTATGTGCAAAAAGACAAAAATGTGGCCATGCCAAGAGGAAAGAGGTAAATCAAATGTATCCTACGCTGAATAAAATCGTCTGACGATAGTAAAATGTAACATTATTATTATAATTATTAATAGCCGGTCATCAAAGTTGATGATAGTGTTTCTAACGGTTTAACGACGAAGGGTTTTATTCTAGATGACCTTAGAAATTTACGTTCATATTAAGCTTTAGCAGTGTGTTTGTGTGTGGGTGTGGGTGTGGGGGTGTTTAGAAATGTCATTTTCATATTGGCAACGTTTGGGTCAATGAAATGTAAACGAATACTGAGGTGTATTGTGCCGAAGTAATCGCTTAGAAAAAGATGCTAAGAATCTCCAAATGCACTTAAAAGGTGATTTGAATAAAATCATCTGACGGTTAAAAAAAAATAACAGGGAAAGGATTAACTTGGACTGTCTGAGAGAGAGAGAGAGAGAGAGAGAGAGAGAGAGAGAGAGAGAGAGTTAACATGGAAAACTATTTGTTAATACAGCGAGACAAACCGATAACCGACCGTGATTTTCGGGTAAACTATACTATCCAGAGAGAGAGAGAGAGAGTTGCAATCGGGATTCCTTAAATTTAAGATAATCAAATTTCGTCACTAAACACTATTTCTAAAGAACAAAAAAAAAAAGAAGCAGTTGTTGATATTTTGGAATATTTGTTCCTTAAAGGCTAATTCAACTGAATTTAAAATTAATGTTTCTCTTTACCTGAATCATATCGTCCTGTTTTAGGATACAAACGATACTCTACTTATGATCTAACTTGGCCTAAAATTACCATGTCTTCAACTTCAAGGCTTAGTTTTAACAATCGATTAAAAGCAAAATATGACGTTAATCACACTGAAGTGCTGTGGAAAGGATGTAGAGCCGTAGCATCATCTTTATCTAACACAGAGATGTGTGAAATTAGCTACAGAAGGACATAAACCTGGGCCAAGGTAAACTGAACAAACTATAGTCACAGTGAAGTGCTATGGAAAGGATATAGAGCCATAGCATTGTCTTTCTGCCACTGAGTTACATAAATAAGCTACAAAAAGACAAAAGTCTTCACCAAGTTAAACTGAAAGACCTATAGTAGTGAATGGGGTAAATCAAATCGTCTCCATGGCTGAACAAAATCGTCTGACGGTAGCCAGAAGGAATAATACATGACGTCATCACACTGGAAGGGTTAATGAGCATGTTCTAACCTACTAATGGCCGTATTCTAAGTGACATAGAAGGCTTCTTAACAATTCTTCCTTAGCGATTCATTTATCGCAATCCACCTCAACACTGTCTTCGTTTGTATAGTTTTAATTCGAAAAACTTTGCATCAGAAACACAGATCGGAATATTGGAGTATTATGTTCAGAATTTTATTCTCGAAGGAAAAAAAAAAGTGCCCCCAGGTAGACCTTCTTAAATCATAAAGCTTTGCTAGGTGACAGGAGGGCGCTACCTCTCGCGGCATGGCAGCAATCGGGCGTGGCTCGAACTCACGTCCCTCAGGTCCCGAGTCCGACGCTCTACCACAGAGCCACCCTGCCCCTTCGTTCGCCAGGGAAGAAATATTGAGAAATCACCAGATCCACCCAAAATGTAATCGTGGACCTGAGAGTACACCTTTTACGGTGAATAAAATCGTCTGGCGGTAACAGGAATAAAATAGATATTGACGCCATCGTAGGGTAAGAGTTGTCGTGGTTATTTTTGTTACGGCATTAAGAGAGAGAGAGAGAGAGAGAGAGAGAGAGAGAGAGAGAGAGAGAGAGAAAGAGAGAGAGAGAGGTCGGTCGATAGGAAATGATCAAATAAAATTGTACCGTTAAACGTTCAGTAATAAAATATTTATTCAAGACTCCCTAGTTTTTCGTAACGATATTCTCAGGTAATAAAATTTTGTAAACCCTATGTGATAATACTATATTCTTAAATAATAGGTTAATTCACAATAACACTTTTGATAACATTTAAGACAGACGTGTGTGTGTATCTGTATGTGTCAGTGATAAAAACCAAGAAAAGCGATTCCTTAAGCCATCCTTCCATTTTTCTGTTTACGTCCCCATCTCTCTCTCTCTCTCTCTCTCTCTCTCTCTCTCTCTCTCTCCAAATATTCCCAGGTATACCGATAGGGGAAAAAAAAAGTTCTCAAGCCTCTGACTGCCAGCATTACTCTCAGCTGAGGGATATCGTCTGTGTTTGCCTACGAAATACTCCCATGTGTATTAGTATTGGAGACAAGGTTAATAAAGATTAGAAGCAATGCGTCTAACTGCAGGGATTTCTCTCAGCTGAATCAAATCGACTGATGTTAGCCTAAATTACCGACCACAGGACGTTCATGGCTGAGAAGGGATTAACGAGTTCACGGTGGGCGCAACTCTAGTACTGTATTCCAGCTGACCACACATGATTTTATTTTGTTGAGTGAGTCATAGGAGCCTGTCACAGTAAATACTCTCACCCGATATCCTCTCATGGTCAGGACAACTCTACTGTTGTATTCCAGATGACGACACACGATTACATTCAGCTGAGTGAGCTTAGGAGCCTGAGTGTTAATACCGTCACGTTAACTATCTCATGGTTAGAACAAATTTTCTATATTATTCCACGTAATGCCAAGCGATTTTATTCATTTGATGTAATTTCTAGCTGTTTTGCTCTTTCCTGACTATTTGATTCACAATAGGTGACGTGTGTGAACAGGGAGGGGTTAGACACAGCGTCCATCAACCCCTTCAGTGGTAGACAGGTGCTGGCAAAGGACGCCTTCACGTGGTGGCAGCGGTATGACCAGGGGGCTCCACTGCCCGGCTATACAGACGTCCCTCAAGTACTTACCTATCCCCCGAAAGGAAGGTGGCTTACAGCAGAAGGGCATTTAATGCCTGCAGTTCACCGGGTTTCCATTTCACGCGCCCAAGCCTTGAAAAATGCATAAACGTAGTCTCATTCAGGGAATTAACACGCTCATGCCTTACTGACAGTCCCAACTGCATAAAATCATCTGGCGTTATCTGGAATGAAATACTAGAGATGTCCTAAAAGATGGTTAATGGTGCCAGTATTATCACACTCAGGTTACTATGAATCACGGTTAAATCGATTCATCTGTGGAATCAGTATCTAATATAGCCCGGGACAAACGCGTATAATTATAAGTACAATAAGTATTGTCGACTGTTAACAAGACATATTATGTACTGTGCAATCCTGATTTATGAGTATTACAGAAGTGAGGCTCTATCATTAATTTCTAAGCCACTCAATAAAGTTCTGTCGCTTTGTTTCATATTTCTTTTCTTTACCATCTCATATGCTTACCATTAAATACAACACTACATCCACCCTACACCACTTCATTTTGACTATCATCATATTCTAACGTTAATCTACTGTTATAACTCAGTATTCACGATAGAGAGAAGGCACTTAAGGCACTTAGAAAGTGAAAAGAATATAGGACTTCTCTCGAGCGAACAAAATCGCCCTTTGTCAGCTGAATCAAATGGCCCGTATGCAGCAAGAATAAAGTTTTAAAAATCATCTGACAAACCCATTACTGTATTTTAATCCCTTAGCATACAATGCACGCACAAACGTATTTTATTCACATTTTTTTTCACTTCAACCTGGATTTTTTTCCTCTTTTGATTTCTATATCGCATAGTTCGCTGGCAGAATAAGCCAGCGCTTCAGTTCCATAGAACTGCTTCGTGACTAGCACCATATTACAATCTTTTCTTGCAGCTCAGCATTCATTACGAGTTTCATCTTCTTTAGGCTGAATAAAATCGTCCGGCGGTGGGAACATCATATTTTAACGCCCTGACATTATTCATGTATATTTTTGTTAATTCTTACTACCCACCTCCAGATGATTTTCTCAGTTCAGGAGAGACTTTTCGAACTGAAGGTGTGGATACCGCCGTAACTTTCTTTTAAAAGATTATGGTGCTGGAGAGGGACGCCTTCATGTGGTGGCACTGATATGACTCGGCAACTCTTCTGTCTAGTTGTACAAGCATCCCTCAACTCCCTCATGTCCCTAAAGAGAGGATGATGCAGGTAAGGCAACTTCAGCCTGCAGTCCACCGGGTTTACGATTCAGATGTGCTTAGGGTGACAAATAATAATAATAATAATAATAATAATAATAGTAAAAATAATTATAATCATCATCATCATATCTGAATCAGATAAAACGGCGAGGCGTCAATGTCATGAAATGTTTAAAAAATCTCACTGAAGGTATTTAAATCATCCTGTAGCTAATCGCCACTTCACCTCAAAGACGAATTCATATTCTTCTTGCCAGTCTTCAGACGATATTATTCAGCGATGGCTCAGTCGGTAGAGAGGTGGCCTGCAGTCCTACCGGACCCAAAATCAGACTTTACTGATCTACCAGAAGATCCGCCGACATGTCGTAACAATACCCCCGTTTATACTAATACACCAGTCCTGTATGAGACAGTCCTAGCATGTATTCAATATGGACGGTGGGTGTTAGCGCCGAAGTGGTGACATGTAGAGGAATACTGTATGGTATGTAGGAGGACTACTGGGCCTTATGAGCAGGCCGTGATGCCTGAGTATTACGAGATTTTCTCATATGCTGAATAAAATCGTCTGGTAGTAGGAAAAATTGAGAGAGAGAGAGAGAGAGAGAGAGAGAGAGAGAGAGAGAATCTTCAAATGAAATTCCAAAAGTTAAAAATTTATCAATTTATCTTCAGTACATAAATAATAGCAAAACAGTTGAAGTTAGCTGCACTAGTAGGTCACTGAATGAGTATTTTGTACTCTGAGCGGCATGTTTCGAATCTTGTCCAAATGCCTCTCACCAGCTGAGTACAAATCGTCTTGTGCGGGACAAAAGCAAAATGAAATAGACTATATTCCTTTATTTTTAAAATTCCCATCATCATGAATGCCAAGTTACAGTAATACATTAACACTAGAATATGATGCTAGTCAAGATGAGGTGCTATGTAGAAAATGAAGACTCCTACCGTCGTCTTTTTGTTTTTTCTGTTAATTGACTACGTAACTTATGTGCAAAAAGACAAAAATGTGGCCATGCCAAGAGGAAAGAGGTAAATCAAATGTATCCTACGCTGAATAAAATCGTCTGACGATAGTAAAATGTAACATTATTATTATAATTATTAATAGCCGGTCATCAAAGTTGATGATAGTGTTTCTAACGGTTTAACCGACGAAGGGTTTTATTCTAGATGACCTTAGAAATTTACGTTCATATTAAGCTTTAGCAGTGTGTTTGTGTGTGGGTGTGGGTGTGGGGGTGTTTAGAAATGTCATTTTCATATTGGTAACGTTTGAGTCAATGAAATGTAAACGAATACTGAGGTGTATTGTGCCGAAGAAATCGCTTAGGAAAAGATGCTAAGAATCTCCAAATGCACTTAAAAGGTGATTTGAATAAAATCATCTGGAGGTAAAAAAAAAAATAACAGGGAAAGGATTAACTTGGACTGTCTGAGAGAGAGAGAGAGAGAGAGAGAGAGAGAGAGAGAGAGAGTTAACATGGAAAACTATTTGTTAATACAGCGAGACAAACCGATAACCGACCGTGATTTTCGGGTAAACTATATTATCCAGAGAGAGAGAGAGAGAGAGTTGCAATCGGGATTCCTTAAATTTAAGATAATCAAATTTCGTCACTAAACACTATTTCTAAAGAACAAAAAAAAAAAGAAGCAGTTGTTGATATTTTGGAATATTTGTTCCTTAAAGGCTAATTCAACTGAATTTAAAATTAATGTTTCTCTTTACCTGAATCATATCGTCCTGTTTTAGGATACAAACGATACTCTACTTATGATCTAACTTGGCCTAAAATTACCATGTCTTCAACTTCAAGGCTTAGTTTTAACAATCGATTAAAAGCAAAATATGACGTTAATCACACTGAAGTGCTGTGGAAAGGATGTAGAGCCGTAGCATCATCTTTATCTAACACAGAGATGTGTGAAATTAGCTACAGAAGGACATAAACCTGGGCCAAGGTAAACTGAACAAACTATAGTCACAGTGAAGTGCTATGGAAAGGATATAGAGCCATAGCATTGTCTTTCTGCCACTGAGTTACATAAATAAGCTACAAAAAGACAAAAGTCTTCACCAAGTTAAACTGAAAGACCTATAGTAGTGAATGGGGTAAATCAAATCGTCTCCATGGCTGAACAAAATCGTCTGACGGTAGCCAGAAGGAATAATACATGACGTCATCACACTGGAAGGGTTAATGAGCATGTTCTAACCTACTAATGGCCGTATTCTAAGTGACATAGAAGGCTTCTTAACAATTCTTCCTTAGCGATTCATTTATCGCAATCCACCTCAACACTGTCTTCGTTTGTATAGTTTTAATTCGAAAAACTTTGCATCAGAAACACAGATCGGAATATTGGAGTATTATGTTCAGAATTTTATTCTCGAAGGAAAAAAAAAAAATTGCCCCCAGGTAGACCTTCTTAAATCATAAAGCTTTGCTAGGTGACAGGAGGGCGCTACCTCTCGCGGCATGGCAGCAATCGGGCGTGGCTCGAACTCACGTCCCTCAGGTCCCGAGTCCGACGCTCTACCACAGAGCCACCCTGCCCCTTCGTTCGCCAGGGAAGAAATATTGAGAAATCACCAGATCCACTCAAAATGTAATCGTGGACCTGAGAGTACACCTTTTACGGTGAATAAAATCGTCTGGCGGTAACAGGAATAAAATAGATATTGACGCCATCGTAGGGTAAGAGTTGTCGTGGTTATTTTTGTTACGGCATTAAGAGAGAGAGAGAGAGAGAGAGAGAGAGAGGTTGGTCGATAGGAAATGATCAAATAAAATTGTACCGTTAAACGTTCAGTAATAAAATATTTATTCAAGACTCCCTAGTTTTTCGTAACGATATTCTCAGGTAATAAAATTTTGTAAACCCTATGTGATAATACTATATTCTTAAATAATAGGTTAATTCACAATAACACTTTTGATAACATTTAAGACAGACGTGTGTGTGTATCTGTATGTGTCAGTGATAAAAACCAAGAAAAGCGATTCCTTAAGCCATCCTTCCATTTTTCTGTTTACGTCCCCATCTCTCTCTCTCTCTCTCTCTCTCTCTCTCTCTCTCCAAATATTCCCAGGTATACCGATAGGGGAAAAAAAAAGTTCTCAAGCCTCTGACTGCCAGCATTACTTTCAGCTGAGGGATATCGTCTGTGTTTGCCTACGAAATACTCCCATGTGTATTAGTATTGGAGACAAGGTTAATAAAGATTAGAAGCAATGCGTCTAACTGCAGGGATTTCTCTCAGCTGAATCAAATCGACTGATGTTAGCCTAAATTACTGACCACAGGACGTTCATGGCTGAGAAGGGATTAACGAGTTCACGGTGGGCGCAACTCTAGTACTGTATTCCAGCTGACCACACATGATTTTATTTTGTTGAGTGAGTCATAGGAGCCTGTCACAGTAAATACTCTCACCCGATATACTCTCATTGTCAGGACAACTCTACTGTTGTATTCCAGATGACGACACACGATTACATTCAGCTGAGTGAGCTTAGGAGCCTGAGTGTTAATACCGTCACGTTAACTATCTCATGGTTAGAACAAATTTTCTATATTATTCCACGTAATGCCAAGCGATTTTATTCATTTGATGTAATTTCTAGCTGTTTTGCTCTTTCCTGACTATTTGATTCACAATAGGTGACGTGTGTGAACAGGGAGGGGTTAGACACAGCGTCCATCAACCCCTTCAGTGGTAGACAGGTGCTGGCAAAGGACGCCTTCACGTGGTGGCAGCGGTATGACCAGGGGGCTCCACTGCCCGGCTATACAGACGTCCCTCAAGTACTTACCTATCCCCCGAAAGGAAGGTGGCTTACAGCAGAAGGGCATTTAATGCCTGCAGTTCACCGGGTTTCCATTTCACGCGCCCAAGCCTTGAAAAATGCATAAACGTAGTCTCATTCAGGGAATTAACACGCTCATGCCTTACTGACAGTCCCAACTGCATAAAATCATCTGGCGTTATCTGGAATGAAATACTAGAGATGTCCTAAAAGATGGTTAATGGTGCCAGTATTATCACACTCAGGTTACTGTGAATCACGGTTAAATCGATTCATCTGTGGAATCAATATCTAATATAGCCCGGGACAAACGCGTATAATTAAAAGTACAATAAGTATTGTCGACTGTTAACAAGACATATTATGTACTGTGCAATCCTGATTTATGAGTATTACAGAAGTGAGGCTCTATCATTAATTTCTAAGCCACTCAATAAAGTTCTGTCGCTTTGTTTCATATTTCTTTTCTTTACCATCTCATATGCTTACCATTAAATACAACACTACATCCACCCTACACCACTTCATTTTGACTATCATCATATTCTAACGTTAATCTACCGTTATAACTCAGTATTCACGATAGAGAGAAGGCACTTAAGGCACTTAGAAAGTGAAAAGAATATAGGACTTCTCTCGAGCGAACAAAATCGCCCTTTGTCAGCTGAATCAAATGGCCCGTATGCAGCAAGAATAAAGTTTTAAAAATCATCTGACAAACCCATTACTGTATTTTAATCCCTTAGCATACAATGCACGCACAAACGTATTTTATTCACATTTTTTTTCACTTCAACCTGGATTTTTTTTCCTCTTTTGATTTCTATATCGCATAGTTCACTGGCAGAATAAGCCAGCGCTTCAGTTCCATAGAACTGCTTCGTGACTAGCACCATATTACAATCTTTTCCTGCAGCTCAGCATTCATTACGAGTTTCATCTTCTTTAGGCTGAATAAAATCGTCCGGCGGTGGGAACATCATATTTTAACGCCCTGACATTATTCATGTATATTTTTGTTAATTCTTACTGCCCACCTCCAGATGATTTTCTCAGTTCAGGAGAGACTTTTCGAACTGAAGGTGTGGATACCGCCGTAACTTTCTTTTAAAAGATTATGGTGCTGGAGAGGGACGCCTTCATGTGGTGGCATTGATATGACTCGGCAACTCTTCTCTCTAGTTGTACAAGCATCCCTCAACTCCCTCATGTCCCTAAAGAGAGGATGATGCAGGTAAGGCAACTTCAGCCTGCAGTCCACCGGGTTTACGATTCAGATGTGCTTAGGGTGGCAAATAATAATAATAATAATAATAATAATAATAATAATAGTAAAAATAATTATAATCATCATCATCATCATATCTGAATCAGATAAAACGGCGAGGCGTCAATGTCATGAAATGTTTAAAAAATCTCACTGAAGGTATTTAAATCATCCTGTAGCTAATCGCCACTTCACCTCAAAGACGAATTCATATTCTTCTTGCCAGTCTTCAGACGATATTATTCAGCGATGGCTCAGTCGGTAGAGAGGTGGCCTGCAGTTCTACCGGACCCAAAATCAGACTTTACTGATCTACCAGAAGATCCGCCGACATGTCGTAACAATACCCCCGTTTATACTAATACACCAGTCCTGTATGAGACAGTCCTAGCATGTATTCAATATGGACGGTGGGTGTTAGCGCCGAAGTGGTGACATGTAGAGGAATACTGTATGGTATGTAGGAGGACTACTGGGCCTTATGAGCAGGCCGTGATGCCTGAGTATTACGAGATTTTCTCATATGCTGAATAAAATCGTCTGGTAGTAGGAAAAATTGAGAGAGAGAGAGAGAGAGAGAGAGAGAGAGAGAGAGAGAGAGAGAATCTTCAAATGAAATTCCAAAAGTTAAAAATTTATCAATTTGTCTTCAGTACATAAATAATAGCAAAACAGTTGAAGTTAGCTGCACTAGTAGGTCACTGAATGAGTATTTTGTACTCTGAGCGGCATGTTTCGAATCTTGTCCAAATGCCTCTCACCAGCAGAGTACAAATCGTCTTGTGCGGGACAAAAGCAAAATGAAATAGACTATATTCCTTTATTTTTAAAATTCCCATCATCATGAATGCCAAGTTACAGTAATACATTAACACTAGAATATGATGCTAGTCAAGATGAGGTGCTATGTAGAAAATGAAGACTCCTACCGTCGTCTTTTTGTTTTTTCTGTTAATTGACTACGTAACTTATGTGCAAAAAGACAAAAATGTGGCCATGCCAAGAGGAAAGAGGTAAATCAAATGTATCCTACGCTGAATAAAATCGTCTGACGATAGTAAAATGTAACATTATTATTATAATTATTAATAGCCGGTCATCAAAGTTGATGATAGTGTTTCTAACGGTTTAACCGACGAAGGGTTTTATTCTAGATGACCTTAGAAATTTACGTTCATATTAAGCTTTAGCAGTGTGTTTGTGTGTGGGTGTGGGTGTGGGGGTGTTTAGAAATGTCATTTTCATATTGGTAACGTTTGAGTCAATGAAATGTAAACGAATACTGAGGTGTATTGTGCCGAAGAAATCGCTTAGGAAAAGATGCTAAGAATCTCCAAATGCACTTAAAAGGTGATTTGAATAAAATCATCTGGAGGTAAAAAAAAATAACAGGGAAAGGATTAACTTGGACTGTCTGAGAGAGAGAGAGAGAGAGAGAGAGAGAGAGAGAGAGAGAGAGAGAGTTAACATGGAAAACTATTTGTTAATACAGCGAGACAAACCGATAACCGACCGTGATTTTCGGGTAAACTATACTATCCAGAGAGAGAGAGAGAGAGAGAGAGTTGCAATCGGGATTCCTTAAATTTAAGATAATCAAATTTCGTCACTAAACACTATTTCTAAAGAACAAAAAAAAAAGAAGCAATTGTTGATATTTTGGAATATTTGTTCCTTAAAGGCTAATTCAACTGAATTTAAAATTAATGTTTCTCTTTACCTGAATCATATCGTCCTGTTTTAGGATACAAACGATACTCTACTTATGATCTAACTTGGCCTAAAATTACCATGTCTTCAACTTCATGGCTTAGTTTTAACAATCGATTAAAAGCAAAATATGACGTTAATCACACTGAAGTGCTGTGGAAAGGATGTAGAGCCGTAGCATCATCTTTATCTAACACAGAGATGTGTGAAATTAGCTACAGAAGGACATAAACCTGGGCCAAGGTAAACTGAACAAACTATAGTCACAGTGAAGTGCTATGGAAAGGATATAGAGCCATAGCATTGTCTTTCTGCCACTGAGTTACATAAATAAGCTACAAAAAGACAAAAGTCTTCACCAAGTTAAACTGAAAGACCTATAGTAGTGAATGGGGTAAATCAAATCGTCTCCATGGCTGAACAAAATCGTCTGACGGTAGCCAGAAGGAATAATACATGACGTCATCACACTGGAAGGGTTAATGAGCATGTTCTAACCTACTAATGGCCGTATTCTAAGTGACATAGAAGGCTTCTTAACAATTCTTCCTTAGCGATTCATTTATCGCAATCCACCTCAACACTGTCTTCGTTTGTATAGTTTTAATTCGAAAAACTTTGCATCAGAAACACAGATCGGAATATTGGAGTATTATGTTCAGAATTTTATTCTCGAAGGAAAAAAAAAAAATTGCCCCCAGGTAGACCTTCTTAAATCATAAAGCTTTGCTAGGTGACAGGAGGGCGCTACCTCTCGCGGCATGGCAGCAATCGGGCGTGGCTCGAACTCACGTCCCTCAGGTCCCGAGTCCGACGCTCTACCACAGAGCCACCCTGCCCCTTCGTTCGCCAGGGAAGAAATATTGAGAAATCACCAGATCCACTCAAAATGTAATCGTGGACCTGAGAGTACACCTTTTACGGTGAATAAAATCGTCTGGCGGTAACAGGAATAAAATAGATATTGACGCCATCGTAGGGTAAGAGTTGTCGTGGTTATTTTTGTTACGGCATTAAGAGAGAGAGAGAGAGAGAGAGAGAGAGAGAGAGAGAGAGAGAGAGGTTGGTCGATAGGAAATGATCAAATAAAATTGTACCGTTAAACGTTCAGTAATACAATATTTATTCAAGACTCCCTAATTTTTCGTAATGATATTCTCAGGTAATAAAATTTTGTAAACCCTATGTGATAATACTATATTCTTAAATAATAGGTTAATTCACAATAACACTTTTGATAACATTTAAGACAGACGTGTGTGTGTATCTGTATGTGTCAGTGATAAAAACCAAGAAAAGCGATTCCTTAAGCCATCCTTCCATTTTTCTGTTTACGTCCCCATCTCTCTCTCTCTCTCTCTCTCTCTCTCTCTCTCTCCAAATATTCCCAGGTATACCGATAGGGGACAAAAAAAGTTCTCAAGCCTCTGACTGCCAGCATTACTTTCAGCTGAGGGATATCGTCTGTGTTTGCCTACGAAATACTCCCATGTGTATTAGTATTGGAGACAAGGTTAATAAAGATTAGAAGCAATGCGTCTAACTGCAGGGATTTCTCTCAGCTGAATCAAATCGACTGATGTTAGCCTAAATTACTGACCACAGGACGTTCATGGCTGAGAAGGGATTAACGAGTTCACGGTGGGCGCAACTCTAGTACTGTATTCCAGCTGACCACACATGATTTTATTTTGTTGAGTGAGTCATAGGAGCCTGTCACAGTAAATACTCTCACCCGATATACTCTCATTGTCAGGACAACTCTACTGTTGTATTCCAGATGACGACACACGATTACATTCAGCTGACTGAGCTTAGGAGCCTGAGTGTTAATACCGTCACGTTAACTATCTCATGGTTAGAACAAATTTTCTATATTATTCCACGTAATGCCAAGCGATTTTATTCATTTGATGTAATTTCTAGTTTTTTTGCTCTTTCCTGACTATTTGATTCACAATAGGTGACGTGTGTGAACAGGGAGGGGTTAGACACAGCGTCCATCAACCCCTTCAGTGGTAGACAGGTGCTGGCAAAGGACGCCTTCACGTGGTGGCAGCGGTATGACCAGGGGGCTCCACTGCCCGGCTATACAGACCCTCCCTCAAGTACTTACCTATCCCCCGAAAGGAAGGTGGCTTACAGCAGAAGGGCATTTAATGCCTGCAGTTCACCGGGTTTCCATTTCACGCGCCCAAGCCTTGAAAAATGCATAAACGTAGTCTCATTCAGGGAATTAACACGCTCATGCCTTACTGACAGTCCCAACTGCATAAAATCATCTGGCGTTATCTGGAATGAAATACTAGAGATGTCCTAAAAGATGGTTAATGGTGCCAGTATTATCACACTCAGGTTACTATGAATCACGGTTAAATCGATTCATCTGTGGAATCAGTATCTAATATAGCCCGGGACAAACGCGTATAAATAAAAGTACAATAAGTATTGTCGACTGTTAACAAGACATATTATGTACTGTGCAATCCTGATTTATGAGTATTACAGAAGTGAGGCTCTATCATTAATTTCTAAGCCACTCAATAAAGTTCTGTCGCTTTGTTTCATATTTCTTTTCTTTACCATCTCATATGCTTACCATTAAATACAACACTACATCCACCCTACACCACTTCATTTTGACTATCATCATATTCTAACGTTAATCTACTGTTATAACTCAGTATTCACGATAGAGAGAAGGCACTTAAGGCACTTAGAAAGTGAAAAGAATATAGGACTTCTCTCGAGCGAACAAAATCGCCCTTTGTCAGCTGAATCAAATGGCCCGTATGCAGCAAGAATAAAGTTTTAAAAATCATCTGACAAATCCATTACTGTATTTTAATCCCTTAGCATACAATGCACGCACAAACGTATTTTATTCACATTTTTTTTCACTTCAACCTGGATTTTTTTCCTCTTTTGATTTCTATATCGCATAGTTCACTGGCAGAATAAGCCAGCGCTTCAGTTCCATAGAACTGCTTCGTGACTAGCACCATATTACAATCTTTTCTTGCAGCTCAGCATTCATTACGAGTTTCATCTTCTTTAGGCTGAATAAAATCGTCCGGCGGTGGGAACATCATATTTTAACGCCCTGACATTATTCATGTATATTTTTGTTAATTCTTACTGCCCACCTCCAGATGATTTTCTCAGTTCAGGAGAGACTTTTCGAACTGAAGGTGTGGATACCGCCGTAACTTTCTTTTAAAAGATTATGGTGCTGGAGAGGGACGCCTTCATGTGGTGGCATTGATATGACTCGGCAACTCTTCTGTCTAGTTGTACAAGCATCCCTCAACTCCCTCATGTCCCTAAAGAGAGGATGATGCAGGTAAGGCAACTTCAGCCTGCAGTCCACCGGGTTTACGATTCAGATGTGCTTAGGGTGGCAAATAATAATAATAATAATAATAATAATAATAGTAAAAATAATTATAATCATCATCATCATCATATCTGAATCAGATAAAACGGCGAGGCGTCAATGTCATGAAATGTTTAAAAAATCTCACTGAAGGTATTTAAATCATCCTGTAGCTAATCGCCACTTCACCTCAAAGACGAATTCATATTCTTCTTGCCAGTCTTCAGACGATTTTATTCAGCGATGGCTCAGTCGGTAGAGAGGTGGCCTGCAGTCCTACCGGACCCAAAATCAGACTTTACTGATCTACCAGAAGACCCGCCGACATGTCGTAACAATACCCCCGTTTATACTAATACACCAGTCCTGTATGAGACAGTCCTAGCATGTATTCAATATGGACGGTGGGTGTTAGCGCCGAAGTGGTGACATGTAGAGGAATACTGTATGGTATGTAGGAGGACTACTGGGCCTTATGAGCAGGCCGTGATGCCTGAGTATTACGAGATTTTCTCATATGCTGAATAAAATCGTCTGGTAGTAGGAAAAATTGAGAGAGAGAGAGAGAGAGAGAGAGAGAGAGAGAGAGAGAGAGAATCTTCAAATGAAATTCCAAAAGTTAAAAATTTATCAATTTGTCTTCAGTACATAAATAATAGCAAAACAGTTGAAGTTAGCTGCACTAGTAGGTCACTGAATGAGTATTTTGTACTCTGAGCGGCATGTTTCGAATCTTGTCCAAATGCCTCTCACCAGCAGAGTACAAATCGTCTTGTGCGGGACAAAAGCAAAATGAAATAGACTATATTCCTTTATTTTTAAAATTCCCATCATCATGAATGCCAAGTTACAGTAATACATTAACACTAGAATATGATGCTAGTCAAGATGAGATGCTATGCAGAAAATGAAGACTCCTACCGTCGTCTTTTTGTTTTTTCTGTTAATTGACTACGTAACTTATGTGCAAAAAGACAAAAATGTGGCCATGCCAAGAGGAAAGAGGTAAATCAAATGTATCCTACGCTGAATAAAATCGTCTGACGATAGTAAAATGTAACATTATTATTATAATTATTAATAGCCGGTCATCAAAGTTGATGATAGTGTTTCTAACGGTTTAACCGACGAAGGGTTTTATTCTAGATGACCTTAGAAATTTACGTTCATATTAAGCTTTAGCAGTGTGTTTGTGTGTGGGTGTGGGTGTGGGGGTGTTTAGAAATGTCATTTTCATATTAGCAACGTTGGGTCAATGAAATGTAAACGAATACTGAGGTGTATTGTGCCGAAGTAATCGCTTAGGAAAAGATGCTAAGAATCTCCAAATGCACTTAAAAGGTGATTTGAATAAAATCATCTGGAGGTAAAAAAAAAAAATAACAGGGAAAGGATTAACTTGGACTGTCTGAGAGAGAGAGAGAGAGAGAGAGAGAGAGAGAGAGTTAACATGGAAAACTATTTGTTAATACAGCGAGACAAACCGATAACCGACCGTGATTTTCGGGTAAACTATACTATCCAGAGAGAGAGAGAGGGAGTTGCAATCGGGATTCCTTAAATTTAAGATAATCAAATTTCGTCACTAAACACTATTTCTAAAGAACAAAAAAAAAAAGAAGCAATTGTTGATATTCTGGAATATTTGTTCCTTAAAGGCTAATTCAACTGAATTTAAAATTAATGTTTCTCTTTACCTGAATCATATCGTCCTGTTTTAGGATACGAACGATACTCTACTTATGATCTAACTTGGCCTAAAATTACCATGTCTTCAACTTCAAGGCTTAGTTTTAACAATCGATTAAAAGCAAAATATGACGTTAATCACACTGAAGTGCTGTGGAAAGGATGTAGAGCCGTAGCATCATCTTTATCTAACACAGAGATGTGTGAAATTAGCTACAGAAGGACATAAACCTGGGCCAAGGTAAACTGAACAAACTATAGTCACAGTGAAGTGCTATGGAAAGGATATAGAGCCATAGCATTGTCTTTCTGCCACTGAGTTACATAAATAAGCTACAAAAAGACAAAAGTCTTCACCAAGTTAAACTGAAAGACCTATAGTAGTGAATGGGGTAAATCAAATCGTCTCCATGGCTGAACAAAATCGTCTGACGGTAGCCAGAAGGAATAATACATGACGTCATCACACTGGAAGGGTTAATGAGCATGTTCTAACCTACTAATGGCCGTATTCTAAGTGACATAGAAGGCTTCTTAACAATTCTTCCTTAGCGATTCATTTATCGCAATCCACCTCAACACTGTCTTCGTTTGTATAGTTTTAATTCGAAAAACTTTGCATCAGAAACACAGATCGGAATATTGGAGTATTATGTTCAGAATTTTATTCTCGAAGGAAAAAAAAAAAATTGCCCCCAGGTAGACCTTCTTAAATCATAAAGCTTTGCTAGGTGACAGGAGGGCGCTACCTCTCGCGGCATGGCAGCAATCGGGCGTGGCTCGAACTCACGTCCCTCAGGTCCCGAGTCCGACGCTCTACCACAGAGCCACCCTGCCCCTTCGTTCGCCAGGGAAGAAATATTGAGAAATCACCAGATCCACTCAAAATGTAATCGTGGACCTGAGAGTACACCTTTTACGGTGAATAAAATCGTCTGGCGGTAACAGGAATAAAATAGATATTGACGCCATCGTAGGGTAAGAGTTGTCGTGGTTATTTTTGTTACGGCATTAAGAGAGAGAGAGAGAGAGAGAGAGAGAGAGAGAGAGAGGTTGGTCGATAGGAAATGATCAAATAAAATTGTACCGTTAAACGTTCAGTAATACAATATTTATTCAAGACTCCCTAATTTTTCGTAATGATATTCTCAGGTAATAAAATTTTGTAAACCCTATGTGATAATACTATATTCTTAAATAATAGGTTAATTCACAATAACACTTTTGATAACATTTAAGACAGACGTGTGTGTGTATCTGTATGTGTCAGTGATAAAAACCAAGAAAAGCGATTCCTTAAGCCATCCTTCCATTTTTCTGTTTACGTCCCCATCTCTCTCTCTCTCTCTCTCTCTCTCTCTCTCTCTCCAAATATTCCCAGGTATACCGATAGGGGAAAAAAAAAGTTCTCAAGCCTCTGACTGCCAGCATTACTTTCAGCTGAGGGATATCGTCTGTGTTTGCCTACGAAATACTCCCATGTGTATTAGTATTGGAGACAAGGTTAATAAAGATTAGAAGCAATGCGTCTAACTGCAGGGATTTCTCTCAGCTGAATCAAATCGACTGATGTTAGCCTAAATTACTGACCACAGGACGTTCATGGCTGAGAAGGGATTAACGAGTTCACGGTGGGCGCAACTCTAGTACTGTATTCCAGCTGACCACACATGATTTTATTTTGTTGAGTGAGTCATAGGAGCCTGTCACAGTAAATACTCTCACCCGATATACTCTCATTGTCAGGACAACTCTACTGTTGTATTCCAGATGACGACACACGATTACATTCAGCTGACTGAGCTTAGGAGCCTGAGTGTTAATACCGTCACGTTAACTATCTCATGGTTAGAACAAATTTTCTATATTATTCCACGTAATGCCAAGCGATTTTATTCATTTGATGTAATTTCTAGTTTTTTTGCTCTTTCCTGACTATTTGATTCACAATAGGTGACGTGTGTGAACAGGGAGGGGTTAGACACAGCGTCCATCAACCCCTTCAGTGGTAGACAGGTGCTGGCAAAGGACGCCTTCACGTGGTGGCAGCGGTATGACCAGGGGCTCCACTGCCCGGCTATACAGACCCTCCCTCAAGTACTTACCTATCCCCCGAAAGGAAGGTGGCTTACAGCAGAAGGGCATTTAATGCCTGCAGTTCACCGGGTTTCCATTTCACGCGCCCAAGCCTTGAAAAATGCATAAACGTAGTCTCATTCAGGGAATTAACACGCTCATGCCTTACTGACAGTCCCAACTGCATAAAATCATCTGGCGTTATCTGGAATGAAATACTAGAGATGTCCTAAAAGATGGTTAATGGTGCCAGTATTATCACACTCAGGTTACTATGAATCACGGTTAAATCGATTCATCTGTGGAATCAGTATCTAATATAGCCCGGGACAAACGCGTATAAATAAAAGTACAATAAGTATTGTCGACTGTTAACAAGACATATTATGTACTGTGCAATCCTGATTTATGAGTATTACAGAAGTGAGGCTCTATCATTAATTTCTAAGCCACTCAATAAAGTTCTGTCGCTTTGTTTCATATTTCTTTTCTTTACCATCTCATATGCTTACCATTAAATACAACACTACATCCACCCTACACCACTTCATTTTGACTATCATCATATTCTAACGTTAATCTACTGTTATAACTCAGTATTCACGATAGAGAGAAGGCACTTAAGGCACTTAGAAAGTGAAAAGAATATAGGACTTCTCTCGAGCGAACAAAATCGCCCTTTGTCAGCTGAATCAAATGGCCCGTATGCAGCAAGAATAAAGTTTTAAAAATCATCTGACAAATCCATTACTGTATTTTAATCCCTTAGCATACAATGCACGCACAAACGTATTTTATTCACATTTTTTTTCACTTCAACCTGGATTTTTTCCTCTTTTGATTTCTATATCGCATAGTTCACTGGCAGAATAAGCCAGCGCTTCAGTTCCATAGAACTGCTTCGTGACTAGCACCATATTACAATCTTTTCTTGCAGCTCAGCATTCATTACGAGTTTCATCTTCTTTAGGCTGAATAAAATCGTCCGGCGGTGGGAACATCATATTTTAACGCCCTGACATTATTCATGTATATTTTTGTTAATTCTTACTGCCCACCTCCAGATGATTTTCTCAGTTCAGGAGAGACTTTTCGAACTGAAGGTGTGGATACCGCCGTAACTTTCTTTTAAAAGATTATGGTGCTGGAGAGGGACGCCTTCATGTGGTGGCATTGATATGACTCGGCAACTCTTCTGTCTAGTTGTACAAGCATCCCTCAACTCCCTCATGTCCCTAAAGAGAGGATGATGCAGGTAAGGCAACTTCAGCCTGCAGTCCACCGGGTTTACGATTCAGATGTGCTTAGGGTGGCAAATAATAATAATAATAATAATAATAATAATAGTAAAAATAATTATAATCATCATCATCATCATATCTGAATCAGATAAAACGGCGAGGCGTCAATGTCATGAAATGTTTAAAAAATCTCACTGAAGGTATTTAAATCATCCTGTAGCTAATCGCCACTTCACCTCAAAGACGAATTCATATTCTTCTTGCCAGTCTTCAGACGATTTTATTCAGCGATGGCTCAGTCGGTAGAGAGGTGGCCTGCAGTCCTACCGGACCCAAAATCAGACTTTACTGATCTACCAGAAGACCCGCCGACATGTCGTAACAATACCCCCGTTTATACTAATACACCAGTCCTGTATGAGACAGTCCTAGCATGTATTCAATATGGACGGTGGGTGTTAGCGCCGAAGTGGTGACATGTAGAGGAATACTGTATGGTATGTAGGAGGACTACTGGGCCTTATGAGCAGGCCGTGATGCCTGAGTATTACGAGATTTTCTCATATGCTGAATAAAATCGTCTGGTAGTAGGAAAAATTGAGAGAGAGAGAGAGAGAGAGAGAGAGAGAGAGAGAGAGAGAGAGAGAATCTTCAAATGAAATTCCAAAAGTTAAAAATTTATCAATTTGTCTTCAGTACATAAATAATAGCAAAACAGTTGAAGTTAGCTGCACTAGTAGGTCACTGAATGAGTATTTTGTACTCTGAGCGGCATGTTTCGAATCTTGTCCAAATGCCTCTCACCAGCAGAGTACAAATCGTCTTGTGCGGGACAAAAGCAAAATGAAATAGACTATATTCCTTTATTTTTAAAATTCCCATCATCATGAATGCCAAGTTACAGTAATACATTAACACTAGAATATGATGCTAGTCAAGATGAGATGCTATGCAGAAAATGAAGACTCCTACCGTCGTCTTTTTGTTTTTTCTGTTAATTGACTACGTAACTTATGTGCAAAAAGACAAAAATGTGGCCATGCCAAGAGGAAAGAGGTAAATCAAATGTATCCTACGCTGAATAAAATCGTCTGACGATAGTAAAATGTAACATTATTATTATAATTATTAATAGCCGGTCATCAAAGTTGATGATAGTGTTTCTAACGGTTTAACCGACGAAGGGTTTTATTCTAGATGACCTTAGAAATTTACGTTCATATTAAGCTTTAGCAGTGTGTTTGTGTGTGGGTGTGGGTGTGGGGGTGTTTAGAAATGTCATTTTCATATTAGCAACGTTGGGTCAATGAAATGTAAACGAATACTGAGGTGTATTGTGCCGAAGTAATCGCTTAGGAAAAGATGCTAAGAATCTCCAAATGCACTTAAAAGGTGATTTGAATAAAATCATCTGGAGGTAAAAAAAAAAAATAACAGGGAAAGGATTAACTTGGACTGTCTGAGAGAGAGAGAGAGAGAGAGAGAGAGAGAGAGAGTTAACATGGAAAACTATTTGTTAATACAGCGAGACAAACCGATAACCGACCGTGATTTTCGGGTAAACTATACTATCCAGAGAGAGAGAGAGGGAGTTGCAATCGGGATTCCTTAAATTTAAGATAATCAAATTTCGTCACTAAACACTATTTCTAAAGAACAAAAAAAAAAAAGAAGCAATTGTTGATATTCTGGAATATTTGTTCCTTAAAGGCTAATTCAACTGAATTTAAAATTAATGTTTCTCTTTACCTGAATCATATCGTCCTGTTTTAGGATACGAACGATACTCTACTTATGATCTAACTTGGCCTAAAATTACCATGTCTTCAACTTCAAGGCTTAGTTTTAACAATCGATTAAAAGCAAAATATGACGTTAATCACACTGAAGTGCTGTGGAAAGGATGTAGAGCCGTAGCATCATCTTTATCTAACACAGAGATGTGTGAAATTAGCTACAGAAGGACATAAACCTGGGCCAAGGTAAACTGAACAAACTATAGTCACAGTGAAGTGCTATGGAAAGGATATAGAGCCATAGCATTGTCTTTCTGCCACTGAGTTACATAAATAAGCTACAAAAAGACAAAAGTCTTCACCAAGTTAAACTGAAAGACCTATAGTAGTGAATGGGGTAAATCAAATCGTCTCCATGGCTGAACAAAATCGTCTGACGGTAGCCAGAAGGAATAATACATGACGTCATCACACTGGAAGGGTTAATGAGCATGTTCTAACCTACTAATGGCCGTATTCTAAGTGACATAGAAGGCTTCTTAACAATTCTTCCTTAGCGATTCATTTATCGCAATCCACCTCAACACTGTCTTCGTTTGTATAGTTTTAATTCGAAAAACTTTGCATCAGAAACACAGATCGGAATATTGGAGTATTATGTTCAGAATTTTATTCTCGAAGGAAAAAAAAAAAATTGCCCCCAGGTAGACCTTCTTAAATCATAAAGCTTTGCTAGGTGACAGGAGGGCGCTACCTCTCGCGGCATGGCAGCAATCGGGCGTGGCTCGAACTCACGTCCCTCAGGTCCCGAGTCCGACGCTCTACCACAGAGCCACCCTGCCCCTTCGTTCGCCAGGGAAGAAATATTGAGAAATCACCAGATCCACCCAAAATGTAATCGTGGACCTGAGAGTACACCTTTTACGGTGAATAAAATCGTCTGGCGGTAACAGGAATAAAATAGATATTGACGCCATCGTAGGGTAAGAGTTGTCGTGGTTATTTTTGTTACGGCATTAAGAGAGAGAGAGAGAGAGAGAGAGAGGTTGGTCGATAGGAAATGATCAAATAAAATTGTACCGTTAAACGTTCAGTAATAAAATATTTATTCAAGACTCCCTAGTTTTTCGTAACGATATTCTCAGGTAATAAAATTTTGTAAACCCTATGTGATAATACTATATTCTTAAATAATAGGTTAATTCACAATAACACTTTTGATAACATTTAAGACGGACGTGTGTGTGTATCTGTATGTGTCAGTGATAAAAACCAAGAAAAGCGATTCCTTAAGCCATCCTTCCATTTTTCTGTTTACGTCCCCATCTCTCTCTCTCTCTCTCTCTCTCTCTCTCTCTCTCTCTCTCCAAATATTCCCAGGTATACCGATAGGGGAAAAAAAAAGTTCTCAAGCCTCTGACTGCCAGCATTACTCTCAGCTGAGGGATATCGTCTGTGTTTGCCTACGAAATACTCCCATGTGTATTAGTATTGGAGACAAGGTTAATAAAGATTAGAAGCAATGCGTCTAACTGCAGGGATTTCTCTCAGCTGAATCAAATCGACTGATGTTAGCCTAAATTACCGACCACAGGACGTTCATGGCTGAGAAGGGATTAACGAGTTCACGGTGGGCGCAACTCTAGTACTGTATTCCAGCTGACCACACATGATTTTATTTTGTTGAGTGAGTCATAGGAGCCTGTCACAGTAAATACTCTCACCCGATATCCTCTCATGGTCAGGACAACTCTACTGTTGTATTCCAGATGACCACACACGATTACATTCAGCTGAGTGAGCTTAGGAGCCTGAGTGTTAATACCGTCACGTTAACTATCTCATGGTTAGAACAAATTTTCTATATTATTCCACGTAATGCCAAGCGATTTTATTCATTTGATGTAATTTCTAGCTGTTTTGCTCTTTCCTGACTATTTGATTCACAATAGGTGACGTGTGTGAACAGGGAGGGGTTAGACACAGCGTCCATCAACCCCTTCAGTGGTAGACAGGTGCTAGCAAAGGACGCCTTCACGTGGTGGCAGCGGTATGACCAGGGGGCTCCACTGCCCGGCTATACAGACGTCCCTCAAGTACTTACCTATCCCCCGAAAGGAAGGTGGCTTACAGCAGAAGGGCATTTAATGCCTGCAGTTCACCGGGTTTCCATTTCACGCGCCAAAGCCTTGAAAAATGCATAAACGTAGTCTCATTCAGGGAATTAACACGCTCATGCCTTACTGACAGTCCCAACTGCATAAAATCATCTGGCGTTATCTGGAATGAAATACTAGAGATGTCCTAAAAGATGGTTAATGGTGCCAGTATTATCACACTCAGGTTACTATGAATCACGGTTAAATCGATTCATCTGTGGAATCAGTATCTAATATAGCCCGGGACAAAAGCGTATAAATAAAAGTACAATAAGTATTGTCGACTGTTAACAAGACATATTATGTACTGTGCAATCCTGATTTATGAGTATTACAGAAGTGAGGCTCTATCATTAATTTCTAAGCCACTCAATAAAGTTCTGTCGCTTTGTTTCATATTTCTTTTCTTTACCATCTCATATGCTTACCATTAAATACAACACTACATCCACCCTACACCACTTCATTTTGACTATCATCATATTCTAACGTTAATCTACTGTTATAACTCAGTATTCACGATAGAGAGAAGGCACTTAAGGCACTTAGAAAGTGAAAAGAATATAGGACTTCTCTCGAGCGAACAAAATCGCCCTTTGTCAGCTGAATCAAATGGCCCGTATGCAGCAAGAATAGTTTTAAAAATCATCTGACAAATCCATTACTGTATTTTAATCCCTTAGCATACAATGCACGCACAAACGTATTTTATTCACATTTTTTTTCACTTCAACCTGGATTTTTTTCCTCTTTTGATTTCTATATCGCATAGTTCACTGGCAGAATAAGCCAGCGCTTCAGTTCCATAGAACTGCTTCGTGACTAGCACCATATTACAATCTTTTCTTGCAGCTCAGCATTCATTACGAGTTTCATCTTCTTTAGGCTGAATAAAATCGTCCGGCGGTGGGAACATCATATTTTAACGCCCTGACATTATTCATGTATATTTTTGTTAATTCTTACTACCCACCTCCAGATGATTTTCTCAGTTCAGGAGAGACTTTTCGAACTGAAGGTGTGGATACCGCCGTAACTTTCTTTTAAAAGATTATGGTGCTGGAGAGGGACGCCTTCATGTGGTGGCACTGATATGACTCGGCAACTCTTCTGTCTAGTTGTACAAGCATCCCTCAACTCCCTCATGTCCCTAAAGAGAGGATGATGCAGGTAAGGCAACTTCAGCCTGCAGTCCACCGGGTTTACGATTCAGATGTGCTTAGGGTGACAAATAATAATAATAATAATAATAATAATAATAGTAAAAATAATTATAATCATCATCATCATATCTGAATCAGATAAAACGGCGAGGCGTCAATGTCATGAAATGTTTAAAAAATCTCACTGAAGGTATTTAAATCATCCTGTAGCTAATCGCCACTTCACCTCAAAGACGAATTCATATTCTTCTTGCCAGTCTTCAGACGATATTATTCAGCGATGGCTCAGTCGGTAGAGAGGTGGCCTGCAGTCCTACCGGACCCAAAATCAGACTTTACTGATCTACCAGAAGATCCGCCGACATGTCGTAACAATACCCCCGTTTATACTAATACACCAGTCCTGTATGAGACAGTCCTAGCATGTATTCAATATGGACGGTGGGTGTTAGCGCCGAAGTGGTGACATGTAGAGGAATACTGTATGGTATGTAGGAGGACTACTGGGCCTTATGAGCAGGCCGTGATGCCTGAGTATTACGAGATTTTCTCATATGCTGAATAAAATCGTCTGGTAGTAGGAAAAATTGAGAGAGAGAGAGAGAGAGAGAGAGAGAGAGAGAGAGAGAATCTTCAAATGAAATTCCAAAAGTTAAAAATTTATCAATTTATCTTCAGTACATAAATAATAGCAAAACAGTTGAAGTTAGCTGCACTAGTAGGTCACTGAATGAGTATTTTGTACTCTGAGCGGCATGTTTCGAATCTTGTCCAAATGCCTCTCACCAGCTGAGTACAAATCGTCTTGTGCGGGACAAAAGCAAAATGAAATAGACTATATTCCTTTATTTTTAAAATTCCCATCATCATGAATGCCAAGTTACAGTAATACATTAACACTAGAATATGATGCTAGTCAAGATGAGGTGCTATGTAGAAAATGAAGACTCCTACCGTCGTCTTTTTGTTTTTTCTGTTAATTGACTACGTAACTTATGTGCAAAAAGACAAAAATGTGGCCATGCCAAGAGGAAAGAGGTAAATCAAATGTATCCTACGCTGAATAAAATCGTCTGACGATAGTAAAATGTAACATTATTATTATAATTATTAATAGCCGGTCATCAAAGTTGATGATAGTGTTTCTAACGGTTTAACCGACGAAGGGTTTTATTCTAGATGACCTTAGAAATTTACGTTCATATTAAGCTTTAGCAGTGTGTTTGTGTGTGGGTGTGGGTGTGGGGGTGTTTAGAAATGTCATTTTCATATTGGTAACGTTTGAGTCAATGAAATGTAAACGAATACTGAGGTGTACTGTGCCGAAGAAATCGCTTAGGAAAAGATGCTAAGAATCTCCAAATGCACTTAAAAGGTGATTTGAATAAAATCATCTGGAGGTAAAAAAAAATAACAGGGAAAGGATTAACTTGGACTGTCTGAGAGAGAGAGAGAGAGAGAGAGAGTTAACATGGAAAACTATTTGTTAATACAGCGAGACAAACCGATAACCGACCGTGATTTTCGGGTAAACTATACTATCCAGAGAGAGAGAGAGAGAGTTGCAATCGAGATTCCTTAAATTTAAGATAATCAAATTTCGTCACTAAACACTATTTCTAAAGAACAAAAAAAAAAGAAGCAATTGTTGATATTTTGGAATATTTGTTCCTTAAAGGCTAATTCAACTGAATTTAAAATAAATGTTTCTCTTTACTGAATCATATCGTCCTGTTTTAGGATACAAACGATACTCTACTTATGATCTAACTTGGCCTAAAATTACCATGTCTTCAACTTCAAGGCTTAGTTTTAACAATCGATTAAAAGCAAAATATGACGTTAATCACACTGAAGTGCTGTGGAAAGGATGTAGAGCCGTAGCATCATCTTTATCTAACACAGAGATGTGTGAAATTAGCTACAGAAGGACATAAACCTGGGCCAAGGTAAACTGAACAAACTATAGTCACAGTGAAGTGCTATGGAAAGGATATAGAGCCATAGCATTGTCTTTCTGCCACTGAGTTACATAAATAAGCTACAAAAAGACAAAAGTCTTCACCAAGTTAAACTGAAAGACCTATAGTAGTGAATGGGGTAAATCAAATCGTCTCCATGGCTGAACAAAATCGTCCGACGGTAGCCAGAAGGAATAATACATGACGTCATCACACTGGAAGGGTTAATGAGCATGTTCTAACCTACTAATGGCCGTATTCTAAGTGACATAGAAGGCTTCTTAACAATTCTTCCTTAGCGATTCATTTATCGCAATCCACCTCAACACTGTCTTCGTTTGTATAGTTTTAATTCGAAAAACTTTGCATCAGAAACACAGATCGGAATATTGGAGTATTATGTTCAGAATTTTATTCTCGAAGGAAAAAAAAAATTGCCCCCAGGTAGACCTTCTTAAATCATAAAGCTTTGCTAGGTGACAGGAGGGCGCTACCTCTCGCGGCATGGCAGCAATCGGGCGTGGCTCGAACTCACGTCCCTCAGGTCCCGAGTCCGACGCTCTACCACAGAGCCACCCTGCCCCTTCGTTCGCCAGGGAAGAAATATTGAGAAATCACCAGATCCACTCAAAATGTAATCGTGGACCTGAGAGTACACCTTTTACGGTGAATAAAATCGTCTGGCGGTAACAGGAATAAAATAGATATTGACGCCATCGTAGGGTAAGAGTTGTCGTGGTTATTTTTGTTACGGCATTAAGAGAGAGAGAGAGAGAGAGAGAGGTTGGTCGATAGGAAATGATCAAATAAAATTGTACCGTTAAACGTTCAGTAATAAAATATTTATTCAAGACTCCCTAGTTTTTCGTAATGATATTCTCAGGTAATAAAATTTTGTAAACCCTATGTGATAATACTATATTCTTAAATAATAGGTTAATTCACAATAACACTTTTGATAACATTTAAGACAGACGTGTGTGTGTATCTGTATGTGTCAGTGATAAAAACCAAGAAAAGCGATTCCTTAAGCCATCCTTCCATTTTTCTGTTTACGTCCCCATCTCTCTCTCTCTCTCTCTCTCTCTCTCTCTCTCTCTCTCCAAATATTCCCAGGTATACCGATAGGGGAAAAAAAAAGTTCTCAAGCCTCTGACTGCCAGCATTACTCTCAGCTGAGGGATATCGTCTGTGTTTGCCTACGAAATACTCCCATGTGTATTAGTATTGGAGACAAGGTTAATAAAGATTAGAAGCAATGCGTCTAACTGCAGGGATTTCTCTCAGCTGAATCAAATCGACTGATGTTAGCCTAAATTACTGACCACAGGACGTTCATGGCTGAGAAGGGATTAACGAGTTCACGGTGGGCGCAACTCTAGTACTGTATTCCAGCTGACCACACATGATTTTATTTTGTTGAGTGAGTCATAGGAGCCTGTCACAGTAAATACTCTCACCCGATATACTCTCATTGTCAGGACAACTCTACTGTTGTATTCCAGATGACGACACACGATTACATTCAGCTGAGTGAGCTTAGGAGTCTGAGTGTTAATACCGTCACGTTAACTATCTCATGGTTAGAACAAATTTTCTATATTATTCCACGTAATGCCAAGCGATTTTATTCATTTGATGTAATTTCTAGCTGTTTTGCTCTTTCCTGACTATTTGATTCACAATAGGTGACGTGTGTGAACAGGGAGGTGTTAGACACAGCGTCCATCAACCCCTTCAGTGGTAGACAGGTGCTGGCAAAGGACGCCTTCACGTGGTGGCAGCGGTATGACCAGGGGGCTCCACTGCCCGGCTATACAGACGTCCCTCAAGTACTTACCTATCCCCCGAAAGGAAGGTGGCTTACAGCAGAAGGGCATTTAATGCCTGCAGTTCACCGGGTTTCCATTTCACGCGCCCAAGCCTTGAAAAATGCATAAACGTAGTCTCATTCAGGGAATTAACACGCTCATGCCTTACTGACAGTCCCAACTGCATAAAATCATCTGGCGTTATCTGGAATGAAATACTAGAGATGTCCTAAAAGATGGTTAATGGTGCCAGTATTATCACACTCAGGTTACTGTGAATCACGGTTAAATCGATTCATCTGTGGAATCAATATCTAATATAGCCCGGGACAAACGCGTATAATTAAAAGTACAATAAGTATTGTCGACTGTTAACAAGACATATTATGTACTGTGCAATCCTGATTTATGAGTATTACAGATGTGAGGCTCTATCATTAATTTCTAAGCCACTCAATAAAGTTCTGTCGCTTTGTTTCATATTTCTTTTCTTTACCATCTCATATGCTTACCATTAAATACAACACTACATCCACCCTACACCACTTCATTTTGACTATCATCATATTCTAACGTTAATCTACCGTTATAACTCAGTATTCACGATAGAGAGAAGGCACTTAAGGCACTTAGAAAGTGAAAAGAATATAGGACTTCTCTCGAGCGAACAAAATCGCCCTTTGTCAGCTGAATCAAATGGCCCGTATGCAGCAAGAATAAAGTTTTAAAAATCATCTGACAAACCCATTACTGTATTTTAATCCCTTAGCATACAATGCACGCACAAACGTATTTTATTCACATTTTTTTTCACTTCAACCTGGATTTTTTTCCTCTTTTGATTTCTATATCGCATAGTTCACTGGCAGAATAAGCCAGCGCTTCAGTTCCATAGAACTGCTTCGTGACTAGCACCATATTACAATCTTTTCCTGCAGCTCAGCATTCATTACGAGTTTCATCTTTAGGCTGAATAAAATCGTCCGGCGGTGGGAACATCATATTTTAACGCCCTGACATTATTCATGTATATTTTTGTTAATTCTTACTGCCCACCTCCAGATGATTTTCTCAGTTCAGGAGAGACTTTTCGAACTGAAGGTGTGGATACCGCCGTAACTTTCTTTTAAAAGATTATGGTGCTGGAGAGGGACGCCTTCATGTGGTGGCATTGATATGACTCGGCAACTCTTCTGTCTAGTTGTACAAGCATCCCTCAACTCCCTCATGTCCCTAAAGAGAGGATGATGCAGGTAAGGCAACTTCAGCCTGCAGTCCACCGGGTTTACGATTCAGATGTGCTTAGGGTGGCAAATAATAATAATAATAATAATAGTAAAAATAATTATAATCATCATCATCATCATATCTGAATCAGATAAAACGGCGAGGCGTCAATGTCATGAAATGTTTAAAAAATCTCACTGAAGGTATTTAAATCATCCTGTAGCTAATCGCCACTTCACCTCAAAGACGAATTCATATTCTTCTTGCCAGTCTTCAGACGATATTATTCAGCGATGGCTCAGTCGGTAGAGAGGTGGCCTGCAGTCCTACCGGACCCAAAATCAGACTTTACTGATCTACCAGAAGACCCGCCGACATGTCGTAACAATACCCCCGTTTATACTAATACACCAGTCCTGTATGAGACAGTCCTAGCATGTATTCAATATGGACGGTGGGTGTTAGCGCCGAGGTGGTGACATGTAGAGGAATACTGTATGGTATGTAGGAGGACTACTGGGCCTTATGAGCAGGCCGTGATGCCTGAGTATTACGAGATTTTCTCATATGCTGAATAAAATCGTCTGGTAGTAGGAAAAATTGAGAGAGAGAGAGAGAGAGAGAGAGAGAGAGAGAGAGAGAGAGAGAGAGAATCTTCAAATGAAATTCCAAAAGTTAAAAATTTATCAATTTATCTTCAGTACATAAATAATAGCAAAACAGTTGAAGTTAGCTGCACTAGTAGGTCACTGAATGAGTATTTTGTACTCTGAGCGGCATGTTTCGAATCTTGTCCAAATGCCTCTCACCAGCAGAGTACAAATCGTCTTGTGCGGGACAAAAGCAAAATGAAATAGACTATATTCCTTTATTTTTAAAATTCCCATCATCATGAATGCCAAGTTACAGTAATACATTAACACTAGAATATGATGCTAGTCAAGATGAGATGCTATGCAGAAAATGAAGACTCCTACCGTCGTCTTTTTGTTTTTTCTGTTAATTGACTACGTAACTTATGTGCAAAAAGACAAAAATGTGGCCATGCCAAGAGGAAAGAGGTAAATCAAATGTATCCTACGCTGAATAAAATCGTCTGACGATAGTAAAATGTAACATTATTATTATAATTATTAATAGCCGGTCATCAAAGTTGATGATAGTGTTTCTAACGGTTTAACCGACGAAGGGTTTTATTCTAGATGACCTTAGAAATTTACGTTCATATTAAGCTTTAGCAGTGTGTTTGTGTGTGGGTGTGGGTGTGGGGGTGTTTAGAAATGTCATTTTCATATTGGCAACGTTTGGGTCAATGAAATGTAAACGAATACTGAGGTGTATTGTGCCGAAGAAATCGCTTAGGAAAAGATGCTAAGAATCTCCAAATGCACTTAAAAGGTGATTTGAATAAAATCATCTGGAGGTAAAAAAAAATAACAGGGAAAGGATTAACTTGGACCGTCTGAGAGAGAGAGAGAGAGAGAGAGAGAGAGAGAGAGAGAGAGTTAACATGGAAAACTATTTGTTAATACAGCGAGACAAACCGATAACCGACCGTGATTTTCGGGTAAACTATACTATCCAGAGAGAGAGAGAGAGAGTTGCAATCGGGATTCCTTAAATTTAAGATAATCAAATTTCGTCACTAAACACTATTTCTAAAGAAAAAGCAAAATATGACGTTAATCACACTGAAGTGCTGTGGAAAGGATGTAGAGCCGTAGCATCATCTTTATCTAACACAGAGATGTGTGAAATAAGCTACAGAAGGACATAAACCTGGGCCAAGGTAAACTGAACAAACTATAGTCACAGTGAAGTGCTGTAGAAAGGATATAGAGCCATAGCATTGTCTTTCTGCCACTGAGTTACATAAATAAGCTACAAAAAGACAAAAGTCTTCACCAAGTTAAACTGAAAGACCTATAGTAGTGAATGGGGTAAATCATATTCGTCTCCATGGCTGAACAAAATCGTCTGACGGTAGCCAGAAGGAATAATACATGATGTCATCACACGGGAAGGGTTAATGAGCATGTTCTAACCTACTAACGGCCATATTCTAAGTGACATAGAAGGCTTCGTAACAACTCTTCCTTAGCGATTCATTTATCGCATTCTACCTCAATATTGTCTCGTTTTTATAGTTTTAATATCGAAAAACTTTGCATCAAAAACACACGCAGGAATATTGGAAAGTTATATTCAGGATAATTCGCGAAGGAGGAAGTCTTACGAAATCACCAGATCCACTCAGAATATAATCGTGTACCTGAGAGTACACCTTTTACGCTGAATAAAATCGTCTGGCGGTAACAGGAATAAAATAGAAATTGACGCCATCGTAGGGTAAGGGTTGTCGTGGATATTTTTAATACGGCATTAAGAGAGAGAGAGAGAGAGAGAGATTGGTTGTTAGGAAATTTTAGGTAAAAGTGTACCGTTAGTCGTTCAGTAATATAATATTTATGAAAGAATTATATAGTGTCCATATCGATTATTTTTGCTGAATAAAATTTTGAGATTGTGAGCTAATTATATATATTATTATAACAAACTGATTAACTCGGTCATATATTTCGTAAAATGCAAAGTAAGAAGGCTCAGAGGTGTGTCTGTTGCCTGTATATTTGTGTTCAAAACCTAGCATTGCGGTTCCCTGTGCCATCCTTCCAATTCTCTCTCCTTTTCTACCCGCCTGTCCACATACATATCAATCGATCGTATTTTCTATCTAACTACCTATCGATCTCTATGCCATATATTATGAGGGATACAACGACTCTCTCTCTCTCTCTCTCTCTCTCTCTCTCTCATAATATTCACAGGTATACCGATGGGGAAAAATGAATTAAACAGAATAGGTTCTGAAGCCTCTGACTACCAATATTTCTCTTAGCTGAAGGAAATCGTCCGATGCTCGCCTAAGAAATACTCCATGCGTATTAGCACTTGAGGCTGTTAAAGGTTTTAATTAAAGCACCTGACAGAAGGGATTTCTCAGCTGAATCAAATCGTCTGATGTTAGCCTGAATTATTGACCACAGGACGTTCATGGCTATGGGAAGGAATTAAAGAGTTCAGTAAGAGCTTAACTCTCTGTCGGTGAGCACAACTCTAGTACTGTATTCCAGCTGACCATATATGATTTTATTTTGCTGAGTGTCATAGGCGCCTGTCAGAGTTAATACCTTCACCCGTAACCCTCTCATGGTCAGGACAACTCTACTGTTGTATTCCAGATGACGACACACGATTACATTCAGCTGAGTGAGCTTAGGAGCCTGAGTGTTAATGCCGTCACGTTAACTATCTCATGGTTAGAACAAATTTTCTATATTCCAGGTAATGTCAGGCGATTTTATTCAGCTGATGTAATTTCTAGCTGTTTTGCTCTTTCCTGACTATTTGATTCACAATAGGTGACGTGTGTGAACAGGGAGGGGTTAGACACAGCGTCCATCAACCCCTTCAGTGGTAGACAGGTGCTGGCAAAGGACGCCTTCACGTGGTGGCAGCGGTATGACAAGGCGGCTCCACTGCCCGGCTCTACAGATGTCCCTCAAGTAGTTACCTATCCCCCGAAAGGAAGGTGGCTTACTGCAGGAGGGCAATTAATTCCTGCAGTCCACCGGGTTTACATTTCACGCACCCAAGCTTTTTGAAATACAAAAAACGTAATCGCATTGAAGGAATTAACACTCATGCCTTACTGACATACTCAGCTGCATAAAATCATCTGGCGCTATCTGGAGTGAAATGCTAGAGATGTCCTAAAAGATGGTTAATGGTGCCCGTACTAACACAGGTTACTGTGAATCTCAGTTACATATCATCGACGGTAGAATAAACATCTGATATTCTCCAGAAAATTTAATAATAATAATCACCAAATGATAGTAACTGCAAACATTAACCCCTACCTGCTTGGCAATCTCTTTTCATAAGTACCAGCGTACTGAGGCACTAAGGTTAAATTCTAAGCCATTCCCCAGAGTTTTGTCAATTTGTTTCATGTTTTTCTCTCTGCCAACTTAGGTGCTTACCATCAAATAACACACAGTACTACATCCACCTTATACCACCTCTTCGTGACTATTATCATATTCTAATATTAATTACTGTTACAACTCAGCATTAAGCATGGAGATATGGAATTTTTAGGCACTTTGAAAGGAAAAAGAGTATAGGATTTCTCTCGACTGAAGAAAATCACGCTCTGTCAGCTGAATGAGATGGTCTTTGTATTTCAAGAATTAAGTTTTAAAAATCATCTGACAATAGCCTTATTTTATTCTCTTAGCATATAATGCAAGACGAACGTATGTTATTCACGATACATTTTCATTTCAACCTAGATTTTATTTTTCGCTTCATGAATTTAATTTGTCGTAGTTCACTGGCAGAATAAGACTAGTAAAGCTCTGCGTCCTTTCCATGGAACTGCTGATCGTGACTAGTCCGATTTTGCCTTCTTTTATAGCTCGATAGTCAGTACGAGTTCCGTCTTTAGGCTGAGTAACGCCCTGACGTCATTCATGTATATTTTTGTTAATTCTTACTACCCACCTCCAGATGATTTTCTCAACTCAGGGGAGACTTTTCGAACTGAAGGGGTGGATACCGCCGAAACTTTCTTTTAAAAGATTATGGTGCTGGAGAGAGACGCCTTCATGTGGTGACACTGATGTGACTCAGCAACTCTTGTGCCCAGTTATACAATTAACATCTCTCAGTTCCATCCTTGTCCCTTAAAGAGAGGATGATGGACTGCAAGTAAGGGCAAATTCAGACTGCAGTCCACCGAGTTAACGATTCAAATTACTTAGGGGTTCCAAATAGTAGTAGTAATAGTAGTAGTTGTAGTAGCAATCCTTATCGTCATCTCCATCATCATCATCATCATCATCACACGTGGCTGTAATAAAATTGCCAAGGTGAAAAAAAAAAAAAAATCTTTAAAAAATCGCACTGAAGGCATTTAAATCGTCCTGAAAGTTTTGGCCACTTCACGTCGACGACGAAAATTTCATATTATTCTTGCTATTCTTCAGACGATTTTATTCAGTTTAGATGAAACTTTACTCACAAACTGCGGGTTTGATTCACCTGTCTGTAAGCCGTTCATTACATTATTTTCCCATAAGCTGAATAAAATCGTCTGGAGGTTAGAAAATTTGGGTGAGTGACAGGGGAGAGGGGGGAATCGTCAATCAAATATCTGAACGTTAAAAACCTGTCTTTTTTTTACAGAACTTAAATATTAATAAACCAATTAAATTACCTTCACTATTAAGTCAATAAATAAAAATATTGTATTTTAAGCGACTTGGTTCGAATTCTCTCCAAATTCTCACCAGCTGAGTAAAATCGACTTCTGTGGGAATAAAACCAAATCAATTATATTCACTTGTTTTAAACATTTCCATCATCATGAATAATAAGTTATCGTAATAGATTAACACAGAATATGATGCTAGTCACGATGAGGTGCTATGCAGAAGATGTAGACTCCCACCATAGCCTGGTTTTCTGATAACGTGCTACGTAACTTATCTGCAGAGATACAAAAGTATGGGCCAAGTCAATGTGAAAGAGGTGAACCAAATGTCGCCAAAGCTGAATAAAATCGACTGAAGGAAACAGAGTAACTGAAAATGATATCGGTAATAATAATAAAAATTATTATTATTATTATTATTATTATTATTATTATTAGCTGGCTATCACTGAAAGAACTGTTTCTGACCAGTGAAAGGAGATATTCTAAATGACCTTAGCAATTTTTTTTGCATATTAAATTTTAGCACTGTACAGTATATGTTCTTACCTAATTCTTACCTAATTGTATCTTTACAGGAATGAGTCAAGCTCGTACTGTCCCGTGTCTTAAACCATATTTATCGTACATATCCTTAAATTTGTGAATTGTTTTGGCACACACTATTTCATTCGGTAGTGCATTCCATTGATCAATTGCTCTGTTTGGGAAACTGAATTTCCTTACGTCTTTTCACCTCTCTTCTTATGCAGTTTTTTGTAGTGTCCTCTTGCTGATGCTTCTCCATATGTTAAGTAATCATTTATGTCTATTTTCTCCTTTCCTGATATGCATTTATATAGCATTATCATGTCACCTCTTTTCCTTCTCTCCTGTAGTGTTGGTAGATTCAGTTTATTTAGTCTTTCTTCGTAGCTTAGGTCCCTTAAGCTTGGTATCCATCTTGTAGCGGCCCTTTGAACTTTTTCGATCTTGTCTATATGCTTTTTGAGATGAGGACTCCAGACTACTGATGCATATTCCAGGGTTGGTCTAATGAATGATGTTATTATCCTTCTTAGCATGTCTTCATTTATGTATGTGAATGCTATTCTCATATTTGCAAGCAGTGTATACATGTTCCGTACCTTCTCGCTGATGTGGTCAGCCGGAGATAGTCTGTTATTGATAATCACACCTAGGTCTTTCTCTCTTTCTGATGTGTATAGGGTTTTATTTCCTAACTTATAATCCCAATCAGGTCTTTTTCCACTTTTACCAAACTTGATTACATGACACTTGTCCACATTGAATTCCATTTGCCATGTACTAGTCCATTCATGAAGTTTATTTAATTCTTCTTGAAGCTCTTTACAAGAGTCTGTTAGTAATTCTCCTTTGTATTTTTACATCATCTGCAAACATATTCAGATAGCTCTCATTTCCAGTGTTACTGTTTATATCATTTATATACACTAAAAACATGATTGGTGCCACCACTGAACCCTGTGGTACTCTACTAGTCACTTCTTTTCATGATGAGTAGTTTCCTCTTAGTACTGTCCTCATTTCTCTTTTTATGAGAAAGTCCTGCATCCAACAAAACAGTTTGCCTCGAATTCCTCCTTGATGGTACAGTTTCCATAAAAGTCTTTGGTGTGGTACTGTGTCAAAAGCTTTCTTGAAATCTAAATAGAGACTGTCCACCCATCCTTCCCTTTCCGGTATTGTGTTTGTTACTCTGTCATAGTAGCTCAACAGATTAGTAACACATGATTTTCCTTTTCTGAAACCAAACTGTCTTTCTGTTATCATACTGTGTTCTTCTAGATGATTTACCCAAGCTTTTCTTATAAGTTTTTCTAATACCTTGTTTACAACACTGGTCAGTGATATTGGTCGGTAGCTGAGTGGATTTTGTCTATTTCCTTTCTTGAATAAGGGGACAATATTTGTTTTTTTCCAAATATCAGGTAGTTTACCCTGACTCAAGGATTTCTTGAAAATTAAAAATAATGGTTTACTTAACTCCTTTGCACATTCTCGTAGTACCCAACATGAAATTTCATCAGGACCACTTGCTTTTCCTCTGTCTAATCTACTTAACTCCTTCTGTATTACTTTTTCTGCTATTTGTATATCTGGTAGTATGTGCGGACTTGCGTGTTCCACATAGTCCCTCTCAAATTTTTTTTCTTCTGTAAAAACTAATTGGAAATTCTTATTTAGTGCTTCACAAATATCTTTCTCTTGTGTATAAGTGATTCCCTCGTCCGTAATGGATTGTATTATATCTTTTACTTTGGTTTTGCTTTGATATAGCTGTAAAACAGCTTTGGTTGATCACTACTTTTATTTATTATATCCTCCTCAAACTGTTTTTGGGCTTCCCTCCTTATTCTTGTATAGTCGTTTCTTGCCTGTTTGTAATTATTATACGCCCTTTCACTATTGTGTCTTCTGTATCTATTCCACAACAAATCTCTTCTTTCTTTTGATTTTTTACATTCTGTATTGAGCCATTTCTGTATTTTCTTATCTGCTTCTTTGTGCTGTGGGATGTACTTCTGGACTCCTATTTCATAAAATTCACAAAATTTTTTATATACAGCATTTAAATCTTGTCCTCTAAGCTCATTTTCCCAATCAACTTCTAAGAAATACTTCATTAGGTCTTGATAATTTCCCTTTTTATAGTTTAGGCTTTTTTTGTAACTGTCATTGCTGTTTCCTATGTCATATGCTATCCTGAAGTTATAATTTAGTACTGCATGATCGCTTTTGCCGAGTGGAGGGTGATATATTAAACTGTCAATATCATTTTCTTGCCTAGTAAATATTAGATCTAGCACTGAAGGTACATCAAGTCCTTTTTTTCTGGTGGTTTCCCTCATATGTTGCGTAAAGAAAAACTCTTGTATGAGATCCAGGAGCTTTTGGTCCCAACAGCTTTCTTGGCTATTTATATCTAGAGTATTCCAATTTATAATTGTATTGAAGTCCCCAGTTAGTATAATTCTTTCCGATTTCTCTTCCATTTTATGTAGCAATGATCTTATACTCTGAATTGTACTCTCTGCCAGGTCCTCATATTCGTCTCTTTCCCATGTGTTTGATCTGGGTGGCATGTACAAATTGGCTACAATTACTTTACCTTCAGATGTGTCGATCTCTACTGCAATCAGTTCTACTTGTGATGGTATATCTAGTTTTATTTCCTTGACTTTTAGATTTTTCTTAGTTAATATTATAATTCCTCCTCCTTTTTTTTAATTTCTGTCTCTTCTCCATATATTGTATTCCTCTAAGTTTAGTATGTCATTGGATATCCTTGGTGTTAATTTTGTCTCAGTAAGGCATATTATTTGTGGTTCATTTTCTCTGACATAATCATTCATTTCTAGTAATTTAGATACCATTCCATCCACATTTGAGTACATCAACTTTATCATCTTGTTTATATACTTGTCATGACATGGTTCTACTACCTTCCTCCTTTTTCTTCCATCCTGTTTGTGTACCACTTTCGTACCTGCAATCCTATTACTTTGTAAAAAAAAATTCTTCTTTTCCTCTTCTGATCTTCCCTCATTTTTTGTTTTTGCTTCCTCCCTTTTCTCTTTCAGTAATTCCAGTTCCTCTTGTGTTAGGCATCTTTTTATCCATAAATTTTTGAACTATTTTTCCATAAGATTCTTTGCATTTTTTAGTATCTCTTCCACAGTATTTACACTCTGGAAAGTCACCTTTAGAGGTCTTGTCTTGCTTTTCTCGTATTTCCCTAACCTTTTGTGTTCCTCTATGTCTTTACTACAGATTTCCTCTGATACTTCTTTCAGTAAGCTCATTACATTTGCCATCTCCTTTTTGTCTCTTGTGATCTTGTTTTTAACTTCTTCCTCTTCTATACCAGTGATTACTATTGATTTGTTTATCTCTACTGAATCTCTGACTAACTTTGGATTGTTTTGGATTATTCTTTTCACTTCTTTTTTAATCCTTTTTTCCTCCACCCTTGTTTCTAAGTCTTACTTTACTTTCACCATTTCAGCATACGTGGTTTCTACATCATTTTTGTAGCTTTGCACAGCTTCATTCACCTGTGTTATCTTCTCCTCAATATCACTGCTCTGGTCCATAAGACTGCTTGCTTGCCTAATTGTCTCTGTGTGATTTTTGAACTCTTCCATAACACTCTCGTGATTGACTACTGTACTTGCCATTTCACTCACTTTCTTCCTAAGCGTACTCATTTCCACTGTTAGTTCACTGATGGTTGTGTCTTTTTTATTGGCCTCCCTTCCTAGTTTTTCTATCTCTTCCTTTTGCAAGTGCATTTGCTTCTTTATTTCATCAATTTCATTTTTGAAAGCCATTTCTAGTTTGTGTACACGTTCAACCAGTCTATTGTGAGTCTCCACTTCAACTAGTTCTTGGTAGAAATCATCATTTTGCTTTTTACTTTTATCCCTTTTCTTTTCCAAGTTTGTTTTACTGAAGTATGTATCCATTTTATAATACTAAATGAACAGAGTATGTACTTACAGAGTATGTACACTTTCCCCGTGTTGCTGTAGTCTATACAAAGCCAGCTGACTCAGCGCATTTTTTTTCCTCGTGGTTCTTTGTTTTGTTTGAACCAGTCTTGTTTAAACTTATTTTTTTTTCCTTTTAATAATGAAAAATCATTTAGTCTAACCTGGTACAGAGCTTGACTCATTCAAAGATACTAATTTAGGTAATGCCACTGGCCGTGTTGTTTCGGTACGGAGCGCCGATGTTGCACGTCTACCTCTGATGATTCCCTGTGTGTGTGTGTGTGTGTGTGTGCGTGTAAGAAATATCGTTTTAATATAGGCATTCTTTGGTTCAATTAAATGTAACTTAATGTGCAGAATAAATCGCTAGGGAAACGGTCCTACAAAATCTCCAGATTCACTTCAAATGTGACCTTAGATTCAAGATGATAACTTATAACATGAATAAAATCGTCTGGAGGTAGCAAAAATAAAACAAAAACACTGAAAGGGTTAACGAAGATTGTTTGAGAGAGAGAGAGAGAGGGGGGGGGTTAACCTGGAAAACTATTTGCTAATATACCGAAAGGCAAACCGATAACTGACCGTAACTCAGCCTGTTTGATTTTAGGATTAGCTAAACTATCCAGAGAGAGAGAGAGAGAGAGAGAGAGAGAGAGAGAGAGAGAGATGCCGTCGAAATTTCAAATATTAGAGATAACCGAAATTCGTCAGTACAATAGGCCAGTATTTGTTATTGTTTTTTTCTAATATGTAATTGTTCATATTTTCGAATATTTTGTACTTAAAAGCTACCTGAATCCAAAATTAATGTTTCTTCTTGTCTGAGTAAAGTCGTCCTGTTTAGAGTTTTATATATAGATATATATATATATATATATATCTATATATATATCTATATATATATATATATATATGGAGCCTCTCTGGTAAAGTGTGCGTTTTCGTGCGCTGAAGAACGAGGGTTCACGCCACGTACTGCATTGGCGGACATCAGGGGTGCTGTGGTTGAACCAGTGTCGCATACTATAAAGTATGCTTGCACCCACTCGGCTTGCACAGGCCGATTACACTTGGTTCACAGACTACACACACACATCCAAAGCCACTCCAACACTACAATACACTTACAAGCATTTCTTACCCTACATACAATTTCTACCAGACAGCCTAAGCCACTTTGTAGAGACACATTGGCTATATCGTCCCGGCTTCGGTCAGGATAGGCCGGTCCTGCAGTGGACACTCAAACGGCTGAGTTTATATATATATATATATATATATATATATATATATATATATATATATATATATATATATATATGTCATTATCATCAGCCGTTTGAGTGTCCACTGCAGGACCGGCGTATCCCGACCGAAGTCGGGACGATACAGCCAATGTATCTCTACCAAGTGGCTAGGCTGTCTGGTAGAGATTGTGTGTAGGGTCAGAAGTGCTTGTAAGTGTAGTGTTGGAGTGGCTTTGGATGTGTGTGTAGTCTGTGAATCAAGTGTAATCTGCCCGCGAAAGCCGAGTGGGTGCAAGCATACTTTATAGTATGCAATACTGGTTCAACCACAGCACCCCTTGTGTCCGCCAATGCAGTACATGGCCGGGTGAACACTCCCAAAGTTTATTACCCTGGTGGGCGCGAACCCTGGTTCACCCGTGTACTAAACGCACTTTCTACCACTGTACCACAGAGGCTCCATATATATATATATATATATATATATATATATATATATATATATATATATATATATATATATCTTTTACTCAAACTTGGCCTAACATTACCATGTCTTCAACTTGAAAGCATGGTGGTAACAAAAGATTAACATATGCAGTAAAAGTGATGTACTTGTCCTACTTACAATTAGTAAACAAAAAGAGAATGAAACTCCGGGACCGGACAAAATTTCTCCATGCATATTAAAGGAACTACAGAATGAAATATCAAAGCCTTTATCTGAACTTTTTAACCTGTCACTAAAGAGCAGTAAGGTGCCACACGAGTGGAAACTTGCAAAATATTCAAAAGGAGTAACAAACCACAGCAAGAAAACACGTACCCAATTAATTTAACATCAGTGGTTTGCAGATTGCTTGAAACTATTATCAGAGACAAGTTTGTGAAATACCTAGACTCAAATAATCTCATCAAAGATTTGAAACATGGTTTTCGGAATAATCGCTCCTGCCTTATGAATGGACTTTATCAACGATATGTTGAACATGAGCAACGAGACTAAATCTGTTGATGTTGCCTATCTCGATTTTCAAAATGTTTTTGACAAAGTTCCACACAAAAGACCCCTTCAGAAGTTAAAGGTGCAGGGTTTCAGTGGCAGTGTGCTCGTGTGAATCGAAGATTAGCTCACCAGACAAAAGCATAAGGTTGTACGAGCATTAAATGGAAAAGAATCAAACTTGATAGACGTTATATGTGAAGTGCCACAGGATTCAGTGTAAGATCCTATATAGATAGATAGATCGATAGAAAGATAGATAGATAGATAGATAGATATAGATATACATAAATGATGTTGAAGGATTATTTTTTTTTAAGATTTCTAAATTTGCTGATGATACTAAAATCGGTAAGAGTAGACACGGCACTGTAGAGGCAGGCAGTTCAGAGAGATCTTAATCAACTGTTTAACTGGGACCATACCTGGCAGGTGGATTTCGGTATTAACAAATATAAAGTGCTAAACATTAGCAATAAACACTCCCTGCCTAGACACCGTCTGATGCAGAGCTCTGACTGTTTTCTCACTGGTGCTGGACTCAGTCTGATTTACTAGTGGCGAATTTTCTCCTTTTTTCTCAGCTTTTGCCAGTTGAGAGACTTAGTCTCTGGCACTGAGAAAGAATTTCTGGACTTTTTCCAGGTTTTCCTGGGACTCTGTCTATGTTTGCCTGTGTGTGAGTGGGAGTGTGTGCGTGGGTGTTTATTTTATTTTATTTTTTTTTTTTTTGGCCTGCCGTTAGTGTCCCTCCCTGTAGTACGACGCCGAACCCTGAAGGGGTGCCGTTAGGGCACTTCCATGAAGGGGGGCCTTTAGGGACTGGTAGTAGTAGTTGTTCCCTAGGCAGTCTGGCCGAACAGCCCCGAGTCCCTTAGGAAGGCCATGGCCGAGACCGGGCTTTCCCACAGAGCTCTCAAAGAGTGTATGTTGTGTTGTTGGCGTAGGTGATTGTGTGCAATGCAGTCTTCCATAATGTGCTGTGTTGCATCCTGGACAGGCATCAGCGATGGAGTCATCCAGCCTCTTCTGGTAGCTTAAAAGGGCTGGATGGTGCCCACATCTCAGCCTGGCCAGGTGGACCCTGTCCTCACGAGGAAGATAAGATTCAGAAGGGTGGATGTCAGGAGGCTGTGCATGCAGCTGTGTGTTGTCTTTAAGTGACTGAATGGAGTGGCAAGTGATCCGAGTGTGGATGTGCTTCTGGAAGCTGGTCTGAGGTGGGCGAGGGGGGAGATGACAGTATTTTTGTATGATATCGTGTGCTGGGTGTTGTTTTGATGTTCCTTGGTGTGGGTGGATGTGCCGCCATATACTGTAGTGGATGTTGTGGGTTTGTGGAGGCTGCAGCAAGGAACTGGGTGCCTCTCATGTCTAGGTGATCCTTGACTTTGAGGACTTTGGTTTCTCGATGTAGGTGGTCTGTTGGTGTAGTAGCTGTGCAGCCTGTGATTATTTTTAGGGCCTTGTTCTGTATGGTCTGTAGAGTGTTGTAGTGTGTTTTGGTGAGGTTAGAAGCCCAGGCAGGGCTTGCATAATTCATCACTGAACGTATGTATTGTTTATATACTGTGGTGGTGGTTTCTTTGTTGTGTCCGAATGTTGCATGGGCAAGTGACCTCAAAGCATTGAGTCTTGGAGTTATTTTATTTTTAATGTTTGTGATGTGTTGTTTAAATGACATTGATGTATTGTATGTTACACCAAGGATTGTGTGTGTGTGTGTGTGTGTGTGTGTGTGTGTGTGTGTGTGTGTGTGTGTGGTAAGGGAGTGTTGTTTATGGTGAGGTGTGGGATGTGACTGTGTTCTGCTGTCCAGTTTGTGAGAAGGGTCACTGTAGATTTGGCTGGGGCTATTTTGAGCCTGTTTGTGGTGAACCATTCGTGTAGTGTGTTGAGGTAAAGTTGAATGATGTGTGCAGCTGTGTTTGCGTTTTGGTGTGTACATGTAAGTGTTATATCATCTGCATAAGAAGCTATGTGTATCTGTGGTGTGTGGGTACGTCGTCCATGTATAGGTTAAAGAGTGTTGGGGACAAAACAGATCCTTGGGTGACGCCGTTTGTGAAGATTCTGATGTTAGAAGACTGACCGGCAAATGTTAAGTGTGCACATCTGCCTGCTAAGTAGTTTGCCAGCCAGCTTTTTGTGTTATTGTGCATATTTGTGTTGAGTATTTTGTTTGTGAAGTTGTGGCGGGGGATGGCATCAAAAGCTTTGCTAATGTCTAGTGTGACTAGGAGTGTTCTGTGTGGTGGCCTAGCTGAATTTATGCCATCGAAAACTCTCTGTGTAAGGTCTCATAAGAAGGGTGTTTGTGGAGTGTGGTGGCCTAAAGTCATGTTGTGACTGGGCTAGGGGAATGTGAGGTGTGACTAGTTGTAGTATCAGTCGTTCAGTGACTTTAGAGGGGGTGCAGAGGAGTGTGATGGGGCGATGTGAGGAGGGTAACGTGGGGTCTTTGTTGGGTTTAGGGAAGGTGATGATATTGCCATGCTTCCAGATGTTGGGTATTATGTTGTGTGAGTAGCTGTAGTTTGATATGTTGGTGAGTGCTTGTATGCCTTGTGGTCCAAGGTGTTTAAGGTGAATGTTGCTTATGTTGTCTGGTCCACAGGCAGATGAGTGCTTGAGGTTGTTAACGATGTGCTTCGTCTGGTTGTAAGTGAAAGGTGCATAGTCTGGGCCTGTGGGGAACTGTCTCTTACATCTGATGATACGTTGGTCTTCCGGATGGGGGGTTAGATGGCTGACTTGTGAAAAGTGATTGATGAGAGTGTTTGCTTGTTGTTTGTTTGAGGGTATGGTGTCTGTTGTTGTGATGGCAGCGTGTGATTGTGTGGTGTTGCTGTTGAAAAGTGGCGGTGAGGGCGGCTCTGCTGGTTTAGGGAAGACCCGAAAGGGGCAGTGGCGGGGCCTCCTACGTCTCCCTTCAGAGGGCGGGGAGCATAGATTGCCCATCACTGTAGGGACCTTGGCCACTTTTGCTGTTTATTGTTGTGGTGTTTGAGTATTTGTGTGTGTGAAGTGTGTGTGTGTGTGTGTGTGTGTGTGTGTGTGTGTGTGTGTGTGTGTGTGTGTGTGTGTGTGTGTGTGTGTGTGAGTTGTCTGAGTTTTTCGCCTGCGTGTTGTGGGCAGCATGAAGGGATCTTGAATCCCTAGGCCCCAGGGGCATTCCTGCCTTCCACTCCCTCAGTCGAGACTCTCCAACCCGTCTCCTGCTACAGGCATGAAGCGGGAGCGCCATCCTTCTGATACCAGCTCCCATTTGTCAGCTCACGAGGTTACTTGCGCTGACACCTCTCTTCCCAAGCCTATGGGAGTGGTACCTCGCTCGCGTGGTGCCTCAACCCATTCCGCTAAGGCAGCCCGCCTACATGAGGCTATGGAGGAGGTCGCACCTGCTCCACCCTCTCTCTCTTCCACCAAGGGCACTTCAGCTTCCTTACGTGCGGCTGCCGGCCCTGCTCCATGGCAAGGCACCTCCGTGATCCGAGCCCTCGGTTCTCAGCCTCGCGCTCCCACCTGTGCCCCCTCTCACGAGCCCAGGCCAGCTAGGTCTGCTCGTATTCCTAAGCGGCTGGAGGTCCCGTCTGAAGCTCCTGCTGCTACTCAGATCTCCCCCTCTCCTGATCCTGCTCTTCATGATGACGAGGATTTCACCCCAGTGGCCCGCAAGGGATCGAGGCATGGTCGGCAGGGAAACGGCCCTTCTCCGGCAGTACATACTGGGGCTCCTCTCAGGGCTTCCCCTGCTGCTCGTCCCTCCGTGTCAGTAGCTGTGTGTCCCCTGCCCCACTCTTCATTCCCAGCGTTCCTTGTGCCTGTCCAGGACGGGCACACAACGAGTTACGACGCCGTGGCTGCACTAGAGCGTCACCTGCCAGGGCTACGCTGCTCCCACCTGATAGGACGGGATGGAAGCTCGGTGTTGGTGCCGAAGGATGAGGGAGCTTATGACCTCTTGAGAGCAGCTATGCAGGACGAGGCCTCCCCTGTCAAGCTAGTTGAGTTGACGCCTGGCCAACAGTCAACGAAGGCCGTCGCCATGGGTTATCCCCTGAGAATGCATGTGGAAATGCTGCTCCAACACCCCCAGGTCAAAGAGGCGACCCGCTGCCAAAGAACGCGGACCAGGGAGGAGACTCGACAGGTCTTTGTCACCCTTCGGGGTCCTATGATCCCGGTGATCGACCTGGGGAATTGGGGGCAATACCATCCTCACCCCTTCACCCCAGAGCCACTCCGTTGCTACAGGTGTCAGCGGTTCGGGCACCACCGTGCCACTTGCAACCGAGCTGTCGTCTGTGGGATGTGCAGCGGCCCGCATGAAACGGAGAGGTGCTTGGCCAAATTCAAGGCCAAGGAGGCTGTCTTGACCCGCTGCCCAAACTGCTCGGTCAAACACCACGCGTGGCACCCCAGCTGCCCCACCAGAGTGGCACTTGTCGATCGCGGGCAAGAACGTCAGGTTGCTTGGGTGAGGGAGCAGCAGGTGATCAGCACCCAACCGGCACCTCCTGGGACTTTCATTTGGGGACAGCAACATCGCCCAATAGTGTCTGCTTCTCCAGTGCTACAGGAAGTGGACCTCCCACCCCTCCAACCAGCTTTCACTCATCACACGTCTACTGCCGAGGTTCACCACCCTCCTCCATCCCAAGTCCATCAGTCGGTATTGGAGTTCTCTCCACCCACGCCCCACAACCCAGATTCTCCTCTCCTCGTCTTCACCAGAGACGAATTGTGAATGCTGGGGACCGAAATAACAACAAGCCTGGCGCAGTTGCTGGGGACGGTTCTAGGCAAGCCTTTGGACACGGTGCCATTGGTTCAGACTGTAGATGCCATCATCGACAGGGTGGTGGAGGCGAAACAACAGCCACACCCCTCTACCCTGGCACCCCGTGTTTTGTCTCCCACACAGACAACCGCGGAAGAGCCGCCACCCACCCAGCTTCCTAAGCCTCGTCCTCGCTCTTTGGTCACCACTCATCCGGGACTCACCCCAGTCTCAGGGACGATCGAAGAGGAGCGCATGGCCCTAGGTCTCCAACCAGATCATGCTCAGCTTCCCCATTGCCAGACTTCGCTGCCAGCCTCTGAGTCCTACAGTGGAACTGCTTAGGGGCACGGAATAGGCTTGTCCACCTTCAGGAGGTGGCTGCTAAGGAGCATGTACACGTCTTCCTGCTTCAGGAGACGCTCCTTCCCCACAGCTCCACTTTTCGACTCGGAGGCTTCAAGGGCTATTTTCTCCCCTGGATCCGAGGTACTACACGAGGGTGTGCTATCCTTGTGCGGGAACATATCCCTTGCTATGAGTATGATCCTCCTATCCACTGCGGCGAGGGCGTTGAGGTGCAGGGTGTCGTACTGCAACTCACCTCAACCTCCCTGACAATCTTCAACATCTATAATAATCCGGGAGGGACCTTAGACTTGAGGGAGATCATGGCTCAAGCTGCAGCTGAGTCCACCTTTATTTGGGGAGATTTCAACGCTCACCATCCCGTCCTCTTTTCGTCCATCCCGTCGAATGAAGCGGGTCGCCACGTAGCCATGACCCTTGAAGAAACTGAGGGGGTTGCACTTTTAAATGTTCTGAGCGAGCCTACCCATGTCAGCGGCAGTAGGCTTGACCTCTCCTTCATCTCCTTTCCTCTTGCCAGTATGTCCAGGTGATCCCTGCACTCCTTCCTCACCACCGACCATTTTGCTCTGGTGACGGAACTCCCGGCTGCCCCACTTCCACCCCCAACGCCACCTCCACCCCGCTGGGATCTCCGCCGGGCACGCTGGCCTCAGTATACCGAGGCTGTTGAAGCCGCCTTACTTACTGCCGTTCCCCAGTCTACCCTCGACGAGTATGCTGACCATCTCGCCCACACCCTGCATGGTGCTGCTGCCACCAGTATTCCTTTGACGAAAGGCCAGTCTGTCCACATTAAGGATCACTGGTACTTCGATGAAAGGGTGCGAGAACTAAATCACAGGCTTAACTCGGCCCGTAAGACTTTCCGTCGACGGCCCTCCTCACCAACAAGGAACTACCTGGCTGCAGTGGCAAGACATGTTCTACAAGAAAAACGTCACATCCGGGAGGAAGCTTGGACAAAATGGTGCCAGTCTCTAGACTCCCACTCCACCCTCAAAGAGATGTGGGCTCGTATCAAGTATGTGTCCAGTCCTCGGCTGCCCAGACCTCCATCCCACCCTGATCCAGCTGGCGAGGCCGAACGTCTTGCAGCCCTCTTTGCTGCATGCACAGGCACTACTGTACTACCACAGGCTGTCAGGGACTTGCAGGAGAGCCTAGCAGACCCCCAGAGGGAAGCTATTGAGGCTGCCTGCTCCCATCCTGACGTCACTGACCACCTGTTCGCAAGTGGTGAACTCAACAGGGCACTTACTCACAGGCAAGATACAGCCGCAGGAAGCGATGGTGTGGTTTACTCTTTCCTGGCTCATGCTGGCCCGAGTGGAAAGGCCGCTATCTTTGATTTACTCAACCGTTCGTGGGTGGAAGGTCGTCTCCCGAGATCGTGGAAAACAGCCATCATTCACCCCATACCCAAACCCCGTGACCCAACCAACATGAGGCCAATTTCCCTTCTTAGCTGCATAGCCAAGACCGCAGAAAGGCTTGTGCTTGCTTGTCTGCCTTGGAGATTAGGCCCTCTCCATCCACATCTTTTTGCCTATCTCCCAGGCAGAAGCACATCGCATTGTCTCGCTTCCTTTCTTGGTGCGCTGAGACACGGTTGCGGTATGGCTGTTTTCCTCGATCTCGAGAAGGCCTTTGAAATAGCTAACCCTGTTGCAGTCCTGGCAGCCCTTGTGACTAAGGGGGTGGGGAAAAGACTCCTGTCATGGGTGAGGGATTTCTTTCATGGCCGGTCAGCTTGTGTCCGCTTCCACGGTCATTTTTCTGCCTCATATTCACACGAAAATGGAACTCCTCAGGGCAGTGTACTGAGCCCACTTCTATTTAATGTGCTCGTTGAGGGCCTTCTCAGCATCAACTATGGCTGTGGTGTCACCCTGCTTTGCTATGTGGACGACCTGGCACTTGTGTTTTCACCTAGGGACTGCTTTGCCCAGGCACCGGCCGCCCTCTCCCTCTTATATGACAAGTGCTGTGACCTTGGGTTCAAGGACAATCTTGAGAAATCCAAATATCTGCCTTTTGGTTTATATCCACCTGACCGTCCTCTCCTTTTTGGGGGTCATCACCTAGGGCTGGTTTACTATCACCAGTACCTAGGTGTCTGGTTTGATAGCAGGTTGACGTTTGGTCACCATGTCTGCTACTTGCGGGAACGTGCTGCCACCCGCACTTCTGCCCTCAAAGCCCTGTGTCGTCGCTCTCTAGGGGCCTCATTCTGAGTCCTCAGAACATTTTACGTGCATGCCATTCGCTCGATAGTGGACTACAGTGCACTTTGCTTAATTGGCGTCTCTGGAAAGCGCAGCAGCTCTCTTGAGGTAATTCAGAACACTGCTCTACGCGTCATGCTTGGTGCACCCCCATGAACTTCTCTTGTCAACCTCGGGGCTGAGAGTGGCTTCCCGTCCCTTAAGTACCGAATATGGGCACGTACCACAGCTGTCATTGCCCAACTCTGCCAGCACCAACCTCACCTTACTGTGTCTGCATTACTTGAGCGTACTCTCAGTCGACCCCCAAATCCACAACCTGAAGGGGACTGGATTCTTACTGCTGCCGGCATCATTCAGAGCCTAGGTGTACCTGACCACGTAATAGGTGACCCCGATTTGCCCTTTCCTGGGTATTCCCCTGCACCTCCTTGGCTACCTTCAGCTTTCACATGCTTTCTACCTTTGTCAGGGACACCCAGGTCCTCATTTCCCACTTTACTATGCCAGGATGGTCTCAGTCGTGTGGCAGCTCTGCACACACCTGACTGCCATTTATTATACTGACGGGTCGGTTGGTGCTGATGGGCTTGCAGGTGCTGCGATGATCTGTGGCTTCCATGTCGAGGCTTGGCGTATATCATCTGGGGTTTCATCATACCAGACTGAGTTGGTGGCCATACTCGGTGCGCTCAGACATGCTGATCGACACCTCTCTCGGCGTGTCGTGATCCACACAGACTCCCTCTCCTCCCTCCATGGCCTCATGGTGCATCGCTTCTGTGACAATGTTCATCTGTTAACAAGCATCATGGCTGTGGCTCATTCTATTACCAGAAGAGGTGGTGAAATATTTCTTCATTGGCTCCCTGGACATGTTGGCATTGCAGGGAACGAACGTGCTGATCTTGCTGCTCGTGATGCCTGCTCTCTTCCCGAGGTTACGTTCCCCTTGCGGCCCAGCCTCTCTATCCTCAGGCGTAAGGTGACCACCATCCTCGGCCTCCTGTCACTTGAAGAACATGAGTCGAAAGTTTGGGAGGGTTCAAGCTCGGCGCAATGGTACGCAAAGGCTACATCCTATACACCCCTCTCGGTTGCCCCTGGCACTCCCAATCATCTTATAGTGCGCATTCGCCGCTTACAATTAGGGTTTCCCTGCTACACCCTGATAACTGGTAAGAACCCCGACCCATGCCCTCACTGCCTTGACCAAACCGATCAGCCGCTGCTTCATTATGTTTTGGACTGTCCTGCAACAGCCCGCCTCCATTCCAATTTGAACGACCAACCTGTTGGTGGTGTCGACAGATTCCAGACCGCTGTGAATCTCATTGGACAAACTTCCGCTGCCGTGTTTTTGGAGGTGGTCTCTGCCTACCCACCTCCTCGTTAGAATGTAGCGTGCTAGTAACAAGAATATTACCGTGACGGGCTTTCTATGCCCGTGTCCTCCTTATATCAAGGAGGCGAATCTCAATCAATCAATCAATCAATCAGAAATAAAAACGTAAGGGTCTATTATAACATGAATAATGTCTAACTCGATAGGGTAAACCATGAAAAAGACTTGGGGGTTATAAGAACAAATTACTTGAAACAAAGGGAAGGGTGTACAGAGGCTGATTTAAAAAAAAAAATAGTGAATTGACTGCATTCACAGGTAGGGCATTCGAATATAAAGTCCCCACTTTGTATAATTCTTTAATACGCCTGAAATGGGAGTATTGCATTCAGTTAAGAAAGATACGGAGGAACATGAGAATACAGTGATGACAAAGATATCTAGATTGAGAAATAAACCATACGAGGAACATTTAGATGTCATGAATCTCTTTCCCTTAATTAAATGCAGGTTACGGAGAGATTTAGGTCAAATATTCAAATTTTTCAAAGAACACGATAAGTACTTCTGGTGGTAGGTGGTGGCAACTACCATGCTGCGTGCTTCCTTCTTTACCTATTTCTGTGTCAGCCCTCCTCTACTCCTATTTCTCCCATCCACCTTTCCTGTCATTTTTTATTACTCTTCTTTCCTTTTTAGGTGGCGTTACACTGAGTGACAAGTCTAATGGTTTTCTGTAACCCAGGAAACCATTTACAACGCTGGGTGGTAACCATACAACCAATCCATAAGTGTTCCCTACGTGTCAACAGGTGGCTTGGCGGGGGTTTAGTGCCTCTCTCTGTAAAACAACTAATCCAGAGACAAACTGCCACCCCGCACCGATCATGGCGTCGGGCTATAGATAGATATATAGATAAATACTTCACAGTTGATCGTTCAAATTAAACAACAGTAGAGGTAATGGGCACAAAATTATCGGCAAACGATTACGGTCACAATAAGCATAGCACTGCTTTAATGAAGATGTAAATATATGGAACGCACTGCTCTCCTGTGTAGTAAACTGTAATAGGTAATAGGGTACTAACTTTTTCGAATCACTTGGATACGTATCTGCCAGCTAACACCTAAATAACACTTTTTGGTTTATAGAACTTTTATTCTTTTTTTCAGAGACTGGATGATAGCCGCAGAACAACATCGATAAATATTATTGACAATGTCACTTTCCTTGTCAGGTAGATAGTGTAGAATAAAATTCCTTTTTATCTTTCCTATGACATTTCCATGACAACTTTTCTATGCTGCGTGGTGGTCCTTCTCATTGTTTCCTGCCGGCTTCGGCTAGAGGGTTTGGTGGGGGAAGAGGGAGCCTTCCTGTTTTTCTTTGTCTTTAGCTGATAGAATAGTTTTGCTAGTTACCAGTGAAGTGCGCTTTGTGAACGCTGACGAGCGAGCGAGCGTTTGTACATACGCCAATCATCATAATTTCATCTTGGTGCAAATTTTTATCATTTCTGGCGAGGTAGTTGAACAATAACATAAGAATAATTGAGCTAAAATATTTACTTTGTCACGTTTTCTCTTTCACACACTTTTATGTACGCGCGCGCGTACTATCCGGTTTTTAATTTAGAATTCATGCAAGAAAACAGTGTTACGACAGGAAATCTTTTTGAAATCGATTTCATAGGGAAGCATGTCAGTTGAAGCCCTCGGTACATTCCCTTGGAAAGCTGGGATTCCAAGGGGTTTCGTTGGTCTCATGAGTAAATTTATAGCAAAAAACAAAATTTTGTGAATGTATCTACTACCTGCTGAAAGAATCTATTCTCTATCTCACACAGCAGAAAAGTTATTAGCCTCCGAAAACCATCACGGTCGGGCCGTGTCGTGTCGGGCCGCTCATTTCTCAGCTGAACGTAAACATTGCTTCACTTCACTTGCTCGCTGCACTCGCTTGCTCGTAATAACCTTTCCTAAACCAGCCAACCACAAAAGGACCAATAGGTCTGTTGCTGTTTGCTTTCCTTTGTACTCCTCTCTACTTTACTTGCAAAACATCTCATAGTATCAAACCATGATTATATTCGGCTAATAAAATATAATTTAAATATCCGTCTTAACATGTGTGTCTTGTGATTAATGTACTATGACCGTTGGTGTAATGATTAGCAAATCCAGCACGTAACTCGAGAAAGCCGAGTTCAATTTTCGGGATCATTTGTTTTCCTTATATACCTGTTCACCAGCACTACAGTTGGAGACCTCAATATATATGTTGATGTTCGTATTCTAGGGAAAGAATAAGACTAAACAGATATTGAACCCCTGCATTATTGACCTTTCAGGCAGTCGACTTGCATTAATCTAGCCTTCCTCTTCAGAAAGTGTTGTTATATAACACTATCAGTCATCCAATGACATTTGTTTTCTTGAGCTTTCCCCTCTCTCTCTCTCTCTCTCTCTCTCTCTCTCTCTCTCTCTCTCTCCCCGTGGGCAGCCACCTTGTCGTGGTGGGGGGGCTTGCGTGCTCCAGTGATCCCACAAGCCTGCCCGTGGATGTAACGACATCTGGCAGGGTCTCCCATGCGGGTAGGGTTGCAGGTGAAGGGTCTGACTAAGCGCTGCCCGAAACGTAGGCTACCCGTATGGGTCATCGGTTCCGCCCTCCAGAGGGATCGCGTCAGCGCTGTCCTGAGTTGGTTGGTTGGGTGTCTGGGCTGGGGGGTGTTGGGGAGCACTGGTGGGAGCAAACTTTCGTAGCAAGGGGTGTCCTTTTTGGGACACCCTCTGGGGACGAGGTACCCCACTCCCATCAGACCGCGCTCGGTCCCCTCACTCCCTGGTAGGCGGTTTCCCTTGGCTCCTGGTGCCATTTTGTGTAAAGCATGTGTATATGGATACATTGCAAACTCCTTTATCCACTCGTGTGGTCGGTGACCAGCCGCACGAGTTGGCATCACCTGGTCACTCTCTGGCCGATAACCCTGTACCCCCAGGGTCATCTGCCAAAATTGCGAATGAAGGCGCCCTTCCTATAGAGGTGTTACCTGGTGTGTTTGCTAATAACACTTACACAAAATACGTTGTCCTTAAGGTGGATAGTGGTACTTCTTTCAGGAACCTGAATTGTTTTCAGATTCACAGTGGTCTAGTATCAGCAAGTGGATTTACCCCCAAGGTGTCTTTGCAGGGCGATGGCTCTCTATTGTTAGAAGCCAGGAATGAACAGGAGAGTTCACGCATCCAGTCTCTAACTGTGGTCGCCGGTTATCCTGTATCTGCCTCTCGTCATTTGGTCCTGAACCAGTCCCGAGGGGTTGTGTATTCTCGTGACTTGCTCTCGTATTCTGATTCTTCCCTCTTAGAGGGGCTGGCTCCTCAGGGTGTTGTAGGAGTACAGAGAATTATGAAGAAGGTTGATGGGGTTTTAACCCCCACGCCCACTCTTATCTTGACATTTGACCGTCTTACCTTGCCAGAGGTTATCACTGCTGCGTGGTGGAAGCTAAAGGTTAAACCTTATGTTCCCCGACCTAGAAGATGCTATTATTGTCAAAGATTTGGTCACGTCCGCCATTCTTGCAGGCGGGAAGTGTCTGGCCTTCCTGAGGTCTGTGGAAATTGTGATGGAATTTCTCATGGTATAGATGATTGTTCTCAACCCTCTAAATGTTTGAACTGTGGAGGAGCACATGCAGCCTCCTCAAGGGATTGCGAAGTATACAAATATGAATACGAGATCATTTCTGTCCGAACGAAGGAGAAAATTTCCTTCTCTGAGGCAAAGGTCAGGGTAAGGGAGCGGTTCATTCACCCTGGGGTTACCTTTGCTGCTGCATTGTCTCGCCATAAAGCTACCCGGCAGGTGCCCCTGCCATCACACAATGCCCCATCAAATTCACGGGGTTCTACTTCTCGGCCTTCTCACCCAGGGGGTTCCACTGAGGGAGTGCAGCCTGGAAGCAGCTGTGCTTCCTCCAGGGAGGTGCCTCCTGTCTCTGGGGGTGTCCCCTCTGTGGTGGTTCTTCCAGCGTCTGGGAGTGCCTTCCCCATCCCAGGTCCTCCGGTTCCTCCTGTGACAAACACCCATGTCGATGCTACACTTTGCTTTGACACATCCAAAACTCCAATGTCCTTCCTGTGCATCCTTGTCCTGACATATCCAAAAAAAACAGCGTCTCTCATACTTCTGTATCAGCTGCTACTTCCGTACCGACTGCTGCTCCTGTACCATCTGCCCGCTCTGCTACTGTTGCTCACTCTTCTTTACAGTGTGGCACTATAGTTTCTAATGCTTTAAGTTCTGGTGCAGAGGTGGAGGTTGCATCTGCCAACCTCAAACGAGTGAGGAGTGACTCCCCTCCTTCTAAGGTTCAAACCTCTGTACCACATGAAGATTCTGAGGGGGCTCTTCGCTTGACAACCCAGCTAGTGGTGGCGTCTAAGTCTGTGGGTGTTCATGATGGCCCTCCTAGGATTCCCGTCCCTGTCTCTTCCTCAGGTGTGGTGGGGCCTGGGTCTTTAGATACTCATAGAGCTCAGTCGCTTGCTCCCTCTGATCCATCAACCAGCGGCCAACCTTTGGATGATTTGGTTGGGGGGGGTTCGGTTGGCCCCGAGGTGCCAGCTGAACCCTCACATGGGTGTGCGGACAGGACACGTGGGTCTTCCAAGAAGGTCTCTGTGCTTCGGACTCATTCTGGCGATGGGAGGGACATGTCTTGGGGTAAGGGTACTTTCACTCATGGAAACTCTATATCTTCATTGCCTTCTCGGTTGGTGAGGCAGAGCTCCACGCCTAGGAAGAAGGGCTTTCATTCCCTTCCCAATGAGGTTGCTACATAGCTTTCTAAGTTCATAATATTTAATACTAATCACTATGGCTCAATCGGTACCAATCTGTCTTCAGTGGAACTATAGGGGTGCCATGGCAAATTGGGAGGAATTGCAGTTATTACTCTCTGCTCTGAACCCACTATGTGTGTGTCTTCAGGAGACAATGGTGGGGGACAGACAGTTCTCTTCCATTAGGGGGTATAAGGCCTTCCATGCATCTCCTCCTGGTGGTCACAGCGGTGGATGTGCAATTTTTTGCCGTTCTGATGTCCCCTTTATTTCCTTTGAGATTCAGTCGCCCTTTCAAGTTCTAGCCATACAGATGCACGTTGGGAGGTGCTATACCATCTGTTGTCTGTACCTTCCACCTTCCGTTCCTGTTATACGTGCTGATCTAGAAACCCTTATCAGCCAACTTCCACCCCTTTTCCTACTCCTTGGTGACCTTAATGGCCGCCATCCTTTGTGGGGTGACTCACTTTCAAATCCCTGGGGTGATCTTCTTGCCTCTTTGGTTGGAGATTTAGATTTAGTTGTCCTAAATGATGGAAGGCCGACCCATTTTCATGTTCAGACTGGCACGTATTCTGTCATTGACCTTACCATCTCCTCCTCTAACTGTGCCCTTGATTTTTCTTGGGAGGTTTTGGATGATCTACATGGTAGTGACCATTATCCTGTAGTGGTATAGCCTACTCGCTCTGTTCCTGTGGCCTGTCTGCCATGCTGGTGTCTGGACAGGGCTGATTGGTCTCTCTTTGAGGAACTATGTGTATTTGCCAACAGGGTTACTGATTTTTCAACTATCAATGATGCCGAATGTTATTTTACTAAGACCATTTTCTCAGCAGGGGTTCATTCTATCCCACGGACTTCTGGTGTTTTTTCCCGGAGACCTGTGCCATGGTGGAATGATGACTGCTCCATAGCAAAGGGAACTTACAAAGCAGCTGCTCGTCGGTATTTTGCCAATCGTAATGTTGTTTTTCTAAAAATAGTTTCGCAAAGCACGTGCTCACTATAGATGGGTCATGAAGAATGCTCGCCGTAACTCGTGGAGGTCGTATGTTTCTACAATTACATCTTCAACTTCAATGTCTGTGGTGTGGAAAAAGGTGCGCAAGATTTCTGGTAGGTTCTCGCCCCCCTTCCCTCCGGTGTTGCGCCTTCACGGAGAACTTGTGTCTGCACCAGATGCAGTAGCCTCTGCTTTTGCAGATCAGTTTTACGCTGTTTCCACAAAGGATCCTTCTCAGCCATTTGCCACCTTTCGTAGGAATCAGGAGAGGCTGGGTCTTGACTTTCGCTCTTGTGGCGGAGAGCTGTATAATTTAGATTTCAGCCTCCATGAGCTACGTGCTGCCCTTTCAGAGTGTCGTGACACTGCTCCTGGGCCTGACAATATTCCATACACTATGCTGCGTCATCTTCCTCCTGATTCACTTCAGTTTTTATTAGACCTTTTTAACAGGGTTTGGAGTGAGGGCTCTATTCCGAGGAGTTGGAAGTTGGGTATTGTCCTCCCCTTTCCCAAGCCTGGTAAAGACCATTCCCAAGTCTCCAATTATCGACCTGTCACTTTAACATCATGTGTGTGTAAGCTGTTCAAAAAGATGGTCAATGTCAGGCTTATGTGGTTTCTGGAGAAGGGTTGCTTTCTCTCTCCATCGCAGAGTGGTTTCCGTAAATTATGGTGCACTTCAGACAACCTTATCAGGCTTGAGGCGTCAATCTGTGAAGCTTTTGCCTCCAAGCAACATCTTGTGGCTGTGTTTTTTGACCTTGAGAAGGCTTATGACACTGCCTGGCGCCAAGGCATCCTCCAACAGCCTTTGGTTTACGTGGTCGCCTGCCTGTGTTGCTTGGAGACTTCTTGACTGATCGTGTATTTCGGGTCCGTGTGGGTTCTACCCTCTCTGCGCCACTGTGCCAGGAGGAAGGTGTCCCGCAGGGGAGTGTCTTAAGTGTTTCTCTGTTTGCAGTGGCCATTAATGGTATCACTGACACTGTGCCTGCTGGGGTATCCTCATCCCTTTATGTGGATGACTTAGCTATATGGTTTCCTGGCTCCTGCATGTCTGCTATTGAGCGGCGGATGCAACTTGCCTTGGAGAAGATTTCTGCCTGGGCCACTTCCAAGGGTTTTCAGTTTTCCTCTTCAAAGACTGTGGCTATGCACTTCTGTAGGATGAGAGGGGTACACCCGGACCCTGATCTCCAGCTTTGTGGCAGGAGACTCCGTTGTGTGACAGAGACAAAATTCTTGGGCCTGACTTTTGATTGTCATTTGACATGGGTCTCACACTTGGCAAATCTTAAAACATCATGTATGAAGGCTCTCAGTCTATTGAGGGTTCTGTCCCATACCTCTTGGGGTGCTGATCAAAGGACACTCTTGCATTTGTTTCAGGTATTTGTAACCTCTAAGCTGTCATATGGCTGTGAGGTATATTCCTCTGCCACAGAATCAAGACTAAAAACTCTAGATGCTCTCTATCTTACTGGTCTTCGCCTTGCAACTGGGGCTTTTCGGTCCTCTCCAATTCCCAGCTTATTGGTGGAAGCTGTTGTGCCTCCCTTAGATCTACTGCGTCAGTCTGTTGCAGTACGGTGCTGGCTCCAGATTCGTCGCCTTCCAGACTCACTTGTCTGTGAGGGCGTGACGAAACAGTCTTGTCTTTTGTGTTATAGTAGACACCCTCGCATGCCTCGTCCATTTGGCTATAGGGTTCAGGACATAATGGAGGGGTTTGGTTTGTCGGCAGTACTTCTCAGTCCTGTTTGGATCCCGAGGGTTGCGCCTTGGAGATTGCCCAAGGTAACTTTCTGCAGGCCTATTGCAGGTGCAAAGGATTTTGTCGCTCCTCAGTGTCTTTTAAGGTTATTTTTAGAACATTCTTCTAGTCATGGTGGTTCTGTGCCTGTGTATACTGATGGCTCTAAATCCGCATCAGGTGTTGGTTTTGGAGTGGTATTTCCCAATTTAGTCGTGGAGGTAGTCTTCCTTTGGTTGCCTCAGTTTTTACTGCGGAGTTGTCAGCCATCATTTTAGCCTTGAAGTTGGTGTTTGTTCATCCTGACAATTATTTTACTATTTTTAGTGACTCTCAAGGGGCGCTTTTGGCCCTGGACTCTTTTAACTCTTCCCATCCCTTAGTTTTAGCTATTTTGGAGTGGCTGTTCCTCATTCGTCGTCGGGGGAAGAGAGTGGATTTTTGCTGGGTTCCCGCACATGTTGGTGTGGTGGGCAATGAGACTGCGGATGCATTGGCCAAGGCTGCGGCTACTCAACAGCCCCCAACAGAATATCCGCTTCCTGCATCTGATCTAACACCTTACTTGCGGGACAGAATGCATGCGTGTTGGCAGAGACGCTGGGATGGTGTTGCTCATAATAAGCTGAAAGAGGTCTTCCAGAGAGTGGTTGTGCCAAGGGTTCTCCCTTCCATGCCTCGGCGATTGGAGGTAGCTCTTGCTAGGCTTCGCATTGGGCACTCTTGGCTTACACATGGGTTCCTGATGAGTGGCGAGACTCAACCGTACTGTGATGATTGCTTTGTTCCCCTTACTGTCCGTCACTTGCTGGTCGAGTGTCCAAGTTTGGGGGACCTGCGAATGGAGATTCCTCCATAGGCATACAGGGGTAGATGGTGCCTACTGTCTCTCCTCGATGCTTGGTGGAGCCCATAGCGTTTTTATTGATGTTTTTGGTTTTCTTCAGGAGGCAGGCCTCCTTGCACTTTTATAAGAAATTGTTTTCTCTTTTAACTATTCTTTTATTATTTTCAGTGTATTATTTCTAGAAAAAGTTATTAACTATGCACAATTTATTTGCCATGTGTTTTAGCTTGTTGTCCGGCGGCATATGACCTTAGCAGTTGCGCCGCCAGTTTCTACTACAATCTCGAGAGAGAGAGAGAGAGAGAGAGAGAGTTTTGCAGCCAGGATTAAGATAGTGTTTTCCAGCCAGAGATGTAGGTAGCATTCAAGACATTAATTGTTGTGCCTTAGGATTAGGTTTAATGTTAGTAGTATCTGGAGATGTGAGGAACATTATTGAGATTTCGGCGTGCGTTTTGTTTGCATTATATCACACCTTAGAAATCAATTCTTGTCATTGTTATTGTGCACCGTTAATTTAATTGCATTATTGAGTGAGATTATGCGCGTTCTCTCCTGGCCCTGCAATGCACTGGGCTGTGCTAGTAGTGGGAGCCGGGGGGGGGGGGGTTAGATTATTACTGGGCCCTCCCGGCTTGGGGGGCAGTTAGTTAGCCAAGAGTGTGCTAGGCGGATTGCTTCAGACGTGTTGAGTTAGACATGTGTAACTGACGGAGTATGTGTGCGCGTGGCACTTCAGCTTTTAGTCAGTAAACAGTGAGTCAGAGTCAAACAGTGAGAGTAATCATTGAAGGACGGAGTAGTCGATCAGAGGCAGTAAGTGAAAGTCAGTCAGTCAGTCAGTGAACGAAGAGTAAGCAAGTAGCACTAAATGAAGGACTGGGTAAACGTGGGAGAGTAAAGTCAGTGTTTTACAACTACCTCAGTTGTGCCTGGAAGGAATAAATCCCACAGGTGTTCAGCTGCCCTTCATTAACGTTTTGACGCTTCGTTTCAGATGTATCAACGAACTTCTAGAGAGAGAGAGACTTAAATGTGCTGATCGATTGATGACGCCGGTAGTGAGACAGAAAATGGGAAAGATATTAACACAAATGTGGTTGAATATCCTTTTTCCTTGATAATACAGGTTGCTATAGATAGATTATCATTAGAAAGATATACAAAAAGCCAGTTGAATATGCAGATAAACTAACAAGCATAAAGAGATATATGTATCATCATGTAAACAGACAAAAGGACATGTAGACATTCATCAAGCGAATATTTTACCCTGTGGCCAAACATACAGTATGCTGTCCGTGGCCAACCCTTGCTACATTTCACTAAGTTGTGGAGATATAATTTAGTTCTCTCTCTCTCTCTCTCTCTCTCTCTCTCTCTCTCTCTCTCTCTCTCTCTCTCTCTCTCTGTATGTGTGTGTGTGTGTGTGTGTGTGTGTGTGTGTGTGTGTGTGTGTACTACCTTACTGGTTTTGCTATCTCAGATCCTAGACCCAAAGTTCAAGCTGTCATATATACCCCATTGTGCAGTTACTTGTCACTTCTTTGCAATACTTAACTCTGAACAGGTAAAAATTTAAAATCTATATCAATGCATAATCGATGAGAGCTTTAGACACCCGGAGATGATTTTATTCACTTTGATGCAAACCTCCCGTGGTAAATGCGTCAGACAATCTCAAGGTACTCTCTAAAATCCATTGTTTGTCTTCTGTTACTTCTGTTACAACCAGTCGATTTTATTTAACTAATTAAATGTTCAAATCAAAATTATAAATAAAACTCACTTCATAGAACTATATTCAAAATTCAAATTTAATACAATCTGGTTTTACTAAAAATGGAGTTAATTACGTACTCAGTGCTGTATTGGTTCATTCATCCATACCACGACTGAAAACAAAAAAATCTCATTTCGCTAACCGGGTTCAGAATTTGATAGTCTCTTTCCCCAGTGTCCCTGTGCACCAGCAGTACAATTGGGGACCTGGATATAAAGGCTTTGTGTGTCGTATTTTAGGAGGAAAAACTGAAACAAGCAAATATTGAGTATGTACACTTGGGGACAGGTTTTCCTGGTACACCTCGCTATGAGCGAACGAATCCTGGCGTACCCTTACTGCACGGCGTGTACCTGTGTCTAGCCCCGCCCTCAAACCCCCTACCTCCCTTGCCACCCCCACCAAATGCCCACCACGACACACGGCCGATCTCGATACCGAATTAGTTTGTTTCGATGCATAACCGATGATGTGAGTACGAAGGATGTTTTTATAGGTATGGGAATGTCATACAGGTGTTGGATACATAATGGTGCTAAATGACTACTGCGTCCATTCATGCAGTAACACCAATGAAGAAGAATCCACGAGCGCAGTTTCCGAGCTCCTTGAAGCAGTGAGTCAGTCATCACATTACCAGTATAGTGACAGTAACAGGAGCAGTAATGATGTTAGTATCACAATATATACTTTCATACAGTAAATAATTAGCCTATATTAATGTATCCTAGAATGGAGGAAATAATTATACATGAAGCTAAGTTACTGTTGTATTTAGCTCCAGAGTCCACACAGACGCCACAATACACACTAGACACTTGGGGCGTGGGTTATAATAACGCTAATACAGGTATTAGCATAGGCGATTATCTTGGAAAACTGATGGTACGAAGGACCTATCGATTTACATATGAAAGGAATCGTGGATATAACAACACTTTGTAATTTATGTTTATTACAAACAAAATATAGTCAATGACGACTAGAGGTGATAAAAACAAGTAAATGTTTAGGTAAAGAACATATTCCCATAAAAATATTTATAATTCTAATACTTTCACCACCCTGATAACACGCTTTTGTAAATTAAGTTTAGTAAAGAAAGAAAAATATCAGTGATCACTAGAGATAAGAAAGTATATTTATGGCAACGTAATTACTTACCTAAAACAAATACTGCCATATACAGTATTTTACTAATACCTAGACCACCCTCCTTGTCTTTCAGTAACATTCTGCAGTCTTTCAGGTAAAGAATTTACTAGGACGCGGATCTGTTCAGGATTATGTCTGCTTAATTCCCACTGGGCATTGATGTGCTGCATGAGTTGCTGGGGTGTTCTCTCCTGCCTCATTTTCCAGGTGTTCACCATTTGGGCCCACACATGCTCAATCACATTCATGTCCGCCCCTTTGCTCGGCCATTCAAGAAGGTGAAGGTTATCCTGTCCTTCAAACCATTCTTGAACAACACGAGCCATATGAATGGGACATTGGCCATGCATGAACAGGATAGGCCCCGCTGGGAAAGGGAAATTCCTCTGTGTAAGAGAAGGCAAGAAGGAGGTCTGCAACAGCTCAACATACTTTGCTGCTGTAAACCTCCCCTCAATGCGGAACACATCACCCATGCCATGCAACGACACCCAGCCCCACACATTACAGGTGACGTGACCGGATCGAGCCACCTCAACGATGTTGCGGGGGTCGTATCTGAATGAGAAAACATATTTGTTTCTTTATTGATAAGGCAGTATATTTTATGATGCACTTATTAACGTCAAAGGCATATTTATTGTTAACTGCCGTAAGAACAGTATTTATGCCTTGGTCTTTAACAATATGTGCTTCACTTCCACAAAATAATAATAACGAATGAACACGGAATTAAACTATAATGAAATGCAGACTTACGTTAACAATAATTATGAATATCATACCGTGTACTGTTTCTCCGCCAACAATGCATCCTGCCATGTGTAGTGGAAGAGAAACATTTCTCATCAGTAAAGATGAAGCGGCCCCAATACTCCATGCCCTTTTCAGCGTGACGTTGAGCAAACGCAAGTCTTCCCGCCTTGTGCTGCTCCGTCAACAGCTCCTTTTTCGCTGGAGTTCTGTGGTGAATCCCCACACCGTGAAGTCTGCGTCGTACCGTTCGTGCCGAAACCTCCAGCCTAAGGTCATCACGAATGGCCACCGCGTTAGTCAAGGGCTGAGCTTCAGCCGCCGCGACAATGAGATCGTCCTCTGCCGGGGTTGTTTTCCGTGGACCCCCTGGCCTAGCTAGAAAGCATAAAACTGAAATCTTTAGACAATTTTTATGCCAGTGAACACTTTCATCTCTATATTCCTACAAATATTAATGTAGTAATTAGCCACTGACACAGCAAAATTAGTATGTGCTTCATTTTAGTTAATAAATATAAAGAAAACTACATATTATGTTTTCATTTCACAGTGGCATTAATTCACAGCTTACACATGTCGGCTAAGTTGCCACTCTCCTCCCACCTCTTTATCCACTTGGCAACTGTGGTGAGGGACACACCAACTTCCTTAGCGATGGCTCCTACTGAGAGACCATTGTCATGTAGAGTGACAATGCGACCTCGCAGCACCAGATTGTTCTCTCTGCGATTCATCACGAGTGGCGTAGACGTGTAAGCCTTCTCAGTTACCACAGTGACCACAACACCTCCGAAACCCAGGTGTTTGTGGGTCGGGCAGAATATGATAATACCCAGCTTGATGTGATTATGTTGTGATACTTCACTACAGGGTACTTACTGTGTAAAATATAGATAGGCATTTTTGGTATGCTAACATCATTACTGCTCCTGTTACTGTCACTATATTGGTAATGTGATGACTGACTCACTGCTTCAAGGAGCTCGGAAACTGCGCTCGTGGATTCTTCTTCATTGGTGTTACTGCATGAATGGACGCAGTAGTCATTTAGCACCATTATGTATCCAACACCTGTAGGACATTCCCATGCCTATAAAAACACCATTCGTACTCACATCATCGGTTATGCATCGAAACAAACTAATTCGGTATCGAGATCGGCCGTGTGTCGTGATCAGCATTTGGTGGGGGTGGCGAGGGAGGTAGGGGGTTTGAGGGCGGGGCTAGACACAGGTACACGCCGTGCAGTAAGGGTACGCCAGGATTCGTTCGCTCATAGCAAGGTGTACCAGGAAAACCTGTCCCCAAGTGTACATGAGTGAGGCGCTGTGCAGTCGACAGGCATTAGTGTACGCCTCCTTTGGACACGTTTGCTACAAATCTTTTCAGGCTGAGAGCGTCCTTTCCTGTATTCTTGTTGCTGTCAGACGATTTTATTCAGAATAACCTCCAGTATGTTAGCTTTCTGTCTTACTGCCATCAGACTATTTTGTTCACCTTAGGACAGCACCTGTCACAGAATATGTTAATGAAAACAATGTAAGCTACCATCCCTCCAATTCCACGTCTCCCTTACCTCAAGTACAGTCCTCTGGGGACAGCAACAACGAAATGAAAAGCACGTTATCCTGGCAGTGGTGGAGGAATGCGCCATGAGGCACTTAGTCGCCGTGCTCACCGTCGTAACTTAGGCGTTTGAGTCTGTGCCGAGTTATACACGCACTATCTTGGTATACAAGGCCACTGCATCGTCCTTGTTACAACAGTTAACTCCCCTAAGTGTTACCCTGAGCATTCATTTTACCTGCCAACCCACAAAGGGTGGATGGTCACCTGAATCGAGTAACGTCAGCTGCCCACACCGGGATTCGAACCCTGACGCTATCGGGCCGGCAGCTTCGTAGTCAGCAATGCTAACCACTCGGCCACCGCGACGCCGAATGGTTTCAAACTGACTTCATGTCTTGCATATTCATTTTCTTCTTCCTCTTCTTTCATGCTCTAATTACTCTCCTCTCTCTCTCTCTCTCTCTCTCTCTCTCTCTCTCTCTCTCTCTCTCTCTCTCTCTCTCGTTTATGCCTTTTTTTCATTTTCTTTTTCATCTTGTTTCTTTTTCTGTCCCCAACCTCCTCTCCCTTTCCCCTTCCCCCTACCTTCTTCTCTCCCTCTTGTTTCTTTCTTTCTCTCTCTCTCTCTTCCTTCTTCCCTTCCTACCTTCCTTATACCCTTCTTTTTCATGCTTTCGTATCTCCTTCCTCTGTTATTCTAACCCTTTCCCTCTCCTCGCTTCCTCAGATAAATAAATCTCTCCTTTCCATCTTTCTTCTATCTCCCTCCCACACCCTTTTCCTCCTCCTCCCCTTTTCTCACCCTTTCTCTCCAACTTTTCCTCCCTTTCCTCTCCCTCCTTCCCATCCCTCCCCTACCCGCCCCTCACCTTTTTATGTTTTTTGGGTGGAGAACCTTTCCCTCCCTTTCACCCCGCCCTTCCCTCTTTTCCTCCCTTTCTCTCATAGCCCTCCTCCCTTCCCTCCCTTTTCTCTACCTTTTCCTCCCAGTTCCCTCACCCTTCCCCCCTTTCCCCTCCCTCTAACACCCCAAAATAAGGACACGAAATCAAACATCCATTCTTTCTTGCTAAAAATATTGAAGACTTTATTGCATGGGTCTGAAGCTAAGTAAGTGGTAGCGTGCTGAAGTGAGGAGCTACGAGGAGTGTGTAGAGCAAAGAGGGAGTCGCTTTATGGGGCCGTAGGTGGGTGGAAGAGTGTGTAAAGGCGTGGGTGGGTGGGTGTAGGTGGGTGTACATGCGTGGGGTTGGGTGTAAGAGGTGGGTGGGTGGGTGTACATGTTGGTGGGTGGGTATAAGAAGAGGGGTGTGGGTGTTTGTACATGGTTGTGAGTGAGTGTACATGTGTGTGGGTGGGTGTAAGAGATGTGTGGATGGATGTACATACGTGTGGGTGGGTCCAAGGGGTTTGTGGGTGAGTGTACATACGTGTGGGTGGGTGTAAGTGGTGTGTGGGTGTGTGTACATGGGTGTGGGTGGGTGTAAGAGGTGTGTGGGTGTGTGTACATGGGTGTGGGTGGGTGTAAGCTGTGTAGGTGGATGTACATCTTATGCATGGGTGTGAGAGTGTGTAGGTGCTTGTACTTGGGTGTTGGTTGGGGTAAGAGGTGTGTATGGGTGTGCAGAAATAGTGTATGTGGTTGTGGAGTGGTGTACGTGGGTGCAGGAGGGTGTCGGAGGGCGTAAGTGTGTGTAGATGGGCTTAGGTGAGTGTAAATGGGTGTATTGTAATGTAGGTGTGTGTAGGAGTGTTTTAAGTGCCTAGGTGGGTATAGAATTTGTGTATGTGGTTGTGTGATGAGTAAATCGATGTGGGAGTGTGTAAGTGTGTGTAGATGAGTGTGGGAGCGTCCAGGAGAGTGTGTGGGTATAATTTTGGGGGTGTGAGTGGGAGTAGGATGGTGTAGGTGGGTGGAGAGGGAGTGTAAATGTGTATGGAAAAGAAATATATGTGAGTGTATGGAGTGTAGAAGTGTAATGTGGTTGTGGAGAAGTGCACGAAGGTGAGAGGGTGTAGGGGGATGTGGGAGGGTGTAAAAAGTGTAGGTGGGTGTAGGAGTGTCTGTGGGTGTGGGTGGGTGGAAAAGTTATAGGGGTGGGGTGTGGGTGGATGTAGAAAAAGTGTGAGGGAAAATGTGGAGGTGTACGTAGGTGTGTGAAGGTGTGGGTGGGTGTTTGAAGGTGTAGGTGGGTGTAAGTGGGTTTAAGTGGGTGTGGAAGTGTAGGTGGGTATGGAAGAGTCTAAGGGTGTGAGTGAGTGAGGGTGAAGGTGGGTTTAGGAGGGTGTAGGTGGGCGTGAGGGAGTGTAGGTGTATGTGAGAGGGTGTAGGAAGGGTGTAAGTGGATGTGGAATGTGTAGTAGGGATGGGGTGGGTGTAGGAGGGTGTAGTAGGGTGTTATTGGGTTTCAAACATAAAAAACACCTTCATATATATTTCACCAGTTCCACAAATCATTATAATATCCGACATCTTCAGTTTTTACCTTTTACTTTTTTTCTTTTTTTTTTTTACAAATTCCAACCAGCCTATTTTCACTCCCTAAAAGCGACTCCTCCAAAAATATACAAGAAAAATTATGATAAAATATAAACAAGAGAGCCAAGCTTAATATATATATAGTATATTTTTCTTTGTATATTCTTATAGAATAATTATTGCTAAGTTTGCTTTCTTTCTTTCTCCCTTCCTACCTTCCTTCTTCCCTCCATTCCTTCTTTCACTTGGCTCCCTTGCAGTTAATCAAATTTGTTTCTCAACCGTACCAATTTATTATTATTATTATTATTATTATTATTATTGTTATTATTATTATTTATTTTTTATTCATAACATAATAATCATGAAATCAATAATAATAATAATAATAATAATGCCTTAACGTTAAACAGCTTTGGTTCAATTGCAAAAAATTCAATACCACAACAAATCACAATCGTTCGTTGTTTCCAAGTACATCCTTGACCAGTCCAAGTTTTCTTCATTTCGTCATTTTTCACTCATGTTCGTGCACTTTCAAGGTTGTAATTAACCTTTCTTTCCCTTTTCTCTCCGTTTTCCTTAATATTTCATTCACTTTTTCGTTAACTCTTCATTCCGATGACGTAAGTAATTTCAGGTTCTTCATGCAACCACCAAACGATTGGTTTCAACTAAGGAGATTTCTAACTGAATGGGTTAGGCCTTTCACACAAGCGTTTTTTGATGCAGGGCATTAATCGCGCATTCGGACTTGCGTTTTTTTTTTTTTTATCCCTTCACACGAGCGTTTGCCACACATCAACATTATACTCGGATGGTGTAGCATGCCAGCGTCTCCAATGAACATCAAGAAGATAGCTGTGTTTGTTTGTTTAGTGACTGCGATATATATATATATATATATATATATATATATATATATATATATATATATATATATATATATATATATATATATATTCCATGCCTTTATCTTGATTTTGGAGTCCTCGTGAAAAAAAAAAAAATCCCATACTGAAGGCCTCTGCAGTATGTTATTAGATATTAGCCATCAGTCATTAAAACACACACACACACACACACACACACACACACTAATATATATATATATATATATATATATATATATATATATATATATATATAGTATTTTCATCGTACAGTTATGAAAACGAATACATACAGACATGAATGCAATAGGCCTACATACCGATTATAGTCTTCATGCAACTACTGCCCATCCAAGGACTGAAACAAATGGCGCTCGCGACAGAGTTCGCTCGTATGAACTAACCCACAGCCCCGTGTAGTCAGTGGTAGTCACCGAGACCGCTTGTCGCGAGTTGTCCTCCACGCCTATGTGAACAGTGTTATATAACTGCATGTATTTCTAAGTCGCTCGGTAAATGTCGCGCGTCAGAAAACGTTTGTGTGAAAGGGGACTTAGATATATCGCCTTTTTTAACCTCTTCAATACAGGTCTTTCTTCAGCTGTATAAAATCATCAGAAGGTAGAGATAATAAACAGTAAATTACTACCGGTGAATTTTTCTATTCCTTGTATCATAAACATCTGCTCAGTGATCCACTTCAAATAGGCCTACCGTTATGTTAATGTTTCCAAATTATTCATTTTTTCTTTGATATTTGCTCTCTAATGTAAGAAATTGTTGTCCTTCATTTTCATTGTAATTTTTCTCCCTTTCTTTTGCTTCTCCAAAATCATGCATTTTGTCATTACTGCATTTTTCTTCAGCTTGTGTTCTGATTCTCAAAATTATTTTCCTCATTTCTGAATATTTCATGTAATTCCCTTCTTTAGGCTTAGTTTCAGATTGTTCTGAGGTTCACATTGTAGTAGTTATCGCATTTTTTCATATGATTCGACTTTTCTTGTTTCAGTTCTTCATGTTTTCTTACAGTATTCGTTTGTGTAATTTCCTCATGTCCAAAAAAATAATTGTATCGTGTTTCAAAATTCCTCGTTTCTTTAGTGTTGTACAAAAGGCACTTGGTTTCTTACGTCGTTGTTTCACGGTTTCAGGAGAAAATGTCGTTCGTGTTTCAGTAATACAGACAAAAAGACTGGGGGAAAATTGGATTTGGCAACATTCTAGAAACGGTAAAGATCAGAATCGTATTGTGAGTGCCACTGGAGGTTTCGTGAGACCTCCAAGTGACTTTTTGTATATTGCACAAACATACAAAATAATGAGATGTTAAGTACAGAAAAAGCCGCAGTGTAGAAGGCGCTACGTAGTCTCTGCTACGTAGGTAATATTTTGGGGTCGTATTCTTGTTGTCTTAGGAGGCTTACTTGCACCTTTTCCTCAATTGTTTACTTCGTACATTACTCCTTAATACTGTCTTCTACGTTAATTATAGCTTTTAAATATGGTCACAGCATAAATACCTTAGTGACAAGAGAATATTAATGTACCATGTGCAAGAAGCTGGTAAGGCAGAGGTGATGGGAAGCCTCAGCTTCACCATGAACCGTCATTAGACGCCACCACCTACACAAAAAGTTATTTCATTATTACACTGTTCGAAAAACATTAGCAAATCATCACTGGTTTTTATATGGATATATAAATGTTACAGATACATAGATATAAAATTAGAAATTAACCTTTCAGGCTTGTCATTTGTTTCTCAATGTAATGCTATAATATAAAAACATTACCTTTCTTTTTTTTTAGTTTCAAAATATTTCCAAATAACTTGCTTTTTTAACAACCTGTAAACATGCAAGATAATCTCAGAAAAAAATTCAGTAATTACAAACCATCTTAGTACTTTGCAGCCTTGACAGCAGTTACGACAAAATACTATTCATGTAAGTTTTTAAATTTGTAGTTTCCAGAATATTGCCCCATCCTTCAGTTGTTAATTGCATAACTTGCCGCTCGATATCACAATTATTTTACATTGAAGAATGAAAAAGTCTCGTGAAATATGAAAAACAGGCTGCAAGTTCAGAGATTTAGTCGTTTTAAGTATAGCAGTCGTTTAAGTATGCCTTTAAGTAGATTAGTTTTGTAAATACAGTACTTAGAAAGGTGATTTTAAGTACACATTAAAGCTCAGAATGCAGTAAGTCGTTTATGGTTCCTAAGTGTTTTCTTTATTTCTTAAATACTAATAACCTTATTTATTCCCTGTTTTTCTTTTTATTTTGTATTTCTTTTCCCTGTCATCAGTTTTCATCCTTTTCAGTTCTCACTTCGTTTTCTCAACCAGTTCAGCGTTCTCTCCGATTCATTTCTCTTGCCCTTTCCTATTTTCTCATCTCTTCCTAGTTCACTCTCTTCACCCATCTTTCTCTTATTTTATTATTTTCCCTGGCTTTCCTGTTTCTTACTTCTCTTCCTTCTTTAAATTTTCCCTAATATCTTAATAAACGTAACCACATTCTCATTTTCTATGTATTTCAAAATTTCAACATACTTTTTTAACCATTTCTATCGGTACGGTAGAGAAAGCTTATGGGAAAAATTAGCCTAGTCAAAAAAGCCTAGTAAGGAAATTAAATAGCATTTTTTTAACTAACTCCTATGACAAGCTTGGGCAGAAAGATGATTTGTTTAAGGCTGACGTCGTTTTGTATCTTATTATGATTCTTTGAGCAGTGTGAAAACGATATATTATGGAAGAGAAAACTATTATATATTTTTGGAAACATTTGCAAATGGCCAGAACATAGCCCAGAGCAAAGATTTTAAGAAAAGTTTCATTTGTTAATTTTCTTCCTTAGCCCAAATTTGTTTCGTATGCTACTTTTTTTTTTTCATTACAGATTATCTGTCATAAAAGTTTATAGTATATACAGTGTTATATCTATGGTAAAGAGTTAAATTAAGTGTTGATATCATTAAAGAAGCCGACTAGATAAAGCGTTTAAACTTCTGAAGATTATTTGTTTTTTGTTTTTTGTTTTTTACTCAATTTCATCTCCTTCCCTTCCTCTCCTCGACTATTCTCGTCCCCTTTCCCAATTCCCACTCTTCTCTTTACTATATCTCCCCCCTCCCCATTTTTTTTTTTCTAATCCCTCCTCTTGATCTGTAACTCTCTTCTTTTTTTCCTTTACTCAAACTTCTCTTCACTCCTTCATTTTATTCTCCCACTCCCTCCTAGTCCTCACCACCTTCCTGCCTATCCTCGTTCCTTTCTCTTCCTCTCCCTTTCCCTCCTGCTCCTTATTTTTCCTCTCACCCTCCTTTCTTTCCTGACGCTCCATGTCATTTTATCTTTTAACTTTTCTAGGGCTCTCCCTCCATCTATCATCTTTTCCCCTTCGCTCTTGTCTCTTCCTTTCCCTCTTTTCTCTCCCTCTCATCTCTTTCTCTTATTTTAACTGAAATTATCTTTAAAGTCGTGAGCAAATTCGCGAGCCAGCCTTCCTGTCCTCCATTCCATCCTTTTTCTCTCTCCTTAGCCTAATTTTCGAAAAACTGTGACCGATTTCAGACATGAACAACATAAACAATCAAATATGGAGGCAGGAAGAAACTATAACGAAAGAAACGAAATAGGATTATAAAACTGACAGAGCTTGTAAAGGTTTAGAGATTTGGCCGAAGACTGTATAAAATATAATTACACTAAAAGTTAAATTGGCAACAAAAAATAGGAAGAACGACAAAACGAGGGCGGGATGTGGGGGGGATTTCGCATTCTACTGTATAAGTGAAGCGTAAAGTATGACCTTTCCTTGATAAAAATATGGACAGAAACGGACGAAATATATTGGAAATCAACACTATAACAACTGGAAGCATTTGAAATTCTGAACATCGATGCTGAAAAGACGTGAAAATAGTTTGCCGAAGATAAGACTCCAGAACAGGAGGTCAGAAACTGCTACGATTCAAAACTGGATAAAATCCTTGAAAGATACCTGAAAATCTCCAAAAGCTGGAATATATAGAAATTAAATTAATGTGCATGTAGACAGATAAGATATGCTGGTGAAAAGCTGTACTACTATAATTGAAAATTGTGTGATATTCCTGGAAAAATACTTCAAAAATCTATATTATTCAGGTGAAAATAGGAACAATGGAATCCGCTGAAGAAAGTATATTATTATGTATGAAAAACTACTGGAATCCAAAAACCGTGTGGAAAAGTACTTGAAAAATCCATGCAATAGGTCAAAATAGAAAAACTTGAGTTTGCCTAAGAAATTACGAATGACAAACGGTTGAAAGAAGGTGAAAATGCAAGAAGTGGAGTTTGCTAAGAAAAGAGCTCTGGTTGCAGATTTCTTGGAAAAATACTTGAATACTCTACACAATTGCTGAAACACAAGAAATTAAGTTTGCTGCAGAAAGATTAAATGAAACATGGAAAAGGAACTGTCTTACTAGAAGAGGAGTAATTTGCTTAGGAATGAAGGCACAAAAATACTGATTATTAAGAAATGTAATACAAGATACGGAGTTTGCCAAAGAAACATTGAAAATGGACGAAGGAAGGTCGATAACCCAGATAGCGAGAATCATGAATAATGGGAGGCTTGAAATATTATTTTATGAAGACAGTTCCTCGATTATGACTTTGTCAATAAAACATTGGAAATCCTCACATTTGGGCAAAACTAAGAGATATGGCGATTGCTGGCAAGAGAAGGATGCAAATACGGATGAGGTAAGTTCTCAGATTTTGAACTACCTGAGAAAAATCTTTGGGAAATCTACACGATAGGTCAAAACTATGAGAAATGGCGAATGCTGGTGAAAGGATACAAATACAGGTAAGGACAGTTCAAACAACAGGTAAAAAATACAAGAAACAGCTGTTACAGATGAAGCAGGATTTGAATTAAGCATGAAGAAGGCTCTCAGGTCGTTGACGAAGAGGAAGAGGAGGAGAGGACCAATGAAAGTTAACAATGGCCGCTGCCGGAGAAGAATCAAGAAGAAATGACACAAAAACATCGAATTTTTTTCCTTGTATAAAAATAATCAATATCTCTAAAATTACGTGAAATAGTCTTGACTCGCCTGCTAGACTACTCTACTTTATAACAACCTAAGTATTGCTCTATGGTTATTGCTTTTAAAAGGATCTGTTTTGCTAAAGAAGAAAGAAAAAAATAGAATCGGAAATTATCGGATTCGCCTAAAGCGGTATATGATATTATTTTGTAGGTGTTTTAGTCGAAATTGCATCGGTTGGTTGCTCAAAATTTACAGTTATATTCATCATAACTTTTAAAGGACATATGTAAAGAGCAGCGGTATTCAAATTCAAATCTGACTTGCTAATACCTCCAACAGATACATAATTCGGCTAAATCTATTATAATGTGCAGTCGTAACAATATGGAATGCCGTTAAAATCTATCGATAGCTTACAAAATATTTTTACAAGCCTAGTCGGTCAAGAAAACACAGCGAGACATTCTTCCTGAGCGAACACTTCTGCACTGTGGATCACTCGTGAGCCTCGGAATCAATGATCTCCCAACATGCATTGTGTCCGGTTCTAAATGTCTCGGATTTTTCTGTACCCGACGCTACTAGGACTAAAAACTCTTTGTCCTGTTGCAAGCCATCATGAAAACCGGTTTGAGTAGTGGCTTGAGGCGGATTCAACTCCCTTGGCATTTGTGGAACTTGGTACTCAGAACACAAAATCATTCTGCATGACATGACCGTTTGAATACCTTTAATTTTACACAAAGGCACCAAAACACTGAAAATCTACAACCATGAGACAGTATTTTGAGATTATGGTACTATGAACAAATAACACACTGAGATTCTGACGTAAACAAAGAACAAATTGAGATTCTGATACAGTAAACTTATAAAATCGAGATTCCAATACCGTAAAAAAAAGAAGAAAAAAAAAGCAGATTCTGGTACTGTAAATGAAGAATACAATGAATTTCTGAGTGTAAACACAAAGCACATAGATATTTAGGTACTGTGAACAAATAGTATAATATTCCGATACTACAAGCAAAGGACGAACAAAATTAACCGTCTCAGTCCTATGAACACGAGATGAACAGAACCAGTAACAAACACAAAAATATGGAATCATCATACACAGACAAACCTAACATTCACTTTACCACAAACACAAATTACCACCAAGTTCCTGATAGAACATACAAAGGGTGCACAGAAGTGATATCACCACAAGATTCTAATAATAAGGACACAAGGCATAGAGAAACGTGATCACGGCAAGAATCAAATAATAAGGGCCAAGGATGAGAATCCTAGTTTTATGGACTTCCACTGAACCGTGTATATGAGTACCAAGGTAAACGACAGCCTGCTTAGTGTGATACCCGCCTCTTTTAACAGCCATTTTATTTAAAGTCTCCCTCATCACCACAGAGAACTGCAAAAAAAAAGCCTAGTTCAGAAGACATCCCTAACAGAGGCAGCAATTTCTAAATTTTCCACATTTCTGTTTAGGCACAAAATCACATTCTCAAAAACGGTAACACTTCACCACCCTTCTAAAAATTTGTCTATCAAGCTTTAAAATCTACATACTGCTCTTCATTTGGGCTGGCTGAAGCCAGAGCTACATACAAATTTGCTAAAAGTACAAACTGGTTTGGATACATGATCATCTGGTTAGAAAAATGGTCGTGGATACATCACGGCTTTGAATTTGCAGTAGTCTGGGGCACGAGGGAAACTCACTTGTGTTTCTGACTTTGGGAATGACTTTTTTTAAACAAATGAAACTTGAGAAAATTGGCCTTTCAAGACAAGAAGTGTGATATTTACTGAACTGGTGGTGGTGTGGATATTAATGGCTAAAAGACCTTAACTATGGCAACAGATTTTCAAACTAAAAAGGCCCAGGACTGCAGATGAGACACAGGGTTCGACATATGAACCAACTTGCATCTTGAACAACGTGCTTCAAAAGGTAACTTTGCATCACCTCTCCTCTTTCATTTTTCTTTTCTCTGTATTTTTCCCTCTGGTTATTTTCCACCTTCTTTCTATTCCATGCTTCTCTCCTCTTTCTGATGTTTAGCTTTCATTGCATTTGTACTTGAGAAACAGCCTCGGTCCTTCCTTCTCGTCCTTCCTTTTCTTCTTTCAACAAACTCGTATTTATCAGATTATTTCAACAGAGTGAAGGTCCCGTCGAACTCTGTGTCTCACTCACAATATCGTGTCCTAGTGTGGCCTTCGAGTTGCCTTTGTTTGATACATCGCAGAATGAGGTGATCCGTCGCACTCCACGAAACGCCCGAAGCGACTCATTCAGTGAGCCGACCGAACCGTTCCTTCGTTGTGGCTCAACCAGATCTAAGAGTCAATTCACGATACGAACACCTACGGAGAAAACTACCGCACAAACCGACTAGACCGGCTTGTAGTGAGAGGGATATTATATGTAGAGAGCTTGAAGTAACTGCATATACGCCTATTTCACTGCACGATACGATCTTAGATATCGAAGAATAACGCATTTACACTAAGTTCACGATAAGGTGTTAGAGCCTGAAGGTAAACCACAGGGGTTTACGAAGATACTTCCATTTACACTAAGGACCGCACAAAGTTCACAATAGGGTCATGGAGATAGCCTCATTTACACCTAGTGTCACTTGGCATGCAGCTATATTAGGAGAAGCAGTGAGATCAAAAGAAGTTAACTTTGAGTATTCTTGTTAGCGTGTGTTTTGAACCCTGGGGTCTTGAACTAGGGAAGCTAAAGACAGCAGTCAGCCTGATAGATGCGCTAGTTAAGTTAGAGGCATGAAACTATCTCCACCAATACCAATAGCAATTTCACTAGACAGTTAGAGATATGTGCTTGCTCATTTGATGAGCAGTTTCAGTAACAAGCAACCTCTTAAGCTAAGCAGTTACCAGATTGACTAGCAGGACTAAGACAGCATTCACTTAAGAGTTAGCAGTAATTAGTAATCAGATAAGTCATTGGGTAGTTCAGTAGATAATTTCTTCAGTACAATGACATATTTATGCTCTATTTTTGACACCACAGATGCTTTCAGCTTCAAAGAGATCACCTGTAATGAAGGGGTTTGAAGCGATCTCCATTACTTATTGCAAGGGATCTCTTCTCAGCTGAATCAAGTCATCTATCAGCACCAAGAATAATATAGCAAAGACGTCGCTGTACTGGAGGGAATAAGACCTTCATGTTTCTGAGCAAAACCTGATCTAGCTGTAGGCTCCCAGGGTCCAAATAAACACCAGAGCATCAGACAGTTTTTTCACATCAAAGTATAAATGTAACGAGCAAAATAAAGCACTTTGTTGACTGTTCGCTGTACTGATGTGGAAGTTACTAGGCTGTACCTGTCAGCCCGCCTGCTTATTGCCAAGTCTGTTTTGTAGTGAGGAGTCTGTACGCCATCACATCTTGGGCACCACACTTGCCACGTCCCATGTCTCACGGGCCGGGTGAAGGGCACAGCTCCCCACAGGCACCATCGCGGTAGCAGGCGGACTCATAGTGCTTGTTGAGGTACGACTTGAGGGCAAAGGACTTGTTGCAGCGTTTACACCTGAAGTTCTTGAGCTGGGAGTGAGTCTGCATGTGCGCACGCAGGTTGGACCGGTCGGCGAAGGACTTGCCGCAGTGTGCGCAGCCAAAGGGTTTCTCGCCGGTGTGCGAGCGCATGTGTCCCTGGAGTAGCCATGGCCGTGAGAAGGCTTTGCCACACACACCACAGCGATGTGTCAGGTTGTGTGTCAGCACATGCATGGCTAGGGCTGGCATGCTGACATAGGCCTTGCCGCACACATGGCATCGCCGTGCACTACCCGAGTCCAGGTCACGGTGAGTCTGCTTGTGTCGTGACAGGTTGGAGGAGGTGGCATAATGCTTACCACACTCAGAGCACGTGTACCGTGGCTTATGGCGCGAGGGACGCACACTTTCACTCCGCCCCGGCCGTGTTCGAGACCGACCATCATCTAGCACCAGAGGACACCCTGCTGGTGCCACATTCTCAGCATCACTCCCACCACCTGGTGATGGTGCCGGGGTGCCATCACTGCCACCAGCCTCCAATGAGTCACATGATGACCCGGGGGTAGGCGGCTGATAGGAGCAGGGTGGTGCTGGAGTAGGTGGCTGGTAGCAGGTTGGTGGTGCTGGACTGGGGTACGAGCAAGGTGGTGCAGGTGTAAAGGCAGGGGCCGACCGCGCCAACTCCAGCAGGTCATGAGCAGCTTCAGTCTCCTCCACTGGGCGCAGATGTAGTGGTGTGAAGGTTGGGTGGCTCTCCTCAAGCGGTACAAAACTTGTGAGCCCACTATCGCTGCGCCCAAACTGGCTAGTGGGTGTGCAGGGCTGGGCATGAGCATAGGCATGATCAGGCGTCGCAGGGTAGTACTGCAGGGGACATGAGAAGCAAGGGTCCGCAGCTCGAAGTTCATGGTACACTCCTGTCAACACAATGGCATTAGCAAATTGCATTAGCTAATGACACAAAACACACATTATATAATGGCACAATGGTATTAGTACTCAGTAACATCCATAACACAAGGGCATATACTGCACCACTCACTCTACAAACCATAGATGACACACTTGATAAGTGATGACACTATTGATATCAGATCCTGCCACAACACGGTAAGGGAACGTTTATGTATATCAAATATTTTTGCTTGAATTCTGGATCATAAAAATTACTATTTTCTACCCTTTCTAAAGTTGTTGGCAGAGACATTATATAGCTTTTTAAAAGGAACTGAAGAGATTGGTTGAATTCAGGAATGTGGATACCCATGGAAGTTAAGGGTATCCAAATGGTTTTTTCTAGTTAATCACACAAAACAGACAGCAGACTTTCACCGAACTTTGTAACATGTCTGTCTGGACTTCCGCCATTTATTATGAAATTTTATTACTGAGCTCTCAGCACTTATCTTTAACCGATTTATCTTCGGTTCTTCATTCCATCTCAAACCTTCCACTAACATACAGTTTTCTACCTTATTACTTCCTGGTCAACTTCATTCCAACCCAGATTGACAGAGTTTCCACTTTGTTGCTTTTGAATTCACTGCTGGCATATATTAATTCGTATTATTGTGGCTTCTATGTAATCCTTCACTTTGCCCAATACTCTCCACCTTACCCTTGACCGTATCATAGGTGGCATTGGAGACTTAGAAAGGGTAGAGAATAGTAATGTTTATGATCCAGAATTCAAGCAAAAATATTTGATATGCGTAAACGTTCCCTTACCATGTTGTGGCAGGATCTGATATCACCTTTAAGCACCTTTAAGCGATTTTTTATGGATATTGCGCACTGATATTTTCTTGTGTTATTCTTGCATGTTATTGTCAACATAGTTTGCCTCAGTAAGACAAGAATACAATAAGGTATAAAGAAGAAGCTAAATCGCTAAAGAATAGGTGTTACTACTAAATAATTTCATTTCAATCCTTTCTACCCTAATCTATCTTCCATCTTATACTATTCCACTTTATCCTAACTCAACTGTCGCCATTCACAGCATTCTCATCTGTCACTCTTATCCTAACTCAGCCACGTCCTTCATTCCATCCTAATACACCTTCCACTTTAACTCGTTCAGTTTATCTCTCGTTCCATCCTAAACCATATCACATATTCCTCCACATTCCCGTCCACCTCATTCTTGGTCTCCTCCACACAGATTTTGACCATTATCATATGCTAGTGTGTGTGTGTGTGTGTGTGTGTGTGTGTGTGTGTGTGTGTGTGTGTGAGAGAGAGAGAGAGAGAGAGAGAGCGAGAGAAAGAGAGAGACAGAGGGGGGGGGTGCGTTTTTGTGTATACTTAACAGGTGAATGAGTCAAAACGTATATAGGAAAGTATCTGCGTGTGTGTGAAAGAGAAAGATGGGGAACGTGCGTTTTTGTATAATTAACCTATAGGCCAATGAGTTTAAACGTATATAGGAAGGTTTTGTGTGTGTGTGTGTGTGTGTGTGTGTGTGTGTGTGTGTGTGTGTGTGTGTGTGTGTGTGTGTGTGTGTGTGTGTGTGTGTGTGTGTGTGTGTGTGTGTGTGTGTGTGTGTGTGTGTGTGTGTGTGTGTGTGTGTGTGTGGTATAGGGCTTCACCAACAATGGCTGCCAACCTCTGTGTCCCGGGTAAATCCGCCATCATCATCATTAGTAATAGTAGTAGTAGCAGTAGTAGTAGTGGTATTTCTCCCATTTTAAAGTGATTTTAAAAATTTGGAAAAGCTGGACGACATTATCACTACCAGATAACCCCAGGTCTGCAATAGTTTTCCTTCAAGGTGGATTTCCAGCCAAGGCTAACGAGCTCCACCTACCCTGCTAGATGGCCGTTGTTGGGAAGCCTATCCGCTCTATGGCGGTTTATGTGTTTGTCCTGCTTAGTGTCTAGCCACCCTCCTTACTGGGCAAAACTACTGGGGTTGCTGGTTTAGTCGCCAACGGCCCGACCATGACAGATAATACTGGATTTCCTGGTATCATTAGCAGATCAGTATACCTGACCTGACCTCTGTCAAGTATTTTCTGCTCCTCTGGACCCTACCTAACCCCATCTTGGGGTGGGAAAGGTTTGCATGATGATTGATGATGATGATGATCATCATCATCATCATCATGACTGATGATCATAAAGATTATGATGACGATGACTGATGATGATTGATGATGATGATGATTGGTGATGATTAATAATGATATGATGATTGATGATAATTAAGATGACTGAAGATCGTGATCATGGATAATGATAATGAATGAATGAAGGATGATTGATGACGATGATGATGATGAAGATAATGATGATGATGATGATGATGATGGATAATGATGATGGATGATTGACGGTGGATGATAATGATGATGATGATGATGATGATGAGGAGGAGGAGGAGGAGGAGGAGAAAGAGGAGGAGGAGAAGGAGGAGGAGGAGAAGAAGGAGGAAGATGAGGAGGAGGATGGATGATTGATGATGATGATCCGTACTAAATGCTCTCAACTCTCCAACTCGAATTCTTCTCGCTCCTTCTGGCACCTTGCCAAACACCTTTCTAACAACTTTACCTCATCATCCTTCCCTCCTCCTTTCTACTCTGATGGCTCTGTAGCTATTTCTTCTACTGATAAAGCAGATCTCTTCACTCAGACTTTCTCCTCCAATTCCACCTTAGACGATTCCGGTGCTGTTCCTCCATCACTTCCCCCCTCTGACTTCCTCATGGCTGACATTAAAATTTCTTCAGCTGACGTATTTCCTGCCATCATAGGCCTCAATACTAACAAGGCATATGGGCCTGATGGAGTCCCTCCTGTTGTTCTCAAGAACTGCACTTCAGTGCTTACACCCTGCCTAGGCAAACTCTTTCGCCTTTGTCTATCAACTTGAATCTTTCCTTCTTGCTGGAAGTTTGCTCTCATTCAGCCAGTCCCAAAGAAGGGTGACCATTCCCAACCCTCTAACTATCGTCCAATTGCTTTAACATCCTGTATCTCAAAAGTTTTCGAGTCAATTCTTAATAGAAAAATTTTAAAGCATGTTTTCCTATCACAACCTTCTTTCTGATAGTCAGTATGGGTTCCGTCAGGGACCCTCCGCTGGCGATCTTCTCACCTACCATTCAGACTCCTGGTCATCCTCCTTTCGGGACTTTGGGGAGAGCTTTGCTATTGCACTTGATATCTCAAAGGCTTTCGATCAAGTCAGGCATAAATCTTTAATTTCCAAACTGCCCTCTTACAGTTCTATCCCGCTATCTGTGCATTCACCTCTAGCTTCCTTTCTGGTCGTTCTATAGCGGCTGTTGTAGACGGCCATCGTTCTTCTCCTAGATCTATCAACAGTGGTGTTCCTCAGGGCTCTGTGCTATCATCAACTCTCTTCTTTTTATTCATCAGTGACCTTCGAAGCTGTACATCGAACCCTATCCACTCATACGCTGATGACTCCACCCTTCATCTTTCCATTCGGTTCCTGCAACGCCCATCTCAGCAGTTACTTCAACAAACAAGGGATGAGGTTATGGCACACCTAATGTCTGACTTGGCTCGTATCTCCGACTGGGGTAAAAATAATCTTGTTGTTTTTAATGCATCGAAGACTCAGTTCTTACACCTATCAACCCGACAAAATCTTCCACAGGTGTACCCACTAATGTTTAATAATAATCAGCTTAATCCTGCATCATCCTTGAATATGCTTGGGGTTTCATTCACTCGGGACTTATCTTGGAAAGATCATATTACATCTCTTCTAAAATCTGCTTCCAAGATATTAGGTGTGCTAAGCCGACTCAGTTCCTTCTTTACCCCTGCACAATTGTTGACTCTATACACGGGTTTTATCCTCCCCTGTGTGGAGTACAACTCTCATGTGTGGGGAGGTTCCCCACATACAGCTCTTCTCAATAGGATGGAGTCAAAGGCTTTTCGTCTCATTAACTCTCTCCCTCTTACTGGCTCCCTTCAACCTCTGTCTCTTCACCGCACTGTTGCATCTTTATCTCTTTCCTATCACTACTTCAATGGTCATTGCTCCTCTGAACTGTCTGCTTGCATCCCTCCACCTCTACGACGGGCGTGTAGCACCCATCTAGCGCAAACTCTCATCCCTTTTCTGTCCAGCTCTCTAATGCAAGAGTTAACCGTTACTCCCAGTCCTTCATTTATGCAACAGGTCAACTCTGGAACTGTCTCCCTCTGTCTGTATTTCCTGCTTCCTATGATCTCCAGTCTTTCAAACGCGTGTGTCCAGGCATCTCGAAATGATCGGATCTTGAATTTGGATCTCTCTTGTATTTTGTTTTTCTCTTGGAGGGAACAGTTATGCGGGCTCGTGGCCTTTGGTTCCTTCTTCCTCACATAAAAAAAAAAAAATACTGATGACATGTTGATGATTGACAATGGATGATGACTGATGATGGATGATGATAATAATGATCATCATCATCTTCATCACCATCATCATGAATGTTGTTATTACTATTATTATTATTATTATTATTATTATTATTATTATTGTTGTTGTTGTTTTTATTGTTTGTTGTAGTTATAATTATTCCAGATGTAATTAGGGTATATGGGATGCTGAACAGAACAGGACATGGCAGGGCAGGACAGGGCAGGGAAGGGCAGAACAGGGCAGGGCAGGGTAGTGCAAAACAAGGCAGACAGGACAGGGCATGGCAGGGCAGGACAGGGGAAGGGAAGGGAAGGGCAGGACAACACTAGGGCACAGCAGGGATGGGCAGGACAACACTAGGGATGGACAGGACAACATTAGGGATGGACAGGACAACACTAGGGATGGACAGGACAACACTAGGGATGGGCAGGACAACACTAGGGATGGGCAGGACAACACTAGGGATGGGCAGGACAACACTAGGGATGGACAGGACCACACTAGGGATGGGCAGGACAACACTAGGGCACAGCAGGGAAGGGCAGGACAACACTAGGGATGGGCAGGACAACACTAGGGCACAGCAGGGATGGGCAGGACAACACTAGGGATGGGCAGGACAACACTAGGGATGGACAGGACAACACTAGGGATGGGCAGGACAACACTAGGGATGGGCAGGACAACACTAGGGATGGGCAGGACAACACTAGGGCACAGCAGGGAAGGGCAGGACAACACTAGGACAGAGCAGGGAAGGGCAGGACAACACTATAACACAGCAGGGAAGGGCAGGACAACACTATAACACAGCAGGGAAGGGCAGGACAACACTATAACACAGCAGGGAAGGGCAGGACAACACTATAACACAGCAGGGAAGGGCAGGACAACACCAGGACAGAGCACGGAAGAGCAGGACAATACTTGGGAAGGACAGGACAACATTAGGGCACAGCAGGGAAGGACAGGACACTAGGGAAAGGCAGGACAACACTGGGACAGAGCAGGGAAGGGCAAGACAACACGTGGGAAGGGCAAGACAACACTAGGGTACAGCAGCAAAGGGCATGACAACACTAGAGCAAGCAGGGCAAGACATGGCAGGGCAAGGCAGGACAACATTAGGCCAGAACAGGGAAGGGCAGGATAATGTAAGGGCAGGGCAGGAAAGGGTAGGACAACACAAGGGCAAGGCAGGACAGGATAAGGGCGGGGCAGAGCAGAGCAGGGCATCACTATGGTACGGTATACACAAACTATACTCACTAGTCTGCGCCTCTTGGTCTGCCATGTCTGGTGGCGTGAGGGGGGGCGGGGGTGCGGGTGTCGCAGCAGTGGGCGAGGTAGGGGGGGCGCCGTGCCCCCGCTTGACGAGGCAGCGCGGCCTGGGTGCCCCGGGGGGCGCGGAGGGGCGCACCTCGCTGAGCGGCGGCCTGGTGCCTGGGGGTGCCGGTGTCGGGGCGGGGGAGGGGGCGGGGCGGGGTCTGCCGGCCATGCCACCTGACACCTGTTTCACTGGAAGCAACAATTGTCAGCGCCCGCCGCACCGCCCACCATCACCATCCAGCCGTCCTGCCGCTGCCTCCGCCGCCGCTGCCGCTGCCGCTGGCGGCCGCCGCTGCCGCCGCCGCCGCCCCGCCACCCTGCACTCACACAACCTGGCGCCACACGCAGCTGGCCCGAGGTCTGGCCCTGAGGAGGCACTGGGGTGGCACTGGCGGCATCACTGGCGCGGGTGGCGGTGGCACGATGGCACTGCTGCCCTGCCGCCCTGCCGCCCGCTGGCCTGCCGTCACGCCGCCGCCACCACAGGACACTCCGCCGCTGCAGGCTGGCGTCACACGGGAGGCAGAAGGTGCTGCTGGGGCGGCCGGGCGACCTGGCGGGGGAGACTCGTTCCCGGGGCCGCCTGCCGCCTCACCCCGCCACTCCACCACAATCTCCGCCACACCACGCCACTCACGCCGCCTCCACACGCCTCACCACGCCGCCACCACGCTCATCGCCCACACTCGGCACAAATAATGGCGCTGTTTTGAGAGAGAGGAGGCAGCAGAGGCGGTGGCGGCCGGGATCAATAAACTGGAGCGTCACCTGTTCCTCCAGCTAGCCACTGAGCCGCCATGTTGCCACTGGTTGCACAAAATCCAAAATATATCCTCATTTCTGCTAGTTTTGATCCCATTCTAATGCACTTCAACCTTAAAATTTTCAAAACATATCCACAACTACTATCGTATCATCCAGACACTCATAATTATCCATTTTTAACGAAATACATAAAAGATGCGGCAACACTGTCCCAAGTGGAGGAAAACACGAGGTTGCCGAACATTGCAGCGAATAAAAATAATTATTTATCAACGTCAGGCCATTTATCAGCGCCCTTTCACTCGTTATTCACTATTTATTTGAATTTTTCTTTCATTTTCGTGGTTAATGAAGCCTGGCGGATTTAAAAATAGTTCGTAAAAAAAGTTCGAGTAAAAATGTCTACTTCTGGGACATTCAGCTTTAGTGGCGCCTTGTTTATGTTTATTTTTATACATGGAATCCAGCACGTGGTAGAACACTGACTGGGGTCCTCATAATGATGGAACATTTGGTGGAACACTTATTGGGATTCTGATGGAACATTTATTGAGGTCATTTACGTGGACAGTCTGGGGCTGTGGAACATTAGGTCATGGGACACTTGTTACATTCCTGACAGTGGAGCTCAAACTGAAATCCTCTAGGTGGAACGTTTTTTTTTTTTTTTTTATAGATAACTGGCACCTTACTGGAAGCTTGGTACTGGAACTTACAGGGGTCTCCCGGTGATGGAACATTGGGTGCAACAGTTACTAGAAGCTGGAAGTCTGATGGTGATGTGTTTATTGAGGGTCATCAGGTGGAACACATGTTAGATTCTTGGCGGTGGAGTATTACTAAGAAACTGGTGGTAGTACGCTGGCGGAACATTGCTAAGGCCCCTATACATTGATGGGGGAACACTGAAATTGTGGTGAGGAACATAGATGGCACACTCATTTAATCTTAATGGAACAACGGGAAATGCCTATGGAACATTAGGTGGAACACTCCTATGATGTCATGTAGATGGAACATACTGTAGTTTGGGTGGTGGAACACGGTGGAGCATTGTCATACAACAATTCTAGTATGACCTCGGTGGTGGTAGAACTTTTGATGGTGGAACATTTGATGAGATATTCATTAAAGGTCTTGGTAGTGGAACATTTATGTGGGCTTTCATCGTGGTGGAACATTTAGAAATTATTAGATACTGATGGTGGGGCAAAAACTGAGATCCTTTAGGTGAAACACTTGTTATGGTACTGTTATGAAACATTAGGTCGTGGGACAATAACTAGAGCATTGGTGGTGGAACGCCGAAGTGACACTTATTAGTGCATGGCGAAACGCAAGGTGTAACACGCATTGAAGTTCAGATGATGGAACACTTAAAAAGTTTAATGAAACATTTTCTGGGAGTGTGGAACACGTGTTAAAAAACTTTTATGATGGATCATTGTCATGGATTGCTTACTGGGATCTTGATGGTGTAACACCGGTAGATAACTTCCCATAGTCTATCTGATTGACCTGTGCAGCTGAGATGTATGGGGCAAGTAGGGTGTGTTTGATCCGTGGCTGCTAATTGGCAGCCGATGATGTCATTGAAGTAAATGCATTCATGTATTGTAGTGCAACATGCGGACGTAGGTGTACACCGTGAGTGGATATTATAGTGCAACAAGTGGACGAAGGTGTACACCGTGGGTGGATGTAATGCAACATGCGGACGTGGGTGTACGCCATGGGTGGATAATTTGCTTCAAACCACACATCGTTTTATAAAGCTTTATAATAAAATTTCATTTTCTTTGATAACAGTAAACTTTTAAAGCTGATTTTGACCTCTTCAGCTTCGGAAATTATTCCATATTTAATCTGGCTACTTATATTGCAGGCAATTTAAAAATAAAAATGTGTTAAAATAAGAAGAGGTGTAGATTGAAATTATCGGCGGCCAATCAGCAGCCGCGATTCAAACACACCTACTCGCCCCATACATCTCAGTTGCACAGGCTAATCAGATAGGGTATAGGACCCTCATGTTAGAGGAACAGTCAACGGAACACATTGACAGAACATTTGTTGATATCGAAGTGGAATATACTCTGGGGTGATGGAACAATGAGAAACATTTGCTGGAACCCACCTGGCACTTGGAAAGCATAACGGAATGCTTAATGGGCATTTAAAGCTTTTTCTTATCCGAGGACGAAGGAACCAAAGGCCAAAAACCAGCAAGATTGTTTCCTCATAAAAATATAAATAAAAAGAAAAATAACAGAGCCAAATTCAATATCCTTTCATTTCGAGATGCCTGGACACACTGCGTTTTGAAGACTGGAGATCATAGGCAGTAGGAAATACACATAAATGAAGACAGTTCCAGAGTGGACCTGTTGCGTACAGAAAGGCCTGTGAGTAATGGTTAACGCTTCCATTAGCGAGCTGGACAGAAAAGGGATGCGAGTTTGTTGCTAGAGGGGTAATAGTGGAGGGATCCAAGCAGACAGTTCAGAGGAGCAGTGATCATTGAAGTACCGATAGAAAAGAGATAAAGATGCATCAGTGCAGCGAAGAGACAGTGGTTGAAGGGAGCCCTTAAGAGGAGGAGAGTTGATGAGACGAAAAATCTTTGACTTCACTTTGTTGGGAAGAGCTGCATGTGGGGAGCCTTCTCACACGTGAGAGTTGTACTTTACACAGGGACGAATAAAACCCGTGTATAAGGTAAACAACTGTGCAGGGGTAAAGAATGTACGGAGTCGGCTTAGCACACCTAATCTCTTGGAAGCTGATTTTGCAGGAGAGGTAATATGATCTTTCCAAGATAAATCGCGAGAGAATGAAACCCCAAGTACGTTTAAATATGATGCAGGATTGAGCTAGATACTGTTGAAAATTAGAGGGCTCCTGTGGAAGATTTTGACGAGTTAAAAGATGTAAGGGATGAGTTTTTTATGCATTAAAAACAAGATTACGTTTATCCCAATCATAGCTGTGTCCCACGTCGGACATAAGGTGTGCCATAGCCTCATCCCTGTTTGTTGAAGTACCGGTAACTGCTGATATGGACACTGCGGGAAGCGAATGGAAAGGTGAAGGGTGGAGTCATCACTGCATTAGTGGATAGGGTTAGATGTACAGCTTAGGTCACTGATGAATAAAAGGAAGAGAGTTACTGAGAGGACAGAGACCTAAAGAACACCACGATTGATTGGTCTAGGAGTAGAACGGTGGCCGTCTACAACAGCAGCTATAGAATGACCAGAAAGGAAGCTATAGATGAAGGCACATATGGAAGCATAGAAACCGTAAGAGGGCAGTTTGGAAATTAAAGATTTATGCCAGACTCGATGAAGGAACATATAGATGTCAAATGCAATGGCAAAACTTTCGCCAAACTTCAGATAGGAGGATGACCAGGAGTCTGAAAGGTAGGTGATTAGAACACCAGACTATGTTCCACCTTCTGGTGGAACAGTCTGGATGGTGGAAAACTTATTAAATTCTTGATATTGGAACAATAAACCATGAAGTACATTCTCGGACCTTCGAGGTGGAACACTGGAAAACTCGCCAGGTCCCAACTGACAGCGAAACAGCGCATGGTGGAACATTAGGTAGAACACATCGGGATACTGATGGCGGAACAGCTACTGATGTCCTTTTAGGTGTAACAGCTTGATATCTTAGTGAAGCTTTAAATCATTTTCATGGGACCTTGATGATGTAACACTTGGAACTGTATTGGTCCTCATTTGGGGTCTTGGTGGTGGAACACTGCGGAACACTTGTGTCCATCCTGGTGGAACATTAAGTACAATAATGAGTGTGATTCAAATGTTGAAACACTTAATTATTGAAAACCTTTGGGTGGAACATATTATAAGGTCGTGATGGTGGAACACTTACTGGGAACCTTTATGGCAGAGCATAGGATGGAACACTGGGATTCTGATGGAACATTTGGTGGTACTAGTAACGGTAAGAATGGTCCTTGTGATGAAACATTTGGTGGGGCACGTACAATATTTGGCTCTAATGTTCCACCAAATGGTACATTTGGTGAAACGCAAGAGCCTTGATAGAAAATTTAGTGGGAATTTAGTGATGGAACGTTGGGTGGAACACTTAGATTTATTTTATGGGACACAATATAACAGGCCTAGGGAGTGGATATACTGTACTATGGAACATTCCGGCCTTCTGGAACCTTAATGGTGGAACTCCTGATAGAAGTTTGGCCCTGGGACTTCAGTGATGCAACGTTTGATAAAACCCTGATGGTGGAACACTTGATGGAAGTTATGGAACTCTGATAATGGAATACTTGATGGAGCCTAGTGGTGAAACTATGGTGAAACTCTGACGTAGAACATTTGATGAAAGTGGGAGTGGAACATGAAGTACTGATGGTGGAACATTTAGCGAAATTTTGGTGGTGAAACATTTGATCGAATTCTGGAGGTGGAACAATGTCAAATTCTGGCAGTTGGACACAATGTTGGAGCAGGTGGAACGTTTACTTTGATTTGCGGGTGGAACACATAATGGTGGAACACTAGATGGAACTTTTGGCGAATTCCTGGTAAAAGTTACTCTCCTAGCTGAACACTATGGAACTCTAGTGGTATTATTATGGTTAGACCGTAGATAAAACAATAATAAACACATACAGTAGAACCACCCTAATACTTAACATTGCTCTTACTATGGAATATCTGGCTTTCTGAAGGCTGGACATTTCACGTTCGTTCCGTTGTTATGACAGGTAAGATTCCAGTTATATGTTTCATTGTTATTTCATCATCACCTGTGCTTTGCCATGGAAGTGAACTTACGTCTGATTTTTAAGTGTTCCATCGTTAGCACCATATGTTTCACAACCATGCGCTGTCACCACTCGAATATCTGATGATGGGGTGCTTTTAAAATATGATGATGTCCAATGAAGATTGCATGTTTGCTGTTATATAATTCACTAAAATAACTCGTTTTCTTTGATCATTATACGCTCTCCTTTCTTGTCTACGGAGAACTTAGGTAAATCTTAACTACATGTAATTTGCTAGTTTGTCACTACTCCGTCGCTCTTCCTGAGATTTTGAGCAACTTTCTTACCATCTAAAACTCTTTCCCAAGTTCCTTCCCCTTTGAAGCTGTCGCCCGTTGTTTAATCCTCATTTCAAATCCCACTTTCCCATGTAGCCTACAGTACTCCCCTGTGAACCAACTTATGATAATGTTGCCTTGTTTCATTGATCTTCTGTGCCAGCGATAATTCTTTCACCCTGTAGGCTAATTGTCAATTGATAGCCTGTTTACCGTAGCCTATTATCTACTCTCTTCTGCTTGGTCTTCGACGAACTTGTTACCCAAAATGGTAGAAATTGCACAGCTCAGTAAATAATCTTTTTATTATAAGAAAAAAAAAACACAAATTGCAGCTCACAGAAATGTATAATTTACTTAAATTAGCCATAAATCAACTGAAACTAGTAAAAAATAAGGCATGCCTAGCACATAAACCTGTCTTCAGCAAGATCCCATTAAGGTGTCAACTCTCACCCACCTACTGTACTTTCACCCCAAAGGACCTGTTTCCACACTGACAAATTTTTCTCTCATGGACCTGTTTTATCTCTTGAACCTATATAAGTGGGGGGCGATGTCCCCCAAACCCCCCTCCCATGATACTGTTATGCCGGTAGGATTAGGGTAATGTTTGTACAGTACCTGGAAATGTGAGGAACATTCTGGAGTTTTCGGCATGTCTGTTTGTTTACTTTCTCTTTTACCTTACGAAATAGTTTTTGTCATTATAGTTATTGTGCACTGTTCATTTACATGCATTACTGCGCCTGAAAATGTGCGTTCTCTACAAGGCTCTTGCATTTTCTGGTCTGTACTGGTAGGTGTAGTCGAGGAGGGATATATATTACAGGACCCTCCCCACTGAGTCGGTTACCCTAGTGTGAGTTGGGATGAGTTGTGTGAGCGTCAATTCAATTTTTTGCCCGTAAAGTCAGTCAGTGACAGAGTTAGTGAGTCAGACTGTACGAGCTACTCAGTGAAGGACGGAGTAGTCAGACAGAGAGTAAGTAAATGAGAGTTGGTCAGCCGGTGACTGGACAGTGAACAAGTAGTAGCGCGTGAAGGACAAAGTTAACGTGGGAGAGAAAAGTCAGTGTTTTGTACTGTACCTCACCTGAGCCTAGAAGGAATAAAACTCTGAAGCGCTCATCTCCCTTTCATTAACTGTCTGGCCTGTTTACATATTTTTTCTCATCGCATCATCGAACCGCTAAGGTTGTAACACTCGGTGTCTAATATGGGGATAGATCTTGAAATGGAGACGTGAGGACACACTGCCAAAACGGCGGACATATCTCTGGCAAATATACTCGCAGTGTTGAGAACACAGCAAGAGCAGCAAGAAAAACAAAAGAAACAGCAAAAAACAAAAGAAAGATATACTTGCAACATTAAGAACACAGCAAGAACAAAAGCAGTATCAAGAAGAACAAAAACCCCAAGCACAACACTGTCACGAATCAATTCGCGACATTTCCTTTTTGTGAGAAACCACGAACTATTAGTGGAAAACTCACTGTGTATCGCTCAGCTAACCGTTTCTCCCTCCATTATCGGAGTATACCTTTCAAATCATTCGTCACCGTTTTCAAAGAGTGACCGATTTTAATGCACGTCACTAAGTGCTGTACTGAGCGATACTATTGTTTTTTATTGTTCGCCTCTGCTTGCCTCTGACCGTTAAAAAAAATGCGGCCGAGTGCTCCGCTTTCCCACGACTTACTCAGTCTTGTGTTTGTTGTGACGGAGGAAGGTCCTGTGCCGCAGTGTGAGAGGTCAGCTAGTACCCAAACTCCACTTCACAGTTAGTCCAGTCTTCCCACCCATCTGGTGATACGCAGCATTCATCGACTATAGTATTTCTTTTGTGTATTCTCTAGTTATAAGAGTTTAATTAAGGTGTTTTTTTTTTTTTTGACGTAAGTATTTAGCTCGTGTGAGAGTGAGTGAGTGCGTCTCATTGATTTGAAATGTAACGTTAAATTTATTTTTTTGGGATTAATAAATTTAACAGTTCTATTTCTTGAGCTTCAATGTAAAGTAAAATCTTGTTTCATTTAATCCAAATTAAGCTTATTTTCCATATAGCTCCTAGCTTGCATAAACGTTTGCTTTCATAACTGGTACTTAGACCAGTCTTGTATTAACTTAATATCCGTTGTGCCATCTGGGAGTTAAGCATCGGCAAGAACCTGATGTTAGTATTAGTTATTTATTGTCAGGGGTGATGTAACTTTCTCCAGAGGCTAACAGTACAGTAATTCAGCAATTGTGAGTAATTAGTCTCTGCTGTGTACTGTTGAGAAAGTTTATAAATTCTCGTTCTCAGAGAATCGTGCTAAGCCAGCGTAAAGTAATCGTTGCTTGATGTAGCAAGACAATCATTGTCTCTGCTCTTCAATATTATTGAATATTATTATCAATTTAAATAATATTTAACCATTTATATCAAAATTACTTTGATATTATAAAAACCCCGTGACAATTGGCGACCTCATTCCAGGATATTAACTCCTAGCTCTAAAGCTATTCACGAGATAGTGCTCACTCATTCATATTTAGGTATTTATCATTAAAGTTTATAGACACAAGTTTACTGGTGTTTACCGTTAATTTAGCAAGTGAGTTTTTGCTTTATTAATCAATAGAGTACTTAACTCTAGTTTATTTTGGTAACGCCAGACGATTTTATTCGCTTCTGGGAAGTCGCCGTACCCATTGTGTTTATTATTGAGTCTTCCCAGTCATTTGCATTTTTGCTTTAATTTTTGCCAGTTAACTAGATAAGACTGGTCACCACTAGCTTGTGTCTGTATTCTTTATTTGTTTATTAGCATTCGTTTGCGAAGCAGCAATCAGTACTGAGTCGCTAGTTATTTAGATTGAGTTAGCGACATGGCTACCAACATATTTTTACAGGAAGCCAAAGATATGGGTCTTACAGACCCAACTGAAATTAAAGAATACATACTCTCACGGCATGAACAAGAGCAGCGTGAGAAAGAGCGCGAGTACGAGCGAGAACAGCGCGAATACGAGCGAGAACAGCGTGAGGAACGCGAAAAACAGCGTGAACACGAACAAAAACAACGCGAGCTCGACTTAGAAAAAGAGCGACAACAGCGCGAACACGAGCTAGTACAAGAGCGAGAACAGCGCGAATACGAGCGTGAACAACGAGACAAAGAACGAGAACATGAACTTGAAGTGCTGAAGCTCAAGCGAGATTCCTTGGGTTCAGACACATCTGGTGCAGTTGGTTCAAGCTCCACGAGCGCTCTCCCTGCACATGTTATGGCGACCCCACACATCAAGCTTCCCCCATACAAAGATGGCGAGCGAATCGAGCCATACATGAGCTCGATTTGAAGACATGGCTCAGCTTTACCAGCTCGATGATGCAGCTAAGCGGCTTCAGTTTCTTAGCCTGTTTGAGGGCCCTGCCCTCGATATTCTCCACAGAATTCGTGGAGACAATCTCACGTATGAAGTGATGAAAGCTGCACTCATTAAGGCGTATGGTCTCACAGTAGACGACGCCAAAGCTCAGTTCATGCGAGCTCGTCTCCAAGACAAGGAGACAGCTGTTCAGTTCCTCGACCGTCTCACTGCTTACCTAGGTGAGTGGATGGAGAAAGATGAAACTCCTTCCACGCGTGAGGGGATATTTGACCTTATGCTGCGTACACAGCTAGAGAGGTCGTGGCCTGCTGAGCTCATAGCACAGCTTAAGATCTGCCAGGTGAAAGATGCCAGCCAAATGGTAGAGAAGGCTGACGCATTCTTTACTGCATACGGGTATCAATCTCGTAAGCAAAACACCTGGAGCAGAAAAGATACTGCCAAGTCTGGGAAGCCGTCTCAGACTGAATCCCAGCACCAAGGCCGTTCTCAGAGTAATGGTCAAGGTCCAAGCAAACCACAGAAGGACCAGGGGCAAAATACACAGCAACCTGAGTGGAAGAGGTACAACAAGTACCCTAACCAGCAGCAGTATCAGCCACGCAACCGACCGTCGGGACAAACTTTTCCACCACCAGCTCAAAAGAGGCAGGAAGCGAACGCAGCCTTCATTCCTCAGCAGCAGCACGGTGGTCATGTCCCTACCAGTGTGGGTACTTCCCCACAGTTCACTAGTCCCACAGTGACAGTGAACCCCCCTTCACAGATGGCCAATGTTCCATCTTCCCAATATAACCCTCAAGGCACAATGTTTGCCACATCAATTCAGCAGCCTCATGAGTGGCTAGCTGCTTCCTCCTGAGCCCTCCCACAGGTGACAGTACCTTCCTTGTACAGCCAGGGTTTGTGGGAGGCATTCCTGTGAAGGTCCTGAGAGACAATGGTTCCTCAGGTTGCTCTGTCAAGCAGAGTTTAGTTCGGCCTGAGCAGTATACAGGTCGACAGATCCATGCAAGCCTTATTGATGGATCAGTGAGATTGTTCCCTGAGGCATGTATCCAGGTGGCATCTCCATTTTATACTGGTATGACACTTGCAGTTGTCATGCCAGAACCTTTATTTGAACTCATCATTGGAAATATTCAAGGAGTCAAGGATAGTTGCTCCAATGATGATGCTACTCAGACTTCGGCTGCTGCGGTAACACGAGCCATGGCTGAGGCTCAGACTGTGTCACCCCAGTGATCATTGAATCGCCGCAAGATCTGATGTGTAGTCAACTTGTTGTGCAAGAACAACATTCTGACCCGACACTTGCTACCGTGCGGAACAAACAAAAGGAGTCGAGTGATTAAGTATTCACGGGAGGTCGAGCCAAGTTCCTTCGCAAACAAGGACGGCTCTACCGTGAGTCACGAACACCCGAGGCGAGTTCGACTGCAGTTTGTCGTTCCCGCCAAGTACCGCCTAGCAGTGTTACAATGGGGTCATTGTTCAGCCTCAGGAGGTCACATGGGCAAAAGGAAGACCCAGGGCCGTATCCGAGCTGACTTTTTTCTGGCCAGGGATGGGACGAGACATAGATAGTTTTGTCCGTTCCTGCAGTGTGTGTCAAAGTAACACCACTAATCAGGGACATGCCCTTCCTGTGCCGTTTCTAACCACACCTGTAATCTCTGAGTCAGTTGAGAGACAGGATAGTGGTAATGTGGGTGTGGACCTGATGTCTCACCTACTAGCTGCTTACTAACTAGCAACTGTTGTATGTTGGGTTCCGTAATAGGCATCCTAAGCGATTTGAGTAATCCAAGGACCAGCCTGGTTCCCAGTTAAAAGTGTAGACCAGACGTCTCACTCGTTGGCCCTACAGGACACAGTATATCCAGGGCTTGTACATACATGTATACCATAAGTTAAGGGGGAAGTTTGAGAACCTTGCAGAGACAGTCCGAGGCTGTGTATGAATTACCTTGTGGAATGTCTCGAGCTGTGGGCCTCTCTGAGGATTCCCGGAGAATGCACATGCCCACATGAGTGTTCACACCCACGGTGGGTGTTAAAACGTGACCTGCCCGAGATTGCGTAGCGATTTTCAGCTTCCTGTATTACTCGTAAGTGTAGAGTTAGGTTAACCAGTAAACTGCCCGTTCTAAGCAATTTGTGAATTCAAGAACTGGCACGTTTCCTGGTTAATAATGTTAGGTTAACCAGTAAACTGCCCGTTCTAAGCAATTTGTGAATTCAAGAACTGGCACGTTTCCTGGTTAAAAATCAAACAGTTAACAAGTAAGCTATAAGGGTTCTAAGCAATTTGTGAATTCAAGAATTACGTTTCCTGGTTAATAATGACAAGTACTGATTGCTAGGCAGAGAGAGAGAGAGAGAGACAGAAATAACAGTTTTGATGCTCCACCTTAATTCCTTTCGCAGGTGTAGCTGGTGGGTGCAGCATTGCCGTACAGATCAGCTGGCCGTTCCTGTTGCATGCTGCCGCCCCTTCTCTTCTGCCTCGTCATCATTATTTTACTATAAATTTGTATTACTGTGTCATTTTACACGTAGGTACAGTTACACTACAACTGTCACACCTACACCGTGTATTACACACACTACGCCACATAACAATTAGTTGTTAATGTAAATGTAGCGAACTTTCGCTCAGTTTGACCTGAGTACAGGATTTTCACAGTCGTCACGGAGTTTTTCCCTCAAGCTTGTTTCTATTAACGTAAATACGAGGTTTTTTCGCTCACTGGCGACTGCCACATACTCCTGTAGCAGGATAGCACACACACCACAGTGTGAATCTTGTGTGACTGAGTTAGGATGTATATGTATGTATATTGAAATCTTTCTTCTGAAGGAAGAAAGATTTAATTTTCAAGGGGCGTAATGTCACGAATCAATTCGCGACATTTCCTTTTTGTGAGAAACCACGAACTATTAGTGGAAAACTCACTGTGTATCGCTCAGCTAACCGTTTCTCCCTCCATTATCGGAGTATACCTTTCAAATCATTCGTCACCGTTTTCAAAGAGTGACCGATTTTAATGCACGTCACTAAGTGCTGTACTGAGCGATACTATTGTTTTTTATTGTTCGCCTCTGCTTGCCTCTGACCGTTAAAAAAAATGCGGCCGAGTGCTCCGCTTTCCCACGACTTACTCAGTCTTGTGTTTGTTGTGACGGAGGAAGGTCCTGTGCCGCAGTGTGAGAGGTCAGCTAGTACCCAAACTCCACTTCACAGTTAGTCCAGTCTTCCCACCCATCTGGTGATACGCAGCATTCATCGACTATAGTATTTCTTTTGTGTATTCTCTAGTTATAAGAGTTTAATTAAGGTGTTTTTTTTTTAGACGTAAGTATTTAGCTCGTGTGAGAGTGAGTGAGTGCGTCTCATTGATTTGAAATGTAACGTTAAATTTATTTTTTTGGGATTAATAAATTTAACAGTTCTATTTCTTGAGCTTCAATGTAAAGTAAAATCTTGTTTCATTTAATCCAAATTAAGCTTATTTTCCATATAGCTCCTAGCTTGCATAAACGTTTGCTTTCATAACTGGTACTTAGACCAGTCTTGTATTAACTTAATATCCGTTGTGCCATCTGGGAGTTAAGCATCGGCAAGAACCTGATGTTAGTATTAGTTATTTATTGTCAGGGGTGATGTAACTTTCTCCAGAGGCTAACAGTACAGTAATTCAGCAATTGTGAGTAATTAGTCTCTGCTGTGTACTGTTGAGAAAGTTTATAAATTCTCGTTCTCAGAGAATCGTGCTAAGCCAGCGTAAAGTAATCGTTGCTTGATGTAGCAAGACAATCATTGTCTCTGCTCTTCAATATTATTGAATATTATTATCAATTTAAATAATATTTAACCATTTATATCAAAATTACTTTGATATTATAAAAACCCCGTGACAAACACAACACATGAACAGAGGAAAAGGTAAATGGGCAGAACCAGGTGCTTCACCAGCTAGGAGAGGAATTTGAAGAGAGAACCGATCTTAGAATAAGGAGTTTCAGGAGGATCGTGAGAGAATAAGCGACCAGGCAAGAGACGTGAAGGAAGATTTTTCTTGTATAGTGGAGGATAAAGTGAGAAGTCAGATACACAATGAGGTACAGAGAATAAGCAACCAGGTAAGAAAAGTGAGGGAAGACGTTTCCTGCATAGTGGAGGTTAAAGTGAGAAGTGAAATACAGGAAGTGAGTAACAGGGTCAAACTCCTTGAACAATGTTTGGTTAAGAGTCAGCACCCAGTACACCCATTAGGTCTCCGTGACAGGTGTGCGGAGGGGGTAACGAGATGCTGAATCCCAAGGCCCCTGAATATGTCCCTATGAGTCACAATAGTGTCACACAAGGCGGTATGCACACGTCAGTGAAGAAAAAGCCTCAGGATTTTGATGGTGAGGTGTCTTGGGAAGCTTATCGTGAGCAGTTTGAGCTCTTGGCCAGTGAAAATGGGTGGAACGACCAGCAGCATGCAGCTCAGCTAGTCACCAGCCTGAAAGATTCTGTTGTGGAGGTTCTTTCGCAGCTAGACGAAATACGTTGGTGTGACTGCCATAAGCTGGCACAGGCCTTGGAGTTGAGGTATGGGACGAAACATCAGGGGGAGGTCTTCAAGTTCTGGTTTCAGACTCTCACCCACAGAAGAGGGTAACCTCAACAAGAACTGGCCCAGGACCTAGAAAATTTGGCTCATAAAACTTACCCAGGAGACCGCCCTAACTTCCTGGTGATGTTGCTCCGGGACCAGTTCATCGACGCTGATGCCCTGGACCAGTGATTCCCAACCTTTACACCTTGGAGGAACCCCCGAAACAGATTTTCATACCCCAGGGAACCCCTACCCTCAGTATGAATGGTATATATATATATATATATATATATATATATATATATATATATATATATATATATATATATATATATATATACTAAGAAGAAATAATGAGAAAATAGTTTATTTATTTTATTTATTTATTTTTATATATTTCACGATTTTTCGAGGAATCTCTGATGATGGTCTGCGGAGCCCTAGGGTCCAGTGGAACCCTGTTTGGGAATCACTGCCTGGACACTCTCCAGCTGAAGGTTCAAGTGGAGCAGGCCAAACCAGTGAACCTGCAGGAAACCCAGGCAAGTGCCCTTGAGTCTGAGTCCTACTTAAAGTTCAGCTACTCCAGCTTCGAGACTGGCTCAGTGATGAACATGGGTACATTTAATGGAGCGTGCTTCTCCTGTGATAAGGCTGGTAACTGAAACGATGACTGCTTCAAGAGGAATAGAGATTAACAAAAGTAAGACAGAGCAGGCCCCTCAAGAGGGAAATTAAGGATGGTGGGGCTGTAGCCAGCCTATGCCAAGAGTACCTCGGATGTGACCTTGTGCAGGAGAGCTACTTCAGCCAGTTATCAGGTGGATTGTGAGATTGAGGGAGTAGTGTGCCCAATGGTCGTTGACGTCGAATCAGGAAAGACTGGTGTGGCTGGATGCGGTGAGTAATCAGCACCTTCCAGAGACTGCAGCGGCTGTGTGGAGTCACAGGGCACTGTGCTGAGCTAAGGGAATCTATGGATATCAGGATACAACTGGATGGGAAGGAAAGGACCCAGGCCATGCGTGTTGCCGACGTCGAGGACCCCTGCATCTTGGGGTTAGACTACCTAGTGTCCCACTTCTGCCTGCTTCACTTCCATTTGATACAAATGTGACTGGGAGGAAGGAGTGTTATGTTGAGGGCCGTGGAGCATGGAAGTCTATTGGTGATGACCAGACGAACTACAGTGACCCCCCCCCCCGAGTCAGAGATGATGATGCCCTACAAGGTCAATGGCACGCTGCACACTGTCCTAGGCCTGGTGGAGCACAGGAGCCATAGCATGATAGACGAGGAAGTGATGGTGGGCAGGACCTTGGTTGACCCTACGGCAGAGGAAGTACCTATCGTCATAGTCATTATTTCACTTCATCTTAAGAAGATACATTAGGGCACAGTTGTGAGATTGCGCCAAGAAGTTGATCAGGAACCACCAAACTGTGCATGCAAGAGGAGTATGGTTAAGCTCCAAAAAGAACTACCTAACCACTTGCAGGATCTGTTTGCCAGGAATGCCCAGTGTTTGGAGAAGCCACACATGGAGCAGCTGAAATGGCTCTTGGTAAAGTATGCCGAGGTATTCTCCACATGAGACTTGGACCTGGGATGCACTGACCTGGTGCAACAGCACATCAACACAGGTGATCGACTAATAATGCAAGCCCCCCAGGGGATAACTTCAGCCTGCTGCCTGGAGATGGAGAAGATGGTGGAAGATCTATGCTGACAGAGCCAACAGTTCATGGACACCTGCAGTCGTGCTGGTGAAGAAGATGGATGGTTCCTAGAGGTGTTGTGTGGACTACCAGGCCCTCAACGATGTCACTGTCAAGGACTCCTACCCTCTGTCAAGGATGGGCTACACCCTTGATCCCCTGGTCGGAGCGAAGTGGTTATTGACACTGGATCTAAAGTCGGGGTCCCATGTCATGATGGTGGATGCAGATAGGAAGAAAAAGGCTTTCTCATACAACCAGGGACTCTGGCAGCTTAAGGCTATGCCTTTCTGGTTGTGTAATGCTCTGGCCACCTTCAAGCATCTGATGGAAAGGGTACTGGATGGACTATACTGGTTCTAATTGGACAATGTGACCGATTTTGGCAAGACTTCGAGCAAGAACTGGAAGGCTGTCCAACGTCTTTGATTGATTCAAAATTGCACACCTTAAGCTCAGCCCCAAGAAGTGTTCCCTGTTTCAGAAGAAGTCCAGTATCTTGGTCACATCATGAATGAGTCAGGAGTACACACTAACCCTGAGATGGTAGCTGCTGTGAGGGATTGGCCGGTATCAACCAGTGTAAGGAAGCCGTGGAGTTTCCTCTGTCTGTGTTCCTAATTGCCGGTTTGTGAAGAATTTTGTCACCGTTGCAGTGCCACAACATCAGTTTGCCAAAAAGGAGCACAAGTTTTCGTGGAGTGAATCGGTGAAAACTCCTTCAAACAGCCGAAAGCGGCTTTGAGCAGTATGTTGGTGCATGTGCATCCAGATCCCTCCAAACCTTTCATCTTGGATTGTGATGCCAGTAAAGCTGGGGATGGTGGTGTGCTTTCCCAGAAAGTTGGTGATTCAGAGAAAGTGATGCCTTACTACAGCAGTAAGCTCAATGCGGCAGAGAGGAACTACTGTGTTACTGTGTTCTAGCAATAGTTAGGAGCCTCAGCTACTTCCACCCTACCTTATAGGGGTCATGCTTCACACTCCATACTAATCATGCTGCGCTGAGGTGGCTGAAGTCCCTGAAGAACCCAGCAGGACTGCTAGCTCAGTGGATTGGAAAGTTGGAGCAGCATAAGTACAAGATTGCTCAGGAACCCAGACAAATCCATGGGAATTACAGAGACCATGCTCCCTAGAGTGTCAGCATTGCAGCCGCCAAGAAAATAGCACGAAGAAATGTTACCATACGGTAGTGGAGTAAAAAAAATCTTGCAACTAATATGGGAAAGTGGCAGCTGGAGGATCAGGATCTGCAACCAATTGTAGAGTTCCTGAGCCAAAGTTCTGTGTGCCCAGCATGGGAGTGGGACGAGTCCTACTACCAAGACTTAATAGGCTCATTGGGATACTGCGCAGCTGGACAATGCAGAACTGTAGCACCACTGGGTGACTCCTGATGGATTTACAGCTACTGACTGACAGTACCGTCAAAGAAGCTGTGGGTGCCAGTTCTGGAGGAGATGCATAACAGCATTATCAGTGGTCACCTATAAGTGAAGAACACCTTGAATCACCTTTGCCAAAAGGTGCTACTGGATTGGCGTGCAGCAAGATGTAGAAGAGTGGTGGCAGGCGTGAGATGTCTGCTGCATGAAGAAGGGACCCAAGAAACGACCACGTACTCCACTGCAGCTGCACCAGTCTGGAGCTCCAAAGGAGAGGGTTGCAGTGGACAACATAGAACCTCTGCCTCTCACGACAGATGGGAACAAATACATCTTTGTGGCAATGGACTATTTCACCAAGCTACCTGAGGCTTATGTCATCCCAGATCAGGAGGTCACTACTGTTCCAAAGGTGCTAGTGAACCAATTTCCTGCCATTTTGGTGCTCAAAATGAGCTCCGCTCAGACCAGGGAAGGAACTTCAGGTCTGCAGTCTTTGCCAAGTATTGCAAGTCGTTGGGCATCAGGTGGACCTGGACTACACCACTGCATCCCAAGTCAGATGGAATGGTGGAGAGACTCAACTGAATGCTGGGGCATGAGCAGGCCAAACACTGTGTTGAAGGGCAGACAGAGTGAGACTATATGCTGCCTGCTCTGCTGATGGCCTACAGGTATGTTGTCCATGTGGTTATTGAATACTCTCCGGCAGAGATGATATTCGGGAGTGAATTGTGGCTGCCAGTAGACCTGTTAACCTGAAGACCCCCAGAGGAAGGTTTCCCAGCTGAAGCCTCTGAGTGTGCCTGAAGTCTGGAGAAGAGAATGGATGAGGTACAATGTCAAATTCAAGGGACACTGAAGTTCTCCTACTCTACAACCCCCAGAAGAAAAACGGCCAGTTTCACAAACTTCAGTGTCCCTAGGAAGGACCGTACATGGTGGTGGACCGTCTCTAACAACAGGATCAAAGGGGAAAGAAGGACCAGGCCAAAGATCATCCATGCCAGTCGTTTGTTGAGATATCACGGACCTAGAAAGTGCACTTGGAGTGAGGCTGAGGATCTGCTGGACACCAGAGATTAAAAGAGGGTCCAGGAGGGTGATGGAGTCATTGACAGCACTGGCGATCCAAGTCTTCTAGTTAAGGGCATAGAGGCAGTCAGCCTTCCCTTACCAGACGCTCAGGATGCTGCAGTTACCCGAGATGACTCAACAAATGGTTCAGGAACAAAGGGCACTCCGGACTCCATGGGACCTAGATGGCAGGGGCGACAAACACAACCCTCTAGGCTGGTATAGTATCATATACCGTATATACTTGTATACTGGTAGGATTAGGTGGTTGCGTTGGAGACATCACAGTTTTGAGGGAGGGGCAGTGTGATGCCGGTAGGATTAGGTTAACGTTTGTATCTACCCATTCACCAACCTTTCCCACCCCAATCCTCCTACCCACCTCACCCATCCCGCTCATCCTGGCCATCTGCCTACCCTGCTCACACTGCCTCTTCTTGTCTATTGAGATTGACCAAGTGTCACTTGTCTATTGGCTCGCAGTCACAGGTCCAAGTTCACACTGGGGTGCGATACACCAGTCTCAACAGAAAAACATAAGCCCATGTTTAATATCGTGTTTCAGCATTTAACCCCTCAGTGGCCCTCGACATTGAGCGATGCTTTACTATAAATGTGCTGGTGACATCAAATTGGTGTGAGCTATACAGTAGAAAACTGCGAACAATTATGAGAGGGGAACAAAGGTCACTGGTATGTTTACCTGACCCTACTCTACCATCCCAAACACTCGAGAGGTCACATTTCTCGGGTGTTTTCGCCCATATGTTTACATGTTAATGGCACATGCACAGTGGATTTTCTATCTTCCACGAATCATATCAAATCACAGAATGGTTTAGGAAGCTAAGAAACATTGCCAGGTGCGGCTGACGATTCTCACCACATCTGTAAGAAAAAAAAATCGATTTTAGAACTCTGAAAAAATGGTCCCGGGGCCGGCCAGGAGAGCCCGCAAAGTTCTGAACCCACGGCCATTGAGAAGTTAAAGTCTTGGTACTGTAGTTCCATCCTGGTGTATTTAATAGTATTTATACTGTCAGTACTGCTAAGCAAGATAGTATCATTTTCTGCAGTTCGCCCCATACCATTGAGCGAGATTCACCCTCTGTGTGTGTGTGTGTGTGTGTGTCACTTCCTAATATATTTGATGGATGTGAATGAAGCTTTCGAGGTGAGTTCGTCCGGTTACTCCAAAGGTCTTCCACTATATACAATTTTCCCACCATGATTTTTTGGGGGAGGGAAGGGGGTCAGCCCCCTTCACTAAATTTAAAATTTTCAAATAGTGAAAGGAGGGCAGACACGATTTTGATTTATTAGTACATTTTGTCCACTGGATTCTCATCTGTAATGTGATATTTGGGAAGTGTGAGCCCCCAGTGGTTCTTGGGGAGTCAGCCCCCCCTCAAAAATAAATACGATCAGAAATAGGGGAAAGTGAGCACATAGATTTCAACGGAATTCGCTGATGTCACTAAATTTACTGGAGTGAAGCACCTTATTTCCAAAAATCGTAAGCAAGACAGATGGACAGAGCCACTCGTAGAAATTATTTTCACCTAAAAGTAAACTTTGATTACTCTAACACGACTAAAAATTATCTGTAAAAGGACTGCCATCTTGAATGCAGAAAAGAATTGTTAATAAGGAGGTAATCAGAGAATGCAACAGCACAAAAGCGAGAATTCCCCAAGGAGACTGCGGAACGAGCTAAAAAACCAACCTGTTCATAAGTATATCTACACGACTAAGGACCTGCAGAAATGTACGGTTTTCTAGCAGATACACGAATTAGCCATTCTTGAAGCTCACGAACAAAGGGGTGCAAAGAGGAGAGAACCAAGGGGAAAGTGTACTATGGGAGTCAGTGAAGAGAACAATAGATAATGATGAATTGTAAAGCATACATCGCAAGGCAAAACACATCGCACTAAGTTCCGCTGTAAGTAGACTAGCAACAGACTGTAAGGCAAATTGATAGAACCGAGAGAGGAAAAGTACTGCAAATTCTGTGTCATTTGATGTTTTAGACTCATCAGTGTAAACATGGGTAGCAGAAGAATGAAATGGGTGTTCGAGAACACAGGAATGAAGGACAAGAGGTGAGGTAGAGGACTTGGAATAAGGAATAAGAAGTGTAAGTAGGAGTGAGAGGTAAGAACCGGGTGCGAGGGGGGGGGGGAGATACGAGAAGGTACGAATAGTTTCAGAACATCGGAAATGGTAAAGGGAGAATGGGAGAGCAGAGGCTGCATATGAATTGGAAAGGGAGGGTGTAAGTGTGGACAGGAAGCAAATTTTACTAGTGTGGATGGAAGGATGGTAAGCCTCCGGGTAGGGGATTCACCGAGTGTTGTCTGGTACCGAAGAGAAAAGATCACGACATCGGAAAAAAGAAGGCAGACCCGACTCAGCTATGAGGCTTTCAATTAATTTAGAGGCCCCAAAAGCTAATCGTAGATCTAGATGATGGACTGAATCAAGTTTGAAAAGAAGGGAAGGAGAGACAGCCGTAATCAAGTATTGGAAGTGTCAGTACTATATAAAGCTGGAGATGAGTTCGACGATCAGCTCCCCATGTGATATATAAAAGAGAGAGTTTGAAGGAGGTGAATGTTCTGTAGGACAGATATTTCGGGGGAAGAAATATATCCAAGAAAGAAGAGAATCAAAGATTAGACCAAGAAAGTTTTCGGAGGTTCAGATTATAAGGGGGTATTGTAAAGGAGGAAAGGGAGATGTGAAACTACCCTTTTGCAGGAAAAACGGATTGCGTACGATTTAGTGGTAGAAAGTCGAAAACAATGTTTAGTGGCCCAAGAGAAGGCTGCCGAAACTGCTAATTGAATATAATGTTCAAGCATGGAAGAGGATAATCCTGAGACATGAATATCAAAGTCAGCTGCGTAATGGGAAGATCTGAGTCCAGGTGGTAAGAAGACAGTACCATTTACTGTATAGCAATAAGGAATACGGTAGTACTAAGTACACTGCCTTGAGAGACACCCTCTTGTTGAAGAAAACAGGAAGAAACAGAAATGACACGAACACGGACTGAAGAAAGACACCCATATTCCCATCAGTTCCGAAGGAAGATACTTGTTGTAGGATGTGGTATCTCCAAGTACTATCATATGCTTTCTCAAGATTTAAAAAAGATATGCTGCAAGTACAGACTGATCATCAACAAAGGTTGTTAAAATATGTTTCGTGTTGTACAAAAGGATCGACAGTACTTCGTGCTCGGTAACCGAATTGGGAAGATGAGTGAGTGCAGTTTGATTCCAAAATCCACATTCGACGATATAATTAACTAAGCGTTCAAATAGCTTGCATAAACAACTAGTGAGAGCAATAGGCCGTAGTCTTGAGGGAGGTGACCCTATTTGCTTGGTTTGGGGAATACAAGAACAAGAGCCTCGTGCCATGAGGGGAGGAAATAGCCCTCTGTCCAGACTTAATTGTAAAAGCATGTCAAAAATGTCATGGAAACGCGCGAAAGATGTTTAATCATTAGATAATGAATGATATCTAGACCTTTGCTTGTACTGCGGCAAGACTGTAGTGGAAATAACAGTTCACGGGAAGTGAAGGGAACATTATAAGGCTCATTTGATGATGAAAAAATTGATGGTATTACGTTCAGGGAGTGATTTTAAGGAATGGAATGTGAAGTTAGATGGAAATCACTACTATAACTGAATTAGGGCCACTGACATTTAATTTGCAGTAGTGGTTGTTTATATTAACAAAGGAAATAAGTAGGAGTATGTTTGCCTGAAAGTTTATGTATGCGTCTCTAAATAACAGAGGCAAGGGTAGTAGACGTAATAGAGGACACATACGTACGTTAGCTTTGAGATTTTGTTTATTCGACAGTACGACGACGAAGATCAGTGGCAAATTTTAAAAGTATTAATGGCAGAGAGGCGACCAGACAGGTGGACGCGCGAACGTGGAGGGTGACTCGGGCCAGGGAAGAAACTAGGGCAGCTCTCCGTGTTCAGGTTGAAAAGCCTGTTCAAGGGAGGTTCGATGAAGTGACCAAGACTTGGTAGGAATGGCAAAGGAGCTGCAGCAATATGGGGCGACGATGGTGCAGTTATTGGTGAAACTGAAGCCCAATGGTTAACTCCATTTAGACTTCTCTGACCTGTAATGTAAATGGCTTACGGACCCGCTTTACTGACCCACACTTACGTTACAGTACTGTACATAAACCTGACTTGGTCGCCTTACAGGAGGTAGGACGCCATGTGCTCCACTGGAGAGGTTACAGTGTTTTACAACTTCATACGCTGACCGACATACAGATTCTTCAGTCTATCTTACAATTATCGGCAACATTCATTGTTACTCAGTACAACACATAGTTTGCTTGTGTATTTACATCATAGCCTCACAGCCTATGTCTTCCATTATCTAGCCATAGTCGCTAACAACTACCCACACAAGTCAATGCAAAACAAAACACTAGTGTGTACCAGTGATGGACTTGTATAAATAAATAACTAAAAGTAGTGAAGCTGAGAGAAAGAAAGAAAGAGGAAGGGAGTGGCTTCGTGTTGGTGGGTGTTTTGGCAGTCACTCACTGACCCCATACGACACACTGATTAGGCGTTTTTTTTTTTTTTTTTTAATGCGAGGAACTAGGAACCAAAGGCCACGAGCCTGCAATTATTGTTCCTTCCAAGAGAAGAACAAAATACAAGAGAGAGCCAAATTCAAGATCCGATCATTTTGAGATGCCTGGACACACTGCGTTTGAAAGACTGAAGATCATAGGAAGCAGGAAATACAGACAGAGGGAGACAGTTCCAGAGTTGACCTGTTGCATAATTGAAGGACTGGGAGTAACGGTTAACTCTTGCATTAGAGAGTTGGACAGAAAAGGGATGAGAGTTTGCTGCCAGACGGGTGCTACGTGCCCGTCGTAGAGGTGGAGGAATGCATGCAGACAGTTCAGAGGAGCAGTGACTATTGAAGTAGCGATAGAAAAGACATAGACGCAACAGAGCGGCAAGGAGACAGAGGTTGATGGGAGTCAGTAAAAGGACGAGAGTTAATGAGACGAAAAGCCTTTGACTCCACCCTATTGAGAAGAGCTATATGTGGGGAGCCTCCCCACATATGAGAGTTGTACTCCACACAGGGGCGGATAAAACCCGTCTATAGAGTCAACAGTTGTGCAGGGGTAAAGAAGTAACGGAGTCGGCTTAGCACACCTAATCCATTGGAAGCAGATTTTACAAGCGACGTAATATGATCTTTCCAAGATAAGTCCCGAGTAAATGAAACTCCAAGCATGTTCAAGGATAATGCAGGATTAAGCAGAATATTATTAAACATTAGTGGGTATACCTGTGGAATATTTGTCGGGTTGTGTAAGAACTGAGTCTTTGATGCATTAAAAACAACCAAATTATTTTTACCCCAGTCAGAGATACGAGCCAAATCAGACATTAGATGTGCCATAGCCTCATCCCTTGTTTGTTGAAGTAACTGCTGAGATGGGGGTTGCGGGAACCGAATGGAAAGGTGAAGGGTGGAGTCATCAGCATATGAGTGGATAGGGTTAGATGTACAGCTTAGAAGGTCATTGATAAATAAAAGGAAGAGAGCTGGTGATAGGACAGAGCCCTGAGGAACACCACTGTTGATAGGTCTAGGAGAAGAACGATGGCCGTCTACAACAGCAGCTATAGAACGACCAGAAAGGAAGCTAGAGATGAAGGCACAGATAGAAGGATAGAAACCGTAAGAGGACAGTTTGGAAATTAAAGATTTATGCCAGACTCGATTGAAAGCCTTTGAGATGTGTAGTGCAATGGCAAAGCTTTCGCCAAAGTCCCGAAAGGAGGATGACCAGGAGTTTGAAAGGTGGGTGAGAAGATCGCCAGCGGAGGGTCCCTGACGGAACCCATACTGACCATTAGAAGGAAGGTTGTGATAGGACAGATGCTTTAAAATTTTTCTATTAAGAACTGACTCGAAAACTTTTGAGATACAGGATGTTAAAGCAATTGGACGATAGTTAGAGGGTTGGGAATGGCCACCCTTCTTTTTGACTGGCTGAATGAGAGCAAGCTTCCAGCAAGAAGGAAAGGTAGAAGTTGATAGACAAAGGCGAAAGAGTTTGCCCAGGCAGGGTGTAAGTACAGAAGCACAGTTCTTGAGAACAACAGGAGGGACTCCATCAGGCCCAGATGCCTTATTAGTATTGAGGCATGTGATGACAGAAAATACATCAGCTGAAGAAATTTTAATGTCAGCCATGAGGAAGTCAGAGGGGGGAAGTGATGGAGGAACAGCACCGGAATCGTCAAAGGTGGAATTGGAGGAGAAAGTCTGAGTGAAGAGATCTGCTTTATCAGTAGAAGAAATAGCTACAGAGCCATCAGAGTAGAAAAGGGGAGGGAAGGATGATTAGGTAAAGTTGTTAGAAAGGTTTTAGGCAAATTGTCAGAAAAAGCGGGAAGAATTCGAGTTGGAGAGTTGAGAGTATTTAGTATGGATGAAATTACTTTTAGCAGAACAAAGAACAGACTTAGCATGATTCCGGGCAGAAACGTGTAAAAGATGTGATTCAGGGGTGAGTTGGCTCTGGTACCTTTTATAGGCCCTCTCCTTGTTGCAGACAGCATTAGAACAAACGTGATTAAACCAAGGCTTTCTTGCATTAGTCAAAGGATATGAGAAAGGAATGTATGCTTCCATGCTCCAAAGTGCCACAGACGACGTTTCTTTGGAGGGTCCACAGGCCGTACAGGAGCCATAGGACAGGTTAAGGTGATAAGGTTGTGATCGGGGGAACCAAACAAAGAGAAAAGATTAACAGTGTAAGCAGAAGGATCAGTTGTAAGGAAGAAGTCAAGTATGTTGGAGCTCTCTCCAAGGCGGTCAGGGATACGGGTAGGGTGCTGTACAAGCTGCTCTAGGTCATTGAGGTTAGAAAAGGTGTAGACCAGGTGGACCAATGAAAGGAGAGGAGAGCCAAAGGTGGTGGTGAACATTGAAATCCCCTAGAATGGAGGTTTCAGAGAAAAGAGAAATGGATAGAATGTGTTCCATCGTAGAAGTAAGACAGTCAAAGAATTTTTGATAGTCAGTAGAATTAGGAGATAAATAAACAGTGCAGATAAATTTAGTCAGAGAATGACAGGAAAGCCGAAGCCAGAGTGTAGAGAAATCAGAAGAATCGAGTTCAGGAACACGAGAGCAAGATAAGTCGTTGCGTATATATACACAACAGCCACCTTTGGCTTTGAAATGAGTATAGAGAAAGTAGGAGGATACAGAAAAGGGTTTGCTGTCAGTTGCCTCAGACAGCTGAGTCTCAGTTAGGAAAAGAAGGTGAGGTTTAGAGAAGGAGAGGTGGTGCTCAACAGAGCGAAAGTTGAAGGAAAGGCCACGAATGTTGCAGAAATGAAGAAGTAAGTCAGACGTTCGAGTCGTCACCGGTAGAGGGGCGGAAGATGGGGGCATTTATGGTCCCCCCCTCCCTGGGGACTCCGAGGCTATGTATTTAGCCGTCATGATTACTTTTTTGAATTTTGGAAAACGAAGTGTAGTGTGTACTGTGCATGTAGTTTTGCGTTGATAGAGAAACTTCTGTTGGAGAGCATGCGATGTCTTCATCCTAGGCTGTGCCAAGTGCTGCCATGCTATGCTTCTATACTGCTCTGAAGCTACTCTCACTTCTGTATGTAACATATGAATTCCTTTATATTTCTATAACATAGCCTACGATGGATAATATTTGCTAAAGGATGTGTGGTTTCACCCATGAATTTATAACAATTGACTGTACATGTAACATAATTATTTGCCGAAGAAGGTGTGTGGCAAGACCGCCATCTTCTTCTATTGTATAAGTATTCTGTATACCTTTACATTAAATATTTCAATCAATCAAACCTTCACAGTATTATATATAACATTATTGTATCTTGTTGGCTCAAGCTCCTGTCTAGGAATGTTTCACATCGTGTGTGTGTGTGTGTGTGTGTGTCTGTGTGTGTGTGTGTTTTATCGGTACCTCTATTTCCCTTTTGTTTGTTTGTTTATTTTTTCGTTCTTATACTCATTATTATGTCTCTCAGTAGTAAACTCGGGTAAAGGTATGCTTTATTTGAAGCAATAGAAGCACCATACGAAATTAGTTCTTCTTCTTCTTCCTGAGTGTGTTGTATTTTATTTCTGGGGTGGTAAATAAACGTTTCTTGTGAAGTTTATTTCCCCCGTTGTTCCAGCTACGTTCTGATGTGTCAGCTAGTGTGATTTGTCAAGCGTGCTGGCAGAAGGAACCTAACTTAACCTAGCCTAACTGTACCTAATATTTTAATCTAACCTAACCTAACCTAATTCAACCAAGCCTAGCATCCAGTTGGGAAGTTGGGAAACAAAATCCACCTTTCAGTACGTTGATAAAGATTCTTCCAGTACACTGTCAACAAACAACCGTAGGCATAGATATAATAGCCTGGATGCCGCATCGCCCATTCTCTGGTACAGCGGCGATAAGTCTGTGCAGCTGCCATCCTGTAGCGGTCAAGCAATGTAATAGTGGCGCTTGTTTTAGAGTGAATTCAGACTATGAAAATAAATGTTGTTGTGGTGGTGGTGCTGGAGATGGTGGTTATTGTTGTGGTGGAGGTGGTGGTTGTTGTGGTGGTAGTGCTGGAGATGGTGGTTATTGTTGTGGTGGAGGTGGTGGTTGTTGTGATGGTGGTGGTTGTTGTGGTGGTTCTGGTGGTGGCGATGGTGATGGTGGTTATTGTTGTGGTGGTTGTCGTTGTGGTGGTGGTGGTGGTGGTGGTTGCGGTGATGGTTGTTGTCGTGGTGGTTGTTTTTGTGGTGGTGGTTGTGATTGTTGCTGTTGTTTTGGTGGTGGTGATGGTGGCGGTTGTTACTGTGATGGTGGTGGTGGTTGTTGTGGTGGTGTTGGTTGTTCTTGTGGTGGTGGTGGTTGTTTTGGTGATGGTGATGGTTGTTGTTGTGATGGTGGTAGTTGTTGTGGTGATAATTGTCGTGGTGGTGGTTGTTGTTGCTGTTGTGGTGGTGGTTGTGGTGATGGTGATGGTGGTGGCATTGGTGGTGGTGGTGGTGGTGGTGGTTGTGGTTGTTGTGGCTGTGGTGGTGGTGGTGGTGGTGGTGGTGATGATGGTTGTTGTGGTTGTGGTGGTGGTGATGGTTGTTGTGGTAGTGGTTATTGTTGTTGTTGTGGTGGTGTTGGTGGTTGTGGTTGTGGAAGTTGTTGTGGTGATGGTGGTTGTGGTGGCTGTTGTTGTGGTGGTTGTTGCTGTGGTGGCTGTTGTTGTGGTGGTGGTTGTGGTTGTTGCTGTTGTGGTGGTAGAGGTTGTTGTTTTGATGGTGGTGGTGGTTGTTGTGATAGTGGTGATTGTTGTGGTGGTGATTGTTGTTGTTGTTGTGGTGGTGGTGGTGGTGGTGATGGTGGTAGTGGTGGTTGTTCTGGTTGTGGTGGTGGTGGTGGTGGTGATGATGGTGGTTGTTGTGGTGATGGTTGTTGTGATGGTTGTTGTGGTGGTGGTGGTTGTTGCTGTGGTGGCTGTTATTGTAATTGTTGTTGTGGTGCTGGTGATTGTGGTTGTTGTTGTTGTGGTGGTGGTGCTGGTGGTTGTGGCTGTTGTTGTTGTGGTGGTGGTGCTGGTGGTTGTTGTTGTTGTTGTTGTTGCTGTGGTGGTGGTGGTGGTTGTGATGGTGCTGGTGGTGGTTGTTGTGGCGGTGGTGGTTGTGAATCCTGGTTCATCTGAAACGTGAACTTGGTGGCCTGCAGGCTTAAGTTTCGCTTTGGCAAACCACCATCCTCCTTTAGGGGAATAGGGAAGTAGTTAGGGACACGCATAACTGGACAGTTGAGCCGCTCACGCTATCAATGCCACCATAGATATATTCCGACGCTTTTTCCACCCAAACGCAGCAGTTTAGCGACATTACGAAATAAAGAGTGATCAACTTTGTCCATTGTCAGGAATACAACATCATCAACCTGGACCCTTCCAAGATGGCGGCCAGGCAGACGCATCAAAAGTAGTGTCATACAGCATCTAGGCTCATTTATATTGTTGAGAAGCAGGATTTGCTCAATAGGAAGTGCTGGAAGGTTCTCAGTACTTCTTGTATTTTTCAGTTACATGTCAGAGTTGCCAGTTAGTCTGCAGTTCGTGATCAGAGGTATCTTGTAAAGTTGTGCATTAAATTTTATGTTCTTTTTCTCTATATTGTTTTATTTATGTTACTATGTTAAAGTATGTAATTTTATTTCAGTTTGTATGCTAAATAAGTTAGAGTGTTACGTAATGTAAGAAAGCTTTGGGGTATTTTGAATGTCTGAATTGTAACTGTTGCCCCTTCGAGAACGTACTAGAACTTTGTGGAAGCAGGGAAGGCCATACAAGAGGTGGAAGAGCCTAGGGGAGTCAGTTTCCTTTCAGTTTTAGTTTCAGTGTCAGTGCGGCCTACTGATGATTGTATAGCCCCGGTACTTGTGAAAGCAGTGAAGTGTTGCTGGCAAGCATTATGTGGAATTATTTGGTTAATAAAGGCCACAAACTTCAGAAGCCAGTGTTTATTTACCATGCCTGAGCCAATCTTGTTGTTGCACACCGAAGGGCTATCCACATGAAGAACAGCTCACTGGGCAATGTCCTTCCTTTACAAAACTATTGCTGTTGGAGCCTGTGGCAGTGTAGGATGGGAACATAACAATGGTGTCAAGCAGTGGGATCATTAGAAAAGTGCTACAGTGAGTCTAGTCTTCAACATGGAGCAAGTGGGTGTGCAGACAAGGAGCTGAGCTGGGCAGGAGGAGGAGGTGTCTCTGGTTGAAATCATGTAGCAATTACAAGCACAAAATGGAGAACAGAGAGAGCTCAAGAACGAAATCAAAGAACAGCTAGAAGCACAATGTGTACAACTACAAGCACAAAATGAAGAACAGAAAGAGCTGAAGAATGAAATCAGAGAACAGCTAGAGGCACAAAGTGAACAGTTACAATCACAGAATGAAGGACAGAAAGAACTCAAAGGACAACTACTGTACAAGCACAAAGTGAACGTCGAGTGGCACAAAGTTAAGAACAGAAAGAATTATATGAACGACTTCAAGAGGCATTACAGGAGCAACAAAGGGAGTATCAACTGAGGATGCATGGACAGCTAAACACTTTCATGAGGGGAAATGAAGGAAGAATAGCAACAGTTGAAGGAGGAAGTATATGTTGAGCTACAGCAGCAGAAGTGTGGGGTAAGCAATAATGTGATGGAGTGTAGACAGCATGCAAATGACCAGTTGAAGATTAGTGAGGGAATAGTGATGGAGTGCAGACAGCATGTAGATGACCAGTTGAAGCATGTAGTAGACCATGTGAAGATAATTAGTACCGGGTAAGAGAATTGAGGCTGTAGAGAAATATTGCATTGCTGAGCCTCAGGTTAGTATACAAGGAACTTATAAAAAAAAAAAAAAATGGACGGTGTATGTTGAATCTTGACGAATTCCAAGCATCTAAAGCTAGCATTACAGGGCTGAGTAATCGGAATGCAGGAGTTTTTAGTTCTGGACTTAATGATGATGCCCCAGTTATTAGGCCCCAAACAGGTGAAGTGCATGGCTATAATGGGGGTCCAATTACAAGAAACCTCAGGAATGAGAATGCAAAGTATCTTGGGAAGCTTGCTGTGAGCAGTTCGAGTTACTCGCTGATCAGAATGGTTGGGATGATAGGCAGAGGGCAGTGCAGCTTGCCACTATCCTTAATGGTGTTGCAATGGAGCTTCTTGGGCAGACGTCAGTGGAAGAAAGGAACAGTTAATGGTCCCTTGTAGAAGTGCTGGAGCACAGATATGGGACCACGTACCAGCCTGAATTTTACAGGGCAAGACTCCAGACTCGTGTATGGGCTCGAGGCAAATCCCTCCAGCAGCTCGCTCATGACCTGGAGAGTATGGCACACAAGGCATACCCTGGAGCAGCACCTAACTTGTTGGCTATTCTTCTGAGGGACCAGTTCATTGATGCTCTTGATAGCACAGAGTTGAAAATGCAAGTGAAGCAGGCACAATCCACAAGCATGTAAGAAGCACTAGCCAGAGCTCAGGAATTTGAGTCATACATCAGGTCCAGAACGTCTGCTTTTCAGGCAGGTCATAGTGCAGGTTTGAAGGCAAGAAAGGGGCAGGTACATGAAGCAGAAATATTCGAAGGAAGTTGCTGGTACTGTGGAAAGCCAGGACATAGGAAAGAGGACTACTACAGGTGGAAGAGGGAACAAAAGATCAGAGGAGGTAGCTGGTATTGTGAGAAGCGGGACATTGGAAAGTGGACTGCTACAAGTGGAAAAGACAAAAGGAGAAGATCAGAGAAGGTTGCAGGTTCTGCGAGAATTCAGGACACAAGAAGGTGGACTGTTACAAACAGAAGAAGGAGCAAGAACAGAGCAGTGCAAGGAAACCTAGGATTGTAACCAAAGGGTGTTGGACATGTGATGAGGTGGGACACTTCAGATATGACTGTCCAAATGAGAAGGACGGCAAGAAGGCTGCAGAAGACGAGAAGGATGAGGGTAAATTAGTAAAGGCTGGTGATATGAGGCAACAACCAGCGAGTTTTTCCCAAGAAGTCCCACAACTGAGGAAATGCAAGAGAACCTTGACTGATAGTGTGCAAGAAGATGAAAGAATAGATGGCAAGCAATGTAGTAAGAATAGGAATCTTAGCAAGAAATGCTGCCATACTGTAGTGACAGGATCAGTGTCAGCTGAAGAAGACATGTCAAGGATGCAGATGGAGGATACACATTCACATCCAGTGCTAGAGTGGTTACAGCGGAGTACAGTATGACCATCTTGGGAAAAGTTTTCCAGGTTCAGCCTTGCAACTAGGAGTTACTGGAGTCAATGGGACCTTCTTTGTTTGAACAACGGACTACTGGAGCATCAATAGGAGACACCTCACGGCCTCAGCAAATATTGGCAACTGGTGGTTCCAAAGAAAATGAGGTCCGAGACCTTGGATGAGTCCCATAACCAGATCACCAGTGGGCACCTGGGAGTGGAGAAATCTCTAAGTCAGATGCAACAGAGGTTCTATTGGACTGGCAAGTGGCAGGATGTTGAAGAGCGGTGTCACACCTGTGATGTACGCTGCACCAACAAGGGACCCGAGGAATGCAGTTGCGCCGCTCTTCGGGTGTACCAAGTGGATGCACTGATGGAGTCGCGGTGAACATTGCTGAACCTCTGCCACTCACTGAAAGAGGAAACTGATATATATGTGTCGCCATGGACTACTTCACAATGTGGCCAGAAGCTTATGCCATCCCCGATCAAGAGGCTGTGACTGTTAGGTGTTGGTTGACCAGTTCTTCTGTTGTTTTGGGATGCCACATGGGATACACTCAGACCAGAGTAGAAACTTCGAGTCTGCTGTTCCGGGAGTGCTGTGAGTTACTGGGGATCAAGAAGACCATGACGACCCCACTAAGGCCACAGTCAGATGGGATGGTGGAGAAATTCAACTGGCCAAGTACTGTGTAAAGGGAGAAAGGGAATGGGACCAGAAGTTACCTGCATGGCTGATTGCATATCGGTCTGCATTCCATGAGTCTGCCAGCTACATCTCTGCAAAACTGATGTTGGGCTGCGAGTTACGTTTACCAGTTGACCTGTTAATGGGAAGACCACTTGGTGAGGAGCTGCCTACAGACACCTCCAGCTATAAGAAGCATTTTCAGGAAAGGTTGGCTGAGGTACATCATCAAGTGTGAGGAGCCCTTAAGTTTTCAGAAGTGATGAAGCACAAGTATTATGCCAAGGCAAGTGAGGCGAGCTTCAAGGATGGTAACATAGTTTGGCTATACAATCCTCAGCAGGAGAGGGAACAGTCACTGAAGCTGTACAGCCCGTGGGATGGGCCCTACACTGTGATGGACTGCCTGTCAGACTTAACATATCAGATTCAGGGAGGCAGGAAATCTCGTACAAAGGTGGTACACGTAAATCGTCTATGGCAGTACCATGGGCCAGGATGGTACAGCTGGGACGTCTCCGAGGAATTGCACTCACCCACAGCCGAGGATGTTGAGGAGGACCATGGAGCTGAAGTACAAGAGGATGGTGACGGTTTCCCAAGGGAAGTAGTGAATCGGAAGAAGACCAAGACATTCCAGGAGGAGTGGACTGTGTGGAGGAGCAGGGACATCATCAGAAGTGGCATAGAAGCCCTGATAAGTTGAGGGATTATTTTGTGTATAATTAGATGTTTCATTAGGATTAATCATTATGTCTGAAAGTACTGTGTAGTTTTGTTGGGAAGACAAAATGACTAGGGAGAGGGTTGTGTTGCGAAGCAGGATTTGCTAGATAGGAAGTACCAGAAGGTTCTCAGTACTTCTTGTAATTTCCAGTTACAAGTCAAGAGTTGCCAGTTAGCCTGCTATTAGTGAGAGGAGGTATTGTGTAAAGCGATGCATTTCATGTTCTTTTTCTCTATAATGTTTTATTTATGTGATTGTTAAATTATGTAATCTTATTTCAGTTTGTATGCCAAATAATTTAGAGTGTTATGTGGTGTAAGAAACATTTTAGGTATTTTGAATGTCTCCGAGTGGTAAATTGCTCCTTCGAAAATGTACTAGAACTTTGTAGAAGCGGGGGAGGCTGTATGGGAGGTGGAAGAGATTAAAAGGGAGTCAGTTTAGTTTCAGATTTAGTGTCAGTGCGGTTCAGTGTCAGTGCGGCCTAGTGAAGATTGTATAGTTCAGGTACTTGTAAAAACAGTGAAGTGTAGTCGGCAAGCATTAAGTGTAATTATTTAGTGAATAAAAACCGCGAACTCAGAAGCCATTCCCGGTCCAGCAGTGGTAGCAGCAACATCTCTCTCCAGCATGGCCTCTACTTCTGCCACAGCTCGCAACCCGTTGAGGGGGGCTGATACTGGCAGCATCGGGCCTGAAGGAGGAGTGCAGACCATCACCATCACCGGCACCGTGAAGTGGTACAGCGTCAGGGCGAAGTACGGGTTCATCTGGCCCCAGGATACTGGTGCCGATGTATTCGTGCATCGCTCAGAGATCGCTGCTCCCTCTTCACGGCGCCCCTCGCTCTCGTTACGCCAGGGTGAGACGGTCGATTTTCACATCATCCAGACACCGAAGGGTCCTGAGACTAAGGGCGTCACCGGGCCGAGAGGTGCGGCTGTGCAGGGCGCTGCCCATGCTCGGCGGCGCCCCACGGCCCTAGGACACCAGCCTGATGATCCCCGATGTCCTGGAGGTGTGGACACGATCGTCGCTATGTGCATCGCGACTGCGAAGGCATTCTGTGGCGATGATAAGGAGGCGCTGCTCGTTCTACTCCCCCAAATCTTTGAGAAGAACGGGCTGCCACACCTTGTCATCCCTCAGAGCTGCGATCGTGATGCTCGGCCAGCCCCTCGTCAGGAGCGTCATACCACCACGCTGCAGCCTCCCGAACCCCGCACAACACCGCGGAAAAGGCTGCAGCTAGACGCTCCTCTAAACAGAGCGACTGCCTCCTCATGCACCACCTCTGCCCCGCCCATGGACACCAACGATGATCACCGCTCGCCGTCAGCAGCTGAGGGAAGGGCCGCCTCTCCTGTCCTTTCCATCCTACAGGATGAAGGCGACCACACCTCCCCCTCACCACTTCCTGCTGCTGACGTGAACCTCCAGCCTACCGACGAGGCACGTGCCTCTCCCTCGCCACCACCGATAACGAAGAAGAAGAGGATGGGGACACAGCCAAAACCACCGCCACCAGCCGAGATCGACACTGAAGGCACTGCATTCTCCTCGCCTACAGTTCCCGGCCACGCTTGCAATACCATCATCAGAGCAGAGATGAATAACATCATAAAGAAGACTCTTGACCCAGACATATTCTTGGGTGTCTCAAAGAGACTGACCCACTTTTATTTTCAAAATTAACAAGCCCGAGCAGTTCCTCGTAGAGGACGCTCCACGCAAATCCTGACAACTCTGGCAGGCTCTCCACCCTGAGCCCGGGTCCATACTATTTTTTTAGTTGGACGTATCTCAACAACAACAACTCAGAAGCCAGTGCAGTGTTGCCACCCGTAGAACGATAGCCCTACGCGTAGGGCGATTAAGCATCATATCAGGGATTGTAAGGCCGTAGGGCGATATTACAGAAACTGAGCAAAACGTAGGGCGATTCTAAATTTTTGGTATGAGTTCTATTTACTTTGCAGCAAAAGGTAAATTATACAAGCGGAAAGGAAACATGTTCAAAAAAGGTGGTAGTTTTTAACATTCTCTATTATCCTCGAGAAAAATTGATTAAATGATAACTAATGAGTGAATCTGGCAGTTGACAGCATATCAGCTGCTGGGCCGCTGGTGTGACTGTAAACAGGTATAGGACAGCTTATGATTACATAAATATATATATATATATATATATATATATATATATGGTAGGTGGTGGCGACCATCATCCACTCACTTGATGTAGTGCTGCCTACTTCTTCCTTAGCCTTTATCATTCTTTTTCTGTGCCTGCCCTCCTCTCTTCCTATTTCTCCCATCTCTCATGTCACTTCTTACTGCTTTTCTTTCCTTTACATGTGGCTTTACATTGAGTGACAAGCCAAATGGTTTCCTGTAAACCAAGAAGCCATTTACAACGCTGGGTGGTAACCATATAACCAAACCATGCGTGCTTCCTACGTGTCAACAACTGGGTTGGTGGAGGGTTAGTGCCCCTCCCCGTAAAACAAATAACTCAAAGTCAAATGGCCACCCCTTGCGGGGTTGTGGCGTCTGGCGATATATAGTTAGACAGATAGACTTTCCAAAGACGGGAGTAGCCACGACTAGGTGCTCACACAGTGCACACACTTATTACATATTAAAATTATTTTTACAGGAGGATAAGGTGTAGCTCACCATAATTGCTGTATGCCATTATATATATATATATATATATATATATATATATATATATATATATATATATATATATATATATATATATATATATATATATATATATATATATTGTTACATAGCCTATGATTTCATCATCCTTTGTGTAATTCTAACGTACAGTATGCTGCATGTTTGATCATGAGCGTGTTCTACCTCACTCCCCCCTCCTCCTTTATAGCAGAGTAAGTCGTTCTTTCTGTTGTTCAGAGCAGGAGTGTCAACTCTTTGTCCCCTCTGGCTTCATTTGCGCGTCCTTCTTACAAGTTGTATCAAGCTCTGCCGGCCCCTATATAATGAGCTCAGTCTCTGCATTAATTGCCACTTAGATCTACTCCTCATTTTGCTCACATCTCTGTCCTCCCCTGTACAGTTGTTATTATTGTGAGTGCTCAGGAAGTCTCCAACCATCTAGCAGCTGTGTAATTTGAGTATAAGTGTTATTACATTTTGTTCTTGTACTGTATAACATAAGGCGTTGATTCGTAGGCCTAGTAAAGTTTATGTAATTCATATTATCAGCCAGTGGTAATAATATTTTGTATCTGTAATAATATATCTTGCGTTAACAGAGCATTATCCAGTGTTTTCTCATTTTATCAGGGCTGACTTAGATCAATTTACTCATGCTAATTTCGTGTTAATAGAGGCTATTGCAGTTAACCATATATTTAACCTGTTTTTTGCCATTACATTATCCTTATGAGTCCTGAATGTTTTGTTGTTAGTTTGAGCATTAAACTTTAACTTGTAATTTTACCTAACTCTTTTGTTTTGAACCTGGAACTTTACGGGACAGTAGTGATTTTTAGTATTCTCACTTAAAGTGTACATTATCTTTCTCTGTTAACATAAATTTGGCGACCTCTTATCAGGATATTCAGGATATTATCATAAGGATATTGCTTGATATTTTGTGACTGTGATTTATTCATGATGTCTACTATTACTACTCTTGATGAAGCCAAAGATTTTTTGTCAAATGTGCAAACAGTGTGTGATGTAGAAAACAGAACAAAGAATGAACTTAAGCTTGTTGCTCAACAATTGGGAATTGCTGTTCGCTCTCATCACTCTAAAGATCAAATTGTTGACATGATTAATGAAAGCTTGTTTAATGTAACTCCTCCAAATGAGCAAACGCAGATTGAATTAGCTAAGTTACAGCTAGCCCTGCAGGAGGCTCGTGCTAAGGAGGCTGAATTTCAGGCAAATGCTCGTATTCAGGAGGCACAGGCTCAGGCACAAGTTGAACTTGCTAGGATTCAGGCAGACCATGAGTATCGCATGAAACAAGGTGGAACTGGATCATCTAGCTCTGATGATTTTGATGTGGCTAAAAATGTTAAACTTGTCCCTCCTTTTAATGAATCTGATTTAACAAAGTATTTTCAGTTGTTTGAGAGGTAGCTACAGGTTTTAATTGGCCCAAAAAGTATTGGCCAGTACTCCTTCAAACTGTTCTCACCGGTAAAGCTCAAGTAACTTATGCATCTTTGCCTCAGGATCAATCTGATAATTATGATGTAGTTAAGAGCTTGATTCTTAAGGCCTATGAGCTTGTTCCTGAAGCCTATAGAGTAAAATTTAGGACAACTTATAAGCAAGATAAGCAATCCCATGTTGAGTATGCAAAAATCAAAGAAGATCTGTTAGAGCAGTGGTTAAATTCTAAGAATGTGGATTCTGATTTTGACAAATTTAAGCAGATGATTTTGCTGGAGGACTTCAAAAGGTGTATTAATAATGATGTAAGCCTATATCTTGATGAGAAAAGAATAGATAATTTGTCTGATGCTGCAGTTTTAGCTGATGAATATGTTCTCACTCACAAGAGATATTCTAAAGAAAAAAGGAAAGCTGAGAGTAAGTACGTTGCCTCTACTCAGAGTACAGGTAACAGGAAAGAGAATAAAGATGATGTTTCTCAGGAAGTAAATACCAGCTCCACCTCTAGATTTCAGGAAAGTAGATGTACTTATTGTAGTAAGCTTGGTCATACTACAGAGAAATGTTTCAGGAGAGCGTGATGTGAACAAAAAGGAGTCTTTAAATATTCAGTCAATTGGTCTAGTGTCCACCTTTGAGAGTTCCCAGAATTCTTTAACTGAGTTAACTGAACCTGCTTTGAGGGGTAAATTAAATCCTCATGATGAAGCTCCTCTTTTGAGCAGTAACGTGGGTGACACTCTCAAAAGTTCATGTGCTAATTTCCTGTCTGATGGTTTTGTCAGTCCTCTGGACAGTAATGACAGGAAATCAGTTAAAATATATCGTGATACAGGTGCTTGCCAATCCCTTATGCTGACCAGTGTTCTAGGCTCTAATGTTAATTCCTCTGATGAAACTGTAATCTTACAAGGTGTAGGGAATAATTACTTCTCTGTCCCTCTGTGCAGAGTGAATTTAGAGTCTGGTTTTGTTAATGGTTCCGTTATGGTTGGGTTGGTTGAGACACTCCCAATGTCAGGTGTAACTTTCTTACTTGGAAATGATATTGGTGGAAGTCAAGTGTGTCCAGCTCCTCAGTTATCTAGTGAGCCAGTGGCTGCGACCCAGGATTGTGATGTCCCTGATGTGTTCCATGCATTTGCTGTCACTAGGGCTAAGTCTAAAGTTACTGGTGACTTAGAGGATAATGATGATGATGATGTTATCCTAGCTGACACTTTTCTTGCTAATTTGGACCACTCACCAGATGAGGCAGTACCCCGTAGTGTTGATAATTTGTCTCGTCAAGAGTTGGTTGAGTTGCAGGTTGCTGACCCTGAGTTGAAAGGTCTAGCTAACTCTGCTTGCAGTGAGGAAGAGTCAGCTGGTGCTTCTACTTGTTATTATATAAAGTCAGGAGTACTGAAGAGGAAGTGGAGACCCCCAACAGCATCAGCCGAATGTGAATGGGAGGTTGTACATCAAGTTGTCATCCCTCGTGTTTGTAGGCAGGATATCATTAGAGTGGCTCATGATTCCAGTTTGGCAGGACACCTTGGAGTGAGGAAGACTGTGACACGCATTTTGAAACACTTCTACTGGCCAGATATCTTCAGGGATGTTTCCTGGTATTGTAAGTCTTGTCACACCTGTCAAGTTGTGGGGAAGTGTAATCAGACCGAAAAGGTTGCACCTCTAGTTCCCATTCCTCCTTTTGAGGCACCATTCACCCGTGTGTTGGTGGATATTGTGGGCCCTCTTCCTAAGACTTCTTCAGGATTTTCTTATGTGTTGACCCTGATTGATATGGCTACTCGTTATCCTGAAGCCATTCCACTTAGAAATATCTCAGCAAAGAACGTGGTTAAGGAAATGCTAGGGTTCTTCACAAAGTTTGGTCTGCCCAAGGAGGTACAGTCAGACCGGGGAAGTAATTTCATGTCAAATGTTTTCAAGCAGTCTCTGAAAGAGTTGGGCATCACCCAGATCACGTCTTCAGCTTACCATCCCCAGACCCAAGGAGCGTTGGAGAGATATCATCAAACACTCAAATCGATGCTCAAGAAATACTGTTTGGAACATCAGAAAGACTGGGATAAAGGTCTTCCATTCGTTGTATTTGCCGCAAGAGAATCTCCAAATGAATCACTGGGCTTCTCACCTTTTGAACTACTGTTTGGCCAGGAAGTAAGAGGACCCCTTAAGTTACTCAAGGAATACTGGCTGTCGGAGGAAGATGACGTCAATCTGCTGGAGTATGTGATGAAGTTCAAAGAACGGCTGTCCACTGCTTTACAGCTGGCGAGAGAGAATTTAGGAGCTGCTCAGGAGAAGATGAAGACTTGGTATGATAAGAAGTCCAGGTTACGCCACTTTCAGCCAGGAGATCAGGTTTTGATTCTGCTACCAGTGCATGGGCAACCTCTTCAAGCCAAGTTTAGTGGTCCTTATTTCGTGGAGAAGAAACTCAGTGATGTCAACTATGTCATCGCCACACCAGATCGTAGAAAGAACAAGCAACTTTGTCACATCAACATGCTAAAGTTATATCACAGGCGGGACGAAAATAACCCAGTCTGCACTGTAGCTGTTCCACCCGAGTCTGCAAGTGAAGTTCTCCCATGCAGCATGAGCCTGAGTGATAGTTTGGGGAAGAATCCTGATATCATGAATGATCTTCAGACTAAGCTTTCTCATCTAGCTCCCGAGGAAAGGCAGGAGTTTTCGTCATTACTGCAGGAGTACCCACAAGTGTTCCGTGCCACTCCAGGAAGAACCACTGTGTTGATGCATGATGTCGATGTTGGAGACGCAAAGCCAATTAAATTGCCTCCTTACCGTGTGAACCCAGTGAAAGTTCCTCTCATCGAGAAGGAGCTTGGCTACCTGTTGGACCACAAGATGATTGAGCCCTGTCAGAGCGAGTGGAGTTCTCCTGTCACTCTAGTCCCTAAGCCAGGTGGGTCACAGCGGCTTTGCATCGACTACAGACGTGTTAATCAGATAACCAAAACGGACACTTACCCTCTCCCTCGTGTGGAAGATTGCATAGACAAGATCGGAAAGGCTAGGTACATAAGTAAGTTTGATTTGTTAAAGGGATACTGGCAAGTACCTATGACTGAACGTGCTAGGGAGATCTCATGTTTTGTAACACTAGGAAAGACTTTTGCATGTTCCGTAATGCCATATGGTATGAAGAATGCACCAGCTACATTTCAGAAGCTCATGAATGTTGTAACAGAGGGTTTGGCAGGGTGTGTTGTTTATATTGATGATGTATTAATCTTCAGTGACAACTGGAAAGATCACCTATGCCATGTCAGTAAATTTCTTGAGCGTTTGGTTCAGGCTAATCTTGTAGCTAATTTATCAAAGTGTGAGTTTGGTCAAGCTAAAGTTCAGTACCTTGGGTACGTAATTGGTGATGGACATGTTGCACCACCAGGAGCTAAGGTTCAGGTTATAAGTGATCTTCCCAGACCTAAAAGTAGGAAAGAGCTACAAAGATTTTTGGGAATGGTAGGTTATTACAGGAGATTTGTTCTTAACGTTTCAATTCTTGTATCACCACTTACAGACCTACTGAAAAAGGGAGTTAAATTTGTCTGGACCGATAACTGTGAATCCTCTTTCAGTAAACTTAAAGCTATCCTATTAAGTCAGCCAGTGCTCGCTACTCCAAATTTTGCTAAGCCTTTTAAGATGGCTGTTGACGCATGTGAAACAGGAGCTGGGGCTGTTTTGCTTCAAGAGGATGATCAGGGTATTGAACATCCTGTATCTTATTACAGTAAGAAGTTCACTCCACCTCAAAAGAACTACTCAACTATTGAGAAAGAGCTTTTGGCCTTGATTTTGGGTTTACAGCATTTTTCATTTTATTTGTGTTCTGGTTTTGACCCCATAGTCATTTATACCGATCATAACCTACTGAAATTCCTTAGTAAGTTTAAAGATAAAAATCAGAGATTGACAAGATGGAGTCTACTTCTTCAGGAGTATTCATTAGACATACAACATGTCAAGGGGAAAGAAAATGTTATTGCAGATTGCTTATCTAGACTTTAGACAGATTGTTTTAGAGTAATAAGAAATTTCCTTTGTAAATTTCTTTTTCTTTGTGGGGAGGTGTTACATAGCCTATGATTTCATCATCCTTTGTGTAATTCTAAAGTACAGTATGCTGCATGTTTGATCATGAGAGTGTTCTACCTCACTCCCCCCTCTTCCTTTATAGTAGAGTAAGTCGTTCTTTCTGTTGTTCAGAGCAGGAGTGTCAACTCTTTGTCCCCTCTGGCTTCATTTGCACGTCCTTCTTACAAGTTGTATCAAGCTCTGCCGGCCCCTATATAATGAGCTCAGTCTCTGCATTAATTGCCACTTAGATCTACTCCTCATTTTGCTCACATCTCTGTCCTCCCCTGTACAGTTGTTATTATTGTGAGTGCTCAGGAAGTCTCCAACCATCTAGCAGCTGTGTAATTTGAGTATAAGTGTTATTACATTTTGTTCTTGTACTGTATAGCCTAAGGCGTTGATTCGTAGACCTAGTCAAGTTTTTGTAATTTATATTATCAGCCAATGGTAATAATATTTTGTATCTGTAATAATATATCTTGTGTTAACTGAGCATTATCCAGTGTTTTCTCATTTTATCAGGGCTGACTTAGATAAATTTACTCATGCTAATTTCGTGTTAATAGAGGCTATTGCAGTTAACCATATATTTAACCTGTTTTTTGCCATTACATTATCCTTATGAGTCCTGAATGTTTTGTTGTTAGTTTGAGCATTAAACTTTAACTTGTAATTTTACCTAACTCTTTTGTTTTGAACCTGGAACTTTACGGGACAGTAGTGATTTTTAGTATTCTCACTTAAAGTGTACATTATCTTTCTCTCTTCCGTAACAATATATATATATATATATATATATATATATATATATATATATATATATATATATATATATATATATATATATATTGTTATGCTGGGTGATTTTAGGCCGAATTCTCGTCCTAAAGAGATCAGCGACTGAGCAGGGTCCTCTTTCTAGACCGGAAATAAAACACTTACAAAAGAACAGGGCATAAAAACTCGGCAAGACACTTTAACACATATATTGCCTTAATCCAATTTCCCTTACAATATACATACAATAGTGCGCTAGATGTGGAACTGGTATAGTGACAGACTAGTTACCAATAATACATCACGTCACACAGACACTGAGATTATACCTGAGTTAGGGTACAGGAGAATATTACATAGGTATGGTGACACTGTCCATACAGTCTATCTCCTCGTCTTTACGTAGTACACTAGTCTGCTGCACTTAGGTCTCACCACACACTTGTATATTGCTCTAGTCTTGGGAACTTAGGCACTGACACAGCACACTGAGCATGTTGGGTTAGAGACACTTTACTGGTGGTGTTCCTGTCTCACTGTCCTTAGAATACACCAGCACTGTCACTGGTAAGTCTCAGACACAACACCGGGATCTCACTGTGTCTTTATTGAGCTGCTGAGGTCTAGGCTTAATCGAGATGGCGTCCGGGAATCTAAGGGAGCCCTACAGGTGAGCCCTCCTGCAGTAGGCATGGGACAGCTCTTGGGGACGTGACAGCCCGGGTGTGTTTCTGGTCTGGGGTGCAGGGAGGCCCTTTCATGTCAGGGCCTCGACCTGGGGAGGGGCCCTCAGGGCTGGGGCCAAACAGTGTCAGGAGTCGAGCCTGCCACTTCTTACTCCGGGTGGAGGGCCGACGGTGAGTGGGGCCAAGGCGGTCCCACCCTGGGGTCCAAGGACTGGCCCTGGGAGGCCTGGGACTGTGGTCACCTCTAGGTTGGGGCACCATCAGGGGTTGACTGCGGCACTTCGTCCGTGGGGCGTCCGTCAGGACCCGGCGTCATCCAGGGACAGGCTGGAGGGCATGGATCCCGCCTTCAGTGACCGGGCCTCGCCACCACTCCTGGAATGGCAGCACCTCCAGGGAACCACACCTGGAGGGAGAGACAGAAGGGCATCCCGTGCGGCCACCGGGTGGAGAGTGGGCAGTGCAAGGGACCTTCTCCTCTGGGAGAACCCTCAGAACTGTGGATAAAGGGTGTACAGTGGCCGTCTCTTCCCTGACTCATACAGTAGCCATCGTCGCGGTTCCACAGGCCCTTTGGATAGTAGCAGGACGTATAGTGGCTGTTCCTTCCCCAGCGCATACAGCGGCCGTCACTGCAGTGCTGCTTCCGAAGGAGGAAGAGGCAAATGAGGGACGTACAGTGGCCATTCCCTCCCCAGCACATTCAGTGGCCGTCGCCGTGGGTCTGCCTGCCCGACAGAGAGTAACTGAAGGATGTACAGTGGCCATTCCCTCCCCAGTACGTCCAGTGGCCGTTACAGCAGTGCTGCTCCCGTAGGAGGAGGCGGATGAGGGATGTACAGTGGCCGTTCCCTCCCCAATGCATACAGTGGCCGTCGTCATGGTTCCACTCCTCCTACCTTTGCCTGTCAGTGTGCGTACAGTGGCCGTCACACCAAGGTGGACTCCAGATGTGGCCGCAGCAAAAGGATGTACAGTGGCTGTTCCTTCCCCGATGCGTACAGTGGCCGTCATCACGGTGCTGCAGGGAGAACAGCTGAGGGATGTACAGTGGCCATTCCCTCCCCGGTACGTCCTGTGGCCATTACCCAGTGCTGCCTGGAACTGAATCTGGAGCAGTCCCACCCCGATCCTGACGAGGATTGGTCCGGCCAAGAAGTAGTCTCACATCCTGCGACGTCGTGGTTGGCCAGGTTGAGGGGTAGAGGGACACAAGGTTGGGGCACACCTGAGCCCTTCTCGCTCTGGGCGGGCGTTGCGCTCATCTGGCCCACTGTGGTGTCCTCCTGGAGTGGGGATGGGGCTGCGGCTCCATAGTGGGTGGGGGGTCTGGCAGTGGGAGGTGCTTTTCACCATTGTCCGCATTGAAAAAGTCATGGCCCCGTGACTGGAGGTGGTATGTGCTTGTGGTGAAGGTCTGGTGTGTAGATGTGAGGTGTTGGAGGAGGGTGGTCCAGTGTTGAGTGATGTGGTTGGGTTCTTGATGTAGGTTGAATGTGATGTGGAGTGTGGAAGTGTGTGGAGTGTGGCGGAGGCTGCGGAGGCATTGACGTGTCCCTCGTACTCTCTGTCCAGGCCCGTGTGGGGGATGCCATACGATGCATTGGACTCTCATCTCTGGTGGTGGTGCTTGGTGCAGGGCTCGTAGCTGTATTCTGGCTAAGGGTGAGGTCCTTGAGCTTTTATGGGGGAGGTTAGGGTAGGAGTGGCGGCTCCTTCTGGGGAATTGGGTCAGTGGAAATTTCCACCTCGCCTGATGTAGGCTGAGTGTGATGGGGGTAGTACTGGGGGTATGTGTCATGTCTGGGGCTGAGTGTGGTGATGTCAGTGGCGTTGGAGAGGGTCTAAGGGTATATCTGGCTGGTGGGCATGAGAGGTGTCCGGATAGTGGTGGTGGTAGTGAGGACAGGCGTGGGGGGTGAGGCTGTGAGGCTGTTATGAGTCCATATTATAATTACAAATCATAATAGATAGATAGATAAATAGATAGATAGACAGCTCCATGCAAGCCTGGGAAAGGGAAATGATCTTGCAAGTTAACTGAGGAAATGTTGACCATACACAGGAAGTAGCAGTCAGGGGATGATGTAGGTAGTGTGTCAGCGAGATAGCATGCGACCAAAGCCTAGTGACATACACACATACTCACACACAGGTTTCTGGAACTTTCCAACCACAGTGTAACACACGTGACACGACCCCTGTTTCACTAGAAATTAGGAAGCAGAGGGCAGAAGGAGGCTAGCATTAGAACCGACAGGTAGTGGAGAGAGTGAACAAGAAAGAGGGGCCCAACTAGACTTACTTATTATATTGTCTCTGTAAGACATACCCTGCTCAACTTAGATTTTCTCTGAAGATAATAAATTAAGATCAACTCCCTGTATTCATCTTTAATTCCTACTACAAGAAATCGAGAGTGACAACTAAACAACAAAACTTCTCCACAAGTTACTACAAAGTCTTTTATGACATATTGGTGGCAAGCAGAACTATGGACATCGTCTCCGAATCAAAAGCGAATTTCTACAAAAGCAGGCGAGACTCTACAAGATTAGCTTCAGTTCTACAGTGAATTGCTACAAAATACAGCCTGCAATGCAAATAGCCTACAAGTCTACAAAACAACTCTATAATCTTCACGTAACTTCAAGCAGCAGCAAGAAGAATATAAAACAAAGCAAGCAAAGAAGAGTCAAGACCAAAGCAACAAGCACACAAACCCCCACCACTCTCTCCCGCCTACCTCCATCGCTGACGCAGAGGTCAAGACACGCAGCAAAGCACCAGAGCCACAGTTATAACGCGTCTTTTTTTTTTTTTCTTGCATGCATTCTGTGCATTGCGAACAGCAGTACTGCAAATACAATGCACAGAATGCATGCAAGAATTGCAAATTTGGAGTCAGTATTTAGTGGGGGGAGAGTTAACATCCAAGTTAACCCCCCTGAATGAAGTGTACATATTTTGTATATAGTATTAATTATATATATATATATATATATATATATATATATATGTAACAAAGAAGAATGACCCATGATATAGAAGTATGGCATACCAGTACCATTAACTTTCAATGAAATATTAATAACTCTTACCATAATCTTAATTTTAAACTTTTTTTTTTCTTGCATGTATGCATTTTACTACAATAACCCATGTACATACTGTATTACAATTAAATAGTTTACCTTTAGTGCATTTATTCAAATATGTATACAACTTGTTTAAAATGTAATATTACTGCATCATTGCAATTTACTATGATTATTATATGTATACAATATTATAATGAATATTATGTACTAATAGGTTAGCATATGTCAATGATGATTGCTGTCGGAGGACCTTCAGCAGCGTGGCCGAGCAATGTTATGAGTCTATATTATAATTACAAAGCATAATAGATAAATAGATAGATAGACAGCTCCATGCAAGCCTGGGAAAGGGAAATGATCTTGCAAGTTAACTGAGGAAATGTTGACCATACACAGGAAGTAGCAAAGTCAGGGGATGATGTAGGTAGTGTGTCAGCGAGATAGCATGCGAACAAAGCCTAGTGACATACACACATACTCACACACAGGTTTCTGGAACTTTCCAACCACAGTGTAACACACGTGACACGAACCCTGTTTCACCAAAATTTAGGAAGCAGAGGGCAGAAGGAGGCTAGCACTAGAACCGACAGGTAGTGGAGAGAGTGACCAAGAAAGAGGGGCCCAACTAGACTTACTTATTATATTGTCTCTGTAAGACATACCCTGCTCAACTTAGATTTTCTCTGAAGATAATAAATTAAGATCAACTCACTGTATTCATCTTTAATTCCTACTACAAGAAATCGAGAGTGACAACTAAACAACAAAACTTCTCTATAAGTTACTACAAAGTCTTTTATGGCTGTGAGGCCACGTGGTGGTGTGGGTGTTTGGTTTTGGTTGTGGGAGGGTTGGTGAGGTGGTGTGTGTAATGTAGGGTGGCGTGTATAGCGGGCGTCATCGGTGGGTAAGGGATGGGAAGGTGAGGGCGTGTGGGTGGCGCGTGAGGCGAGTGGTGTTGCTGCACGTGGGAAGCTCATAGGTGAGGCAGTGCAGGGTATGGGGACAGGGGAAGCGGGGGTGAGGGAAGGTGTGTGTCATGGCGGTGTGGTGCGGGTGGTTGTTTCCACAGTGGCTGGGGTGGGAGTTTTTGTGGAGTTTTGTGATGTCGGTGAGTTGTAAGAGTTGTGGGTTGGTGATGGAAAATTGTGAGGTGGAGGAAGAGGTGAGGGTGAGACGACAGTGTGGGGTGTGCTAGGCGGGGAGGGTGGTGATGTCCTGGAACCATAGGAGGCTAGTGGTCAGTCAGGTAAGGGTGCAGTGGGGGAGGGGGTTGTGGCGGGTGAGGCGGAGAGGGAAGGTGAGAAGGAGTAGGCATATGAGTCAGTGGCTGGTTTCTTGGAAGAAGGAGAGGGTGGCACGGCGCGACAGGAGGTGTGGGGCGCACAGTTTGGTGTGGTGTTATTGTCAGTGGGTCAGAAGGAGCGCACGTGTCAGTTGCGATATGTGCGTGTATGCCCATGGTGCTGAATGATAACTTGGTATGGGTTAGGGACTTTGATGATGGTAAAGGGGCCTTTGAATCAGGGAGATACCTTGTTTAGGGTAGGTAAGTGTGCCATGACGACAGAGTCTCCCTGTTTGTAGGGGTTGGAGGTGATTGTGTCTGGTTGTAAGTCTTGCTCTTGTTGAAGGTGGTGGAGCTGCCTCTTGAGGTGGTGTAGGGGGTCGGTAGTGGAGGGCGGGGGAGGGGGTTGAAGGTGCTAGCGGAGGGGCAGAAGGAGCGGAGATTCCCTGAAGACTCGCTCATGGGGGGTGATCCCAACATCCCTAAGGAATGTGTTCAGACCCCACTGAACAGTTTTCACATGGGCTGGCCAATCTTCATTGTCCATTTGTATAATTCAGGCCCGCACCTGATTGAGAAGGGACCGATGGCTTCTCTCGCACACGCTATTTCCTTGGGGCCAGTAGGGGGAAGAGTGGGATAGTTGATAACCGAATAGAATGACTAATTCATCCCAGACCTTGCCGGTGAATTCGGGTGTGTTATTAGAATGTAGGGCCTGGGGAATCCCGAAATATGGGAAAACGTGGCGAACCAATGCATTAGCTACTGTCACTGCATTGTGTTCTTTCCCGGGGCAGGTGATGAGGAATTTGGAGTAAAGTCTACATAAGTAATGATGTACTTGTAGCCTGCTTTTAGTGGTAGGGGCCCGAGTACGTTGACTGACAGTAATTGCCGTGGTTTGTGGGCGGTGATTTTTCCCGCGGGTCTGGCCATACAAGTGATATCATTCCCCAAGGAGCAGGCTCGGCATGTTTGGATGAAGTTTTTGGCAATGGTGGAGGGGTTGGGCGTCCAATATATACCATTGAAAACTTGTAGTTGTTTTTTGGTGCCGAGGTGGATGCCGTTGTTAGCGTGGAGGTGAACCATGGCGTCATGTGCGGCAATGGGGTCTAGAACTATGTGGCCGTCTTGGTTAAACAGGTGTTCGCCGTGTTGGTATAATTTGGCGAAAGTGTGCGGTGGTATCCATGGGAGGCGTTGCTTGGCCTGCCACATTTGGATAAGGTCTGTGTTGGTGCGGATGGAATTAATGGGTAGGCGTGATAGAGCGTCAGCATTTGTATGTAGCTTCCCGGGTCGGTATGATATTTCAAAATCAAACTCCTCTAGCGCTTCTCTCCATTGAATTAATTGTGCGCTGGTGGTTTTGGATTGTCACAGACACTGGAGAGATTGATGGTCAGTGATGATGTACGATCTAAAATAGTCTAAAGCCCAAATGATGCCCAGGCACTTGCGTTTAGTGACAGCATAATTTCTCTCAGCCTGGTTGAGGGTATGGCAGGCACAGGCAATGATGTGTTCCTTCTCATCCTGCACCTGTGCGAGTACGGCACCGATGGGAACCAGAGCTACATCTGTGTACAGACAGAAAGGTAGGTTGTAGTCAGGGAAAGCGAAAATTGGGGCTGAGACGAGTTTGTTTTTCAGAGTGCTAAAGGCCGCGACCCGGGCTTCAGTCCAAACGAAAGGCTTGCCTTTCCTTGTGAGGTTGTGCAGGGATTTGGAAATGTCGGTGAAACCTTTGACAAAACGCCTGTAATAAGAGGTCAGTCCGAGGAAGGAGCGCACCTCGTGGACATCCTTAGGAAGAGGGAGGTCAGCAATAGTGCGCAACTTGTCAGGATCAGGGGAGATGCCCTCGGCTCCAATCACGTGTCCTAGGAAGGAGACGGATCTTTCGGCTAGGACGCACTTTGAAGGCTTGAGTTTTAGTCCTTTTTGGCGTATTCACGTAAATATCTGTTTGAGGCGGCAGAGGTGGTCGGCCCAGGTTCGGCTGAACACGATGACATCGTCCAGATACACCAGGCAGATCTCCCAGGTCAGGCCGCTGAGGACTGACTCAATTAGACGTGAGAACGTGGCTGGGGCATCGCAAAGTTTGAAAGGGAGGATGTAGAATTCATAGTGTTTGCCGTTGCTGATTGAGAAGGCTGTTTTCTGTTTGTCCTCTGGATAGACAGGGACTTGCCAATACCCTGACTGTAGGTACAGGGTGGAAAACCATGAAGAGCCGTGTAGTGAGTCGAGGGAATCGTCTATCCTGGGTAGGAGGGTGGCATCCTTGGTGGTCACATCGTTGAGTTTACTGTAGTCGACACAGAACCGCATGGTGCCATCCTTTTTTCTGAGTACAATGGGGGAGGACCAGGGGCTGGTGGAGGGGGAAATGATGCCGGCATCTAGCATGTCCTGGACCTGCCAGTCTTCCTCTACCCGTTGTTTAGGGTTCTTCCGTCATGAGGGTTGGCAGATGGATGGTCCCGTGGTGTGAATTTCATGGATCAGGTAGGTGGTGTGCCCGATGTCTGCTGGGCCAGATGAAAAAAGGTCTTGGAAGTCCGGGAGGAGTTGTTGGAGGCTGTTTGCTTGGTGGGTGGAAAGGTGTTCAGGTAGAGTAGGTAGCGTGGCAGGAGAGGGGGAGGGGGTGTCACAAGGCTCGGCTTCCTCCATATCTCCTACTACTAAACCTCGAGGGAGGGTGAGTGGTGTGGCAGTGAGGTTGGCGATTTGCACTGCTTGGACATAGGGAGGGAGGAATGTGGGAGATAGTAAACATGATGAAAGGGACCCAGATGGTAAGTTGGGGGAGAATAGTACAGAGGTCCCACTGGGCCTGTTTAGTTGCAACCAAGCCTCGTGGTGGGAGGGGATGGTAACGCAGAAGCGATGGTGGCAGGAAAAGTTGGAGGTGGAGGGAAAGTAGGAGAGGAAGGAGATGGAGGTAGGAAGGTGTAATGGTAGGTGAAGTGGGGAGCGCCAGTGGAGGAGATGTGCATGTACAGAGTGGTTGAGGGGGAGAAGGAAGGGGGGGTGTCAAGGGTGGAGGGGTGCACGTGCTTTGTGGCTGGTCAGGGGGAGGGGCTGGACGAAACAGGAGGCGGCGCTTGTGCCAGTCGATGGCGTGGAGCTTCTGTAGGAGGTCCAGCCCCAAGTAGCCGTGGTATGCACAGCAGGTAGAATCAAAGACAATGAAGAGGTGTCTTGCGGACACTTGTTGGTGGGTTTCAGTCTGCATGTCCCAGGTTTCCCCATGGATGGGCAGGGGGGCCATCCCCTGCGTCTATGAGGTGGGCTGAAATGGGGAGAAGGAGGCCGAAGGCGGAGCTGTCGAGGGAGTAAAAATGTGAGTAGAGGCAGGATCTGGCCGCTCCCATGTCGACCAATAGTCTTGCCTTGACCCCATTCAGCCTTATCTTGTCGTAGACTGGAGGTCAGTATTTATGTGAAGTGGCCCCCGCCACCATAAGGAGGTGCAGGGGCAGACCTAAAAATCCATATGTTGCACGACACTCTCCTCATCACGCTCCACTTGGGTCTATATAGGAGAGGGGTGGAGCATCATCTTCTGGAGTGTCGTCATCCAAGGATGATACCTTCTGGAGCCCTTGTGGGGCCGCCCTGCATTGTGCGGCTTTCAGCTGCTCATGTATGTCATGCAGAGGGTAGCTGTGACTGCAGGCAGTGAATTCCCATGGATTTATGGATATCAAGTTGGAGTTTTCTCTGGGATTGGGACGTTTCTTCGGAGGGTGTGCCCTGGGTATGGTAGGTGACAGCTCTGTAGTGGGTTGTGGTGGGGGCGTCCATTGCTTTTGTGGCACTGCTTTGTTTGTGGGGAACTTGCTAACTGCATTTATTGGTTGAGGTGTGGGGCGGGCAGCGAGGAGGCATCATACAAGCTGTAGGTCTTGGTCCAGGTCTCCCGATGGATCATAAATTGTGAGGTGTTCCCTGACTGTGCTCGAGAGGATCCTCAGCAGGGTATTGAATATATATTGATCCCGGGTGACTGCTTGGCCTTCGGGCAGGCGGCGATGACAAGTCGCCAGGCCTGGATGAACGTGTCATCGAGGCTACCGTCGTACATGAGGGCATCTAGTTGCAACAGGGCAACAACGCTGCCCAAGGAAGGCATAACTGCCTGCTTCATGATATGTGTGAATTGGTCCCATTTTATTCCCGGGACGATTTTCGTGGCTATGCTTGCCAAGTTTTGACCAGGTGTGTCAGTGTGTCAACAATTTTCTCCATCATTTTCAAACCCTATGTCCAGTATGGGTTTTACAATAGCCAAGTACACATCGATGTCGTATTGTTCGGGGCTGAATTTTGGCAATTGGATATGTGGTTTGGCTGCCATTGTGGTAGAATTCCCTGTTTGCTCCTCCGTGCTCTAATCGGATTCAGAACCACCGCTGGCCACCAGTGTTATGCTGGGTGATTTCAGGCCGAATTCTCGTCCTAAAGACGCCAGCGACTGAGCAGGGCCCTCTTTCTAGACCGGAAATAGAACACTTACAAAGGAACAGGGCATAAAAACTCGGCAGGATACCTTAACACATATATTGCCTTAATCCAATTTCCCTTACAATATACATACAATAGTGCGCTAGATGTAGAACAGGAATAATGACAGGCTAGTTAACAATAATACATCATGTCACACAGACACTGAGATTATACCTGAGTTAGGGTACAGAAGAATATTACATAGGTATGGTGACACTGTTCATACAGTCTATCACCTCAGTCTTTACGTAGTATACTGGTCTGCTGCACTTAGGTCTCGCCACACACTTGTATATTGCTCTAATCCTGGGAACTTAGGCACTGACACAGCACACTGAGCACATTGGGTTAGAGACACTTTACTGGTGGTGTTCCTGTTTCACTGTCCTTAGAATACACAAGCACTGTAACTGATAAGTCTCAAACATAACACTGGGATCTCACTGTGTCGTCACTGGGCTGCCGAGCTCTGGGCTTAATCGAGGTGGCGCCCGGGAGTCAGAGGGAGCCCTACAGGTGAGCCCTCCTGCAGTAGGCATGGGACGGCTCTTGGGGGCATCACAGCCCGGGCGCATTTCTGGTCTGGGGTGCAGGGAGGCCCTTTCTTGTCAGGGCCTCGATCTGGGGAGGGGCCCTCGGGGCTGGGGCCAAACAGCATCAGGAGTCGAGCCTGCCACTTCTTACTCTGGGCAGAGGCCTGACGGTGAGTGGGGCCAGGGCAGTCCCGCCCTGGGGTCCGAGGACTGGCCCTGGGAGGCCTGGGACTGCGGCCACCTCTATGTTGGAGCGCTGTCAGGGGTTGACTGCGGCACCTCGTCTGTGGGGCGTCTGTCAGGACCCAGCGTCGTCCAGTGGCAGGCTGGAGGGCGTGGATCTCACCTTCAGCGACCAGGCCTCGCCACCACTCCTAGAACAGCAGCACCTTCGGGGAACCGCACCTGGAGGGAGAGACAGAAGGGCATCCTGCGCAGCCGCTGGATGGAGAGTGAGCCACGCAAGGGACTTTCTTCTCTGGGAGAACCCTCGGGACTGTGGACAAAGGGCGTACAGTAGCCATCCCTTCCCCAACGCTACAGTGGCTGTCGTTGTGGTTCCACAGACCCTTGAGATAGCAGCAGGACATACAGTGGCCATTCCTTTCCCAGCGCATACAGTGGCAGTCGCCATGGTGCTGCTCCTCAAGAAGGAAGAGGCAGATGAGGGACATACAGTGGCCATTCCCTCCCCGCGCATACAGTGGCCATCGTCACGGGTCTGCCTGCCCAATTGGGAGTAGCTGAGGGATGTACAGTAACCGTTCCCTCCCCGGTACTTCCAGTGGCTGTTACCGCAGTGCTACTCCCGTAGGAGGAGGAGGAGGTGGATGACGGACGTACAGTGGCCGTTCCCTCCCCGACACGTACAGTAGCCGTCGTTGTGGTTCCACTCCTCCTACCTTTGCCTGTTGGTGTGCATACAGTGGCTGTCACACCAAGGCAGGCTCTAGATGTGGCTGCAGCAGAAGGACGTACAGTGGCTGATCCTTCCCCGATGCGTACAGTGGCCGTCATCGTCCTGCTGCAGGGGGAAACAGCTGAGGGACGTACAGTGGCCGTTCCCTCCCCGGTACGTCCTGTGGCCGTTTCCGCAGTGCTGCCTGGGACTGAATCTGGAGCAGTCCCACCCCGATCCTGACAAGGGCTGGTCCAGCCGAGAAGTAGTCTCTCATCCCTGCAACGTCGTGGTTGGGCAGGTTGAGGGGAAGAGGGACACAATGTGAGAGCGCACCTGAGCCCGTCTCACTCTGGGCTGGCGTCGCACTCACCTGGCTCACTGTGGTGTCCTCCTCGGGTGGGGGTGGGGCTGCGGCTCCATTATGGGGTGGGGGGTCTGGCGGCGGGAGTGCGCATTTCATATATATATATATATATATATATATGCCGATACCGGACCTACCTCCTATGCCTGGGAGATCTCTGTTCCTGCCAGACACCCGACGGAGACGGTGCCGCAGCCCAGCCCTGTCGGCGCCTCTCCCTATAGGTGACCGCAGTCCCAGGACCCCCAGGCCCGACCAGCAGACTCCAGACGAGGGCAACCCAGGCTCCCTCACTCCACGGAGCCAGAGACGACAGGCCCGCCTCCTTCAGCTGTTCGGCCCCAGTCCCGAGGGCCACCTCTCAGGTCGAGGTCCCCAGACAGGAGGACCTCCCTGCACCCCACCAACGAGGCTCCGATTCGAGGGCCACCTCTCAGGTCGAGGCCCCCAGACAGGAGGGCCTCCTTGCACCTCACCGACGAGCAGGACCCGGGCAGTGACTACCCTGCGGGTAGTGCGTTGCCCTTTGCAGGCCGGGTCCCCCTAGGGTTCTCCCCTCACGCCCATACTACGGAGTGAACATTACCCAGGAAATACAGGTAAATAGTGACACCCCTTGTACCGAGAACAAACCAGGGGAAATAACAGTGAACAGTGACTGAGTGAAGACCAGTGTAAAACCAGTGACATTTACTATTAGTCTAAAAGAACTCGATACCCGGCAGAACAGAAAATGATTTAAACCCTCAGTAAGAGAACTTAGAGTAATTGTGTGAATCCCCAAGTAAAAGAACTTTCAGTAACTGTGAATGGAGACTAGGGTGCGCGGGTGAATCAAAAGTCTGCGTGTAAGTGCCGCCGCGACTAAGTGACTACGTCAAGCGTCGCGATCCGCACCCTGTCTTATTTATAGAAGTATTTCCCCCACGGACTCTTAATCTTGTTTACTCCCCTTGTTTCCAACTAAGTATATATTCTGCCTAAAAGTGAAATACGGGTATAAACATATATAGTTCAGGACATTAGTGTACATGCATTATATCGTGTATTAAGTGTGAGTGTACATTGTGGTGTCAAAGGCTAACTCTGTGTCCCTGTCTCCTGTATCTCAAGTATCACTCTGTGTTGTCTTGTAACGGTGTAGAATTAAGGCAATGGATGTGTTAAGGTATACTGCCTGGTTTTTATGTCTTATTCCTTTGTGGGTGCTTTACTTCCGGTCCGGAAAGAGGACCCCGCTCAGTCGCTAGTGTTTTTAGGACGAGAAGTCGACCTAAAAACACTCAGCACAACAATATATATATATATATATATATATATATATATATATATATATATATATATATATATATATATATATATATATATATATAAAATACCAACTTGTAGAGTAATTTCATCATCCTGAGGCGTAAGGCGATGATGGAAAATGTAGGGAGATTTCAGTGTCTGTGTAGGGCGCAGAAATTTTAGAAGTTGGCAACTCTGAGCCAGTGTTTATTTACCACGCCTGAGCTGATCATGTTGGTGCACACCGAAAGGCTGTCCATAGGAAGAACACCTCACTGGGCAACGTCCCTCCTATACCGAACTACTGTTGGAGCCTATGGCAGTGCCAATACGGGACGGGGAATCAGGGGGTGTAACAATATGACCATAGATATGTACTGTACGTGATGATAAAAACAGAGGGAAATTTTTCCAGCAGGAAGGGATAATTTACTACCCTGATAATAGTAAGAAATACACAGAAAACGAACTGGAGGAATTTGAATTGAATTGGTAAAGTCCTACTGCTCCAATTAAAGCGTGTAATGCTAGACGTTTAAGGCCCGACTCCTCGGTCCTAGAACACCTAACGTGTAGCGGGGTCCTCTTTCGAGACCGGGGCTTAGTACAAATAGGAGAGAGGCAGGACATAAAAACTCTAGGCAATAACCTTTACACGTGTATTACTTAGTCAGACACAAGACAAAACAGCAGATAGTACAACACAGTATTTGGTCAATTATAACTCTTACAACTAGATAATCAGTATCTCGCAGGATACTAGTTCATTATGCACTGGTAAGAACACTCTAGCTGTAGTGTACAGGATTAATATCGTCCAGGGTCTCCGTGCAAGTGGGGAAGTTGGAGGTGGGTCTCACGGGGGAGTCTAATTGTATTTATAGTAATATAAAGTGGAGATTATTGTTAGTGAGTTCAACTTATTATTATCTGATAGCAAGGGGGTTTTGGTTAATTTATCATAACACGAATCAAGGTTTCTGCGCACGTGGGGATTAGAGAAGAGGTTCACTAAGGGAGGGTGTAAGGCACTGGGGATCGCGTTATATTTATAGTAATATAAAGGGGAGGTTATTGATAGTACGGTCGCTTTACTATTTTCTGATAGCAAGGGATATTTGGATATTTTACTAATGTGAATTGCGCGACTTGAGTGTTTCACTGATATAATATGAAGGGCGTCACACTATGAGTCTGGTTCACCAACACTTGAATTCTGTATTTGTTATTTACTAATCCGCCCCGTGATATATTAGATTATTAGTCCAGCTTCACTTAAACACCTGACCTGGTGCTCTGGGTGCACTATATCACCCCGTCACTGTTACACTATACTTCAGGGCACAATCACAACGTCATGAGTCACTATACGGTGGGGTCGGCGGGGAGACACGCCGGCGAAATTCTGCCGGGACTGGGGCAACGCCTGAGGAGGTCGTGCCGAGAGGGCACGGGACGACACGCAGGGGCGTCTTCTCTCGTCTGGGGCTGCACGTGGCGAAGGGGCCCGTGCTTTTCGGGCTGGGAAGAGGCGTGTGGCCCTCAGGACTGGGGCAGAACAATTCCAGGAATCTCTGGCTCAGGTCTTGGCCGGAGGTGGAGGTCCTCCACCGTCGGGGCATAAGGAGGTCCCACCCGGGCGTTCTGGGGAGGGCCTGGAGCTCCCAAAGGCTGCAGCCCCCAGAGCCAAGCGGCACCGTCAGGGAGGGGCTGCGGCCCCCAGAGCCAAGCGGCACCGTCAGGGAGGGGCTGCGGCCCCCAGAGCCAAGCGGCACCGTCAGGGAGGGGCTGCGGCCCCCAGAGCCAAGCGGCACCGTCAGGGAGGGGCTGCGGCCCCCAGAGCCAAGCGGCACCGTCAGGGAGGGGCTGCGGCACCGACCTGAATCAGGGTCCGTCAGGTGGGTATTCTCCAAGGCCAGGCGTAGGGAGTGGAGGCCAGGGGAGGCGATAGGGCCTCTCCAGTATTCTCCTACGTTTTCTGTGTCGGAGGTCGGGGTCCTCATCTCACGCTGGGGCAGCAGGGCTCCTCTTGACTGCTTCTGGTCATGGGGCGTGGCTACTGGCCGTGGCTTCCCAGGGGCACGACCATAAGGCCCTGAGGCCCGGCTACTGGCCGTGGCCTGAGAGGGGGAATTAATACCAGTGCACCTCTGGACACCTTCGGAGCGGCTACCGGCCGTCTGACGAAGGCGGGAGCGACTACAGGCCTTCTCCTTCTGCTGGTGTGAGGAGCGGCTACAGGCTGACTCGGGGGCAATGCCTTCGGAGCAGCTACCGGCCGTCTGACAAAGGTGGGAGCGGCTACAGGCCGACTCCTGCTGGAGGGGTGTGGAGCGGCTACAGGCCGACTCAGAGGCAACGCCTTCGGAGCGCTACAGGCCATCTGACGAAGGTGGGAGAGGCTACAGGCCAACTCCTGGAGGAGGGGTGAGGAGCAGCTACAGGCTGACTCGGGGACAACCCCTTCGGAGCGGCTACAGGCCGTCTGATGAAGGCAGGAGTGGCTACAGGCTGACTCCGTCAGGAGAGAGTGTGGGGTGGCTACCGGCTGTCCCCGGAAGAACACCTTCTGACGAAGGCGGGAGTGACTACAGGCCATCTCCTGATTACCCTCAGGTCAGTGGTGTGCCGATTCCTTTATGAGGGGCGGGCGGCTACAGGCCATCCCTAAAGGGAAGACACCTTCGGAGAGGCTACTGGCACACTCCTTAGGAAGGCAGGGGTGGCTACAGGCCAACTCCTGAGGGGCGCTGATCGGAGCTGGACAGACAGCTCCACCCTGATCTGATTTGGTGGAACTTCGCCTGGAAGGTAGTGTAGGATTCCTGCTATGGCGACGGTGAGGCGGCTGCACATCATAGGGGCGTACGGCCTGGGCTGGCTTGTGCCGTCGTCGCGCTGAGTCTCGCTGTGCTGCTGCTGCTCCTCTGTGGGGTCCCGGTGGGGGTGTCGGGGAGTTTCCGGGGGCACTATGCTGTATTTCACGTATTTCACCACCGTCCTCTTGGAAAAAGTCACGTCCCCATGACTGGAGGTGATAGACGTGAGTGTCATGGGTGGCGTAGACTGGTTGGAGATTCCTGAAGAGGGCTTTCCAGGTAGGGGTGGCGAGGTTCTCATCCTGCTCCACATCTCAGGTGAGGAAGAGGGTGGAGGCAGTGGGGGAGAAGCGGAGGAGGTGGAGTAGGTGGTGCAGTCCTCGGAGCCTGCGGTTTCTGCCGAGGGTAGGTGCCCATACAGCCCGTCTGACTCTCATCGAGGTGGTTGTTGCTGTTGGTGTGGTGTGGTGCTGAATGCTGGAAACTCTAACGAATGCGAGTGGTCGGGAGAGGCGGCCGGAGCGTGTGATTGTTGTTTTGAGGGTGGGTGTGGGTGGTGATGTGGGTGTGCGGGGTTGGCGTGTGTGTGAGGTGCGTGGGGCACGCAAGGGCAGCCGTGGGGTGGCAGGGGTGTGGGCGGCGGGGCATGGTGAACGGGGTGTGGGGTGAGTGGGCAGTGGTGTCGTGAGGTTGTGAGCGGTGCAGGTGGAGGTGGGGGTGTGTGTGGGCTGTGGGCTGGGAGTTGCGGTGGCGGCGGTGGGTGACGGCTAGGGCGAGGGTGTGGTGGGTGGACGTGGTGAGGAGGTGGAGGAGCGGCCGGGTGTTGATGGTGCAGGTGAGCTGTCAGGTGAGGTGTGGTGCGGCGTGGAGGCGGAAGTGGTGCGCCAGGGCGGGGTAGTTTTGGGCAGCGCTCCATTAGTGGGCGTGGGCGAGGCGTTGGGGCTTGAGGTGGGTGGCGTGTGTGTGGGTGTGAGGGTGATCTGGCACTGGAGGTCGGTAGCGGTGGTGAGGTGGCAGGTGAAGTGGCTTGAGGTGTAGGTGGTGAGGAGGGAGTGCGGTCTTGTGGCGCCATCCCGGTGTTTGGTGGTGGGGTGGTTTGGGCGGTAGCAGGGTTCTGTGCTCGTGGTGTGGGGTGGGCGGTGGGTGCAAAGCCAGGGGATGGTGCGGGTGTGGGGGTGGTGGCGGGCGGTGTGCGGTGCTGGAACCGTGGTGGCTTGGCAGGGGCTGAGGAGTGGGGTGTGGCGGGTGGTGTGTGTCGTCGGAGGCGAGGAAAGGTGGGGTGAGATGTGGCGGGAGAAGGAGCCGGTGGTGGTGGGGAGGTGCGGCCTCGCGGTGTTGTCTCGGTGTTCAGTGATGGGGCGGCACAGGTGGTAGCAGGGGGCTGAGCTCGTGAGAGAGTGGTGGGTGGTGAGGTGCGGGGTGTGGTGGGCGGCGAGGCATCTGGTGAGGTTATTGGGGATGAACTGGGGGCCCGTGGGGATGGTGAGATTGAGAGTGGGGTAGGGCAGGTGAGCGAGGAAAAAGAGGTGAGTGAGGATGAGGAGGAGGAGGGTGTGATAGGGAAGGTGAATGAGTTGACCGTGTTGGCGGGGAAGGCAAGTGGTGGTGAAGTGATGGTGGTGGGTGGTGCAGGGTGCTAGGAGGAGGTGGTTTTAGGATGTAGGTTAGGGGAAGATGAGATAAAGGTTCTAGGAGGCCTGTGAAGGGGGAGGCAGGCTTTGTGTCTAGGGGGGATAAGAAGGGGGGAGGCGATAGTAGTGGAGAAAGTGGTGTGTGAGATGGGAAGGTTAGGAATAGGGGAAGGTGGAACAGAAGAGATAGCGAGAGGCGAGGAAAAGGAAAGGTGACGTTTCCCCCTGTCGTAGACTGGGGGAGATGTGAGGTGGCCCCCGTCATTACGGTGGGATGCGGGGGCAGTAAGGGGGCGCCTTCTGTGCCTTCTCCTAGGTATTTTCTTTCCCTGAGGCTCGGGGCAATCGGTGTATGGTGCGGAGGTTTGTAGGCTCCCTTGTGTCTTTTTGCTGCGCCGGGCAGCTTTTAGCTACTCACGGATGTTGTGGATCGGGCATTCGTGGCAGCAGGGAGAAAATTCCCACGGGTTGACGGTGATGAGATTTATTTCGCCGATGCGTCGAGGGGTGGCATGGACGGCTAGAAGGCCCTCATTAAACTGATTTCTTTATCCAGGTCTCCCGTCGGTTCATGTATTATGAAATGTTCTTTAATGAAACCGGGGAGAATCCTGAGGAGTGTGTGAAACACAAGTTGTTCCCGGGTTTTTTCATCTGCCTCCGGGTAGGCAGCGGTGACCAGACGTCTTGCCTGAAGTAGGGTATTATCTAAATCCCCGTCAAATGTAGGACTATCCATCTGGGATAGTGCCACCACTTTCCCTAGTGATGGGGTGATGGTCTGAATGACGAACTTTGTGAAGTTCTGCCAGGTGAGCTCCGGAACTACTTTCGGTGCTATGTTCGCCGCCACTTTGCCCAGTAGTGGGAGTATGACTGCGATTTTTTGCTGATCATTATCAAAACCAATATCTAGTAAGGGTTTGATAATCGCCAGATACGTGTGTATATCGTACTGGTCGGGGTCAAACTTGGGTAATTGCACGTGTGGTTTCGTTGCCATTTTGCTGATATTTCTTCACTATCTCTCTCGTACGCCCCGGTCAAGAACCACCGCTGTCCACCAGTGTAATGCTAGGCGTTTAAGGCCCGACTCCTCGGTCCTAGAACACCTAACGTGTAGCGGGGTCCTCTTTCGAGACCGGGGCTTAGTACAAATAGGAGAGAGGCAGGACATAAAAACTCTAGGCAATAACCTTTACACGTGTATTACTTAGTCAGACACAAGACAAAGCAGCAGATAGTACAACACAGTATTTGGTCAATTATGTCTCTTACAACTAGATAATTAGTATCTCGCAGGATACTAGTTCATTATGCACTGGTAAGAACACTCTAGCTGTAGTGTACAGGATTAATATCGTCCAGGGTCTCCGTGCAAGTGGGGAAGTTGGAGGTGGGTCTCACGGGGGAGTCTAATTGTATTTATAGTAATATAAAGTGGAGGTTATTGTTCGTGAGTTCAACTTATTATTTTCTGATAGCAAGGGTGTTTTGGTAATTTATCATAACACGAATCAAGGTTTCTCCGCACGTGGGGAGATTAGAGAAGAGGTTCACTAAGGGAGGGTGTAAGGCACTGGGGGTCGCGTTATATTTATAGTAATATAAAGTGGAGGTTATTGACAGTGAAATACGTGAAATCCAGCATAGTGCCCCCGGAAACTCCCTGACACCCCCACCTGGACCCCACAGAGGAGCAGCAGCAGCACAGCGAGACTCAGCATGGAAACAGCACAAGCCAGCTCGGGTCGTACGTCCCTATGACGCGCAGCCGCCTCACGGTCGCCATAGCAGGAATCTTGCACTACCTTCCGGGCGAGGTTCCACCAAATCAGATCGGGGTGGAGCTGTCTGTCCAGCTCCAATCAGCGCCCCTCAGGAGTTGGCCTGTAGCCACTCCCACCTTCCTAAGGAGTGTGCCAGTAGCCTCTCCGAAGGTGTCTTCCCTTTAGGGACGGCCTGTAGCTGCCCGCCCCTCGTAAAGGAATCGGCACACCACCGACCTGAGGGTAATCAGGAGACAGCCTGTAGCAGTGCCGGTCCTAGCTTTTCTGAGGCCCTACGCTGGATCTCTTTTGGAGCCCCCCCCCCCACTCTTTATTTACATTTCTCCCTCTACCCTATACATTCACCCCTCAAGTTATACCCCTATCCTGAGCAATATAAAGTAAAAAACTTGCACTGCATAATCTTTTATTCTTTGAATAAAAATAAAATAATGATACCTTGTGTGAAGCTATAATTTACAAGTAATTATTACTCAGATATATCATCATCATCATCATCATCATTCGGACCTCCTATCCCACCCTAGGGCAGGGTGAGGAGTAGCAACGTACAGACAGCCCAAATTTGCCCAGACCAATGGGCCACGCTTCCATTCACTCATCATTCAAGCCCCCGGAATCCTGGCTCTATCGGAGATATATAAAAACAGAAATGGTATATAAAAACAGATATATAAAAATAGAAATGGTCATTGCCATATAACTCCATAGTGGCAAAAAGGCTACAGCATATATATATATATATATATTGTAAGATTATGAACTACAACTATTAGAAAAGGAAAAATTTATATCTAAAATGCTTAATAGTGGCATACAGGTTGCAACAAAAATATTGAAACAAAACCTGCAACATCAGTAAAAATACCATTATAATCGGTAATAATTCTGAAATTTACACCACAACGCTGTAGGCTCTCATATATTAGTAATCATAATCCACAGAAAGTTTGAAGATTCTAATGTTATACTATAAATAGCGATAATGAATATTATTATTATTACACGAGGAATTTTAGCAATGAATTTAGACTTTCACCCTCCTGCATTTTCTTGAAGCGAAGTCGTCTATTACATCATCAGAGTTAAAATGCTTCTTTAGCTCTCTGTTGATGCTAATGACAGCAAGTGAAATGAAAAAGATACCATTCAGCTAAATGGCACCCCCAGTGGCTGTCACCCGGGGCGGGCCGCCCCCCTGCCCCCCCTTAGTGCGCCACTGTATCTGATTATTAGGGGGGTTAGTCTTTGCGGTAGTATGGCGAACCAATTAACCAAAATCAAGGGGGTTTGATTTTGTTGGAATACACTGGTGTTTACGCTTGACACCACCACTGACACTTGCATCTTTCTTAGAAGCCATAGCCAGGGTTAAGTATAAGTGAAATGAGGTAAGAAGAAGACAAAATTCTGGGATCACACCAAGACATGCAGTGTAAGTAATCCAAGTCATCACACCTTCACTCAACATTATGTGTGGCCGTCCGGTAAACTGTTGTCATTTTCACCGAGTCTGGCACCATCAGTGATGTCCTCAGCGCCTGTACTGTTAATGTAAATCCTCCGCACTAGGTCAGCCTCTATTACATTACCTTGAAAACCTATATAAAGGCAATACGAAAAGACATATCCAGTGTTGGGGAGTTTTATCAATGCTATAGGTGTTGAAGACATCACTGATGGTGCCAGACTCGGTGAAATGGATTATAGCACCAGAATGCAGTCCACAGAACTTAAATAGATAATTCATAGAAATGTGCTTACTCTTGCAGATAATAACTCCATAAGACCATTTAAATTTTTTTTCAGTGATCACCATTATATCAGCCTTTAAGATTCTGATCTGTCAAACTGTGGAACAACTGTGCATGATCAGCTATGCGTGCAAGCATATCTTTAGAGTGAGTGAATCTGACACATGGCCCTCGTGAATTTTTTAGGCGTTCTGATGAACGAAGACCTCCATTTACAATTTTGATTTTTGGCCTACTTCTTAGCTTGGTTTTGAGATTAACTTTGCTGAATACTCTTTCACATTCAGCACTGGAATATGTGGCCACAAAATTTACCGCCATGCTAGCTTTCAACCCAAAATTATCGTACAAACTGTACGATAATAGAAATTGGTATCGTACATCATTCCAGAGGCAATGTTATCGTAAACATACGATAATTATCGTACGTGTGGCAACACTGTCAGCGACTCGGCTGATCTGTAGTGCAGCACTCAGGATTGCCATCAGCATTTAATGTTAAATCCCAGTAAACAAATTTCTACCACTAGTTTTTGTTGCTCAAAAAGACTAATATAATTTTTGTCTGCAATCATTCAGTTATTATTGTTCATACAACGTTCATCCAAGTGGAACCAATTAATCAATATAAGCACCATTCTCGACTTACTTGATAAGAAACAGAGGCTTGAGTGTTGCAGCTGCACGAGGCTTACATGAAGGAGTGTTAGTGCCAACTTTAACATATGGATGTGAGACTATGATGTGGCATGAAAATGAAAAGCCAAGAGTAAGAGCAGTGAAGATGGGACTGCTGAGGAATGTATGTGGAGTACAGAGGGTGGATAGGATACGAAATAATGTGATTCGTGAAAGATACGGAGTGAGGAAGTCGGTGGACAGCAGAATTGAAGAAAGGGTACTGAGATGGTATGGTCATGTGGAGAGAATGGATAACAGCAGAGTGGTGAAGAAGGTATATCTGAGCGAATTCGAAGGAGGGAGGAGGCGAGGTAGGCCAAGGAGAAGGTGGAGAGATAATGGTGGATGAATGTGGGAGGAAGAGAGGTTTGGAAGTCGGTGAGGCTAGGGAACTGACAGGAGATCGAGCTGGATGGATGAATTTTGTGAGGAGATCTGCATGATCAGGGATTTTTGGCACCCCTTTTTAACGTGGCAGCGTCTGGATTGATTCTGTTGGATACGATATGTGAAGCTACAGAACGTGATGAATGTTTTGGGCGTATCCGATAGAGCCAGGATTCCGGGGGCTTGAATGATGAGTGAATGGAAGCGTGGCCCATTGGATTGGGTAATTTTGGGCTGTCTGGACATTGCTACTCCTCACCCTGCCCTTGGTAGGGAAAGGAGGTCCGGATGATGATGATGAATTAATTATTTTTTTTAATACACATCCTGAGGACGGGAGGCCCCACCATCGATTGGAGGCCCTATGCAGAGCCTAGTGAGCGTATAGGAAGGACCGGCCCTGGCCTGTAGTCGCTCCCGCCTTCATCAAAAGGAGTTCTTCCGGGGATGGCCGGTAGCCACCCCACACTCCCTCCTGACGGAGTCAGCCTGTAGCCGCTCCCACCTCTATCAGACGGCCTGTAGCCGCTCCAAAGGTGTTGCCCCCGAGTCGGCCTGTAGCGCTCCACACCCTTTCGGCAGGAGTCGGCCTGTAGCTGCTCCCACCTTCATCAGACGGCTGGTAGCCACTCCAAAGGAGTTGCCCTCGAGTCGGCCTGTAGCTGCTCCTCACACCAGCAAAAGGAGACGGCCTGTAGTCACTCCTGCCTTCGTCAGATGGCTGGTAGCCACTCCGAAGGCGTTTCCCTCGAGTCAGCCTGTAGCCGCTCCCCATCCCTCCTGCAGGAGTTGGCCTGTAGCAGCTCCTGCCTTCATCAGACGGCCTGTAGCCACTCCAAAGGTGTCCAAATGTGCACTGGTATTGATTCCCCCTCTCAGGCCACGGCCAGTAGCCGGGCCTCGGCGCCTTATGGTCGGCGCCCCTGGGAAGCCACGGCCAGTAGCCGCGCCTCACGACCGGAAGCAGTCAAGAGTAGCCCTGCCGCCCCAGCATGAGACGAGGATCCCAACCCCCGACACAGAGGACGTAGGAGAATACTGGAGAGGCCCTATCGCCTCCCCCGGCCTCTGCTCCCTACGCCAGGCCCTGGAGAAGACCCACCTGACAGACCTTGATTCAGGTCGGCGCTGCTTGGCTCTGGGGGCTGCAGCCTTCGGAAGCTCCAGGCCCTCCCCAGAACGCCCAGGTGGGACCTCCCTATACCTCGATGGTGGAGGACCTCCACCTCCGGCCGAGACATGAGCCAGAGATTCTTGGAACTGTTCGGCCCCAGTCCTGAGGGCCACACGCCTCTTCCCAGCCCGGAAAGTATGGGCCCCTTTGCCACCTGCAGACCCGGGCGAGAGAAGACACCCCTGTGTGACGTCCTGTGCCCTCTCAGCATGACCTCCCCTGGCAGTGCCCCAGACCCGGCAGAATTGTCGTCGGCGTGTCTCCCCGCTGCCCCCACCATATAGTGACTCATGACGTTGTAATTGTGCCCTGAAGTATAGTGTAACAGTGACGGGGTGATATAGTGCGCCCCGAGTACCAGGTCAGGTGTTACGAGAAGTTGGATTAATAGTCTAATATATCACGGGGCGGATTAGTAAATAACAAATGCAGAATTCAAGTGTTGGTGAACCAGACTCATAGTGTGACGCCCTTCATATTATATCAGTGAAACACTCAAGCCCTAAAATTCATATTAGTAAAATATCCAAATATCCCTTAATATCAGAAAATAGTAAAGTGACCGTGCTACCGATAACCTCCCCTTTATATTACTATAAATATAATGCGACACCCAGTGCCTTACACCTTCCCTTAGTGAACCTCTTCCCTAACTTCCCCACGTGTGCAGAAACCTTGATTCGTGTTACGATAAATTCCCAAAACCCCCTTGCTATCAGAAAATAATAAGTTGAACTCACTAACCATAATCTTCACTTTATATTACTATAATACAATTAAACCCCCAGTGCTTCACCACCTCCCCCTTGAGTTCCACCTCCAACTTCCCCACGTGCACGGAGACCCTAGACGATATTAATCCTGTACACCAACCTAGAGTGTCCTTACCAGTGTACATTGAACTAGTATCCTGCGAGATACTGATTATCTAGTTGTAAGAGTTATAATTGACCAAATACTGTGCTGTCCTATCTGGTGTTTTGTGTCTGACTAAGCAATATAAGTATAAAGGTTATTGCCTAGAGTTTTTGTGTCCTGCCTCTCTCCTATTTTTACCAAGCCCCGGTCTCGAAAGAGGACCCCGCTACACGTTAGGTGTTCTAGGACCGAGGAGTCGGGCCTTAAACACCTAGCATTACAGATAGTACGGTAGCTTTACTATTTTCTGATAGCAAAGGAATATTTGGATATTTTACTAATATGAATTCCGCGACTTGAGTGTTTCACTGATATAATATGAAGGGCGTCACACTATGAGTCTGGTTCACCAACACTTGAATTCTGCATTTGTTATTTACTATTCCGCCCCGTAGTATATTAGATTATTAGTCCAACTTCACGTAAACACCTGACCTGGTACTCTGGGTGCACTATATCACCCCGTCACTGTTACACTATACTTCAGGGCACAATCACAACGTCATGAGTCACTATACGGTGGGGGTGGCGGGGAGACATGCCGGCGACAATTCTGCCAGGACTGGGGCACCGGCAGGGAAGGTTGTGCTGAGAGGGCACGGGACAACAAGCAGGGGCGTCTTCTCTCGTCTGGGGCTGCACGTGGCGAAGGGGCCCGTGCTTTCAGGGCTGGGAACAGGCATGTGGCCCTCAGGACTGGGGCCAATCAATTCCAGGAATCTCTGGCTCAGGTCTTGGCCGGAGGTGGAGGTCCTCCGCCGTCGGGGCGTAGGGAGGTCCCACCCGGGCGTTCTGGGGAGGGCCTGGAGCTCCCAAGGGCTGCGGCCCCCAGAGCCAAGCAGCACCGTCAGGGAGGGGCTGCAGCACCAACTTGAATCAGGGTCTGTCAGGTGGGTCTTCTCCAGGGCCAGGTGTAAGGAGCAAAGGCCGGAGAGGCGATAGGGCCTCTCCAGTATTCTCCTACGTCCTCTGCATCAGGGGTCGGGATCCTTGTCTCACGCTGGTGTGGCGGGGCTGCTCTCGACTGCTTCCAGTCGTGGTGCGCGGCTACTGGCCGTGGCTTCCCAGGGGCACGACCATAAGGCACTGAGGCCCGGCTACCGGCAGTGGCTTGAGAGAGGGAATTAATACCAGCACACCTCTGGACACCTTTGGAGCGGCTACCGGCCATCTGACGAAGGCAGGAGTGGCTACAGGCCGACTCCTGCAAGAGGGATGGAGAGCAGCTACAGGCCGACTCGAGGGCAACACCTTCGGAGCAGCTACCAGCCGTCTGATGAAGGCAGGAGCAACTACAGGCCATCTCCTTCTCCTGGTGTGAGGAGCGGCTACAGGCCGACTCGGGGGCAACGCCTTCGGAGTGGCTACTGGCCATCTGACGAAGGTGGGAGCAGCTACAAGCCGACTCCTGCTGGAGGGGTGTGGAACGGCTACAGGCCGACTTGGGGGCAACACCTTCGGAGCAGCTACAGGCCGTCTGACGAAGGTGGGAGCAGCTACAGGCTGACTTCTGGAGGAGAGGTGAGGAGTGGCTACAGGCCGTCTGACGAAGGTGGGAGCAGCTACAGGCCAACTCCATCAGGAGGGAGTGTGGGGCGGCTACCGGCCGTCCCCGGAAGAACACCTGACGAAGGTGGGAGCGGCTACAGGCCGACTCCATCAGGAGGGAGTGTGGGGCGGCTACCGGCTGTCCCCGGAAGAACACCTTCTGACGAAGGTGGGAGCGACTACAGGCCGTCTCCTGATTACCCTCAGGTCGGTGGTGTGCCGATTCCTTTACGAGGGGCGTGCGGCTACAGGCCGTCCCTAAAGGGAAGATATCTTTGGAGAGGCTACTGGCACACTCCTTGGGAAGGCGGGAGTGGCTAACTCCTGATGGGCGCTGATCGGAGCTGGACAGACATTTCCACCCCGATCTGATTTGGTGGAACCTCGCCCGGAAGGTAGTGCAGGATTCCTGCTATGGCGACGGTGAGGCGGCTGAGCGTCATAGGGGAGTACGGCCCGGGCTGGCTTGTGCCATTGTCGCGCTGAGTCTCGCTGTGCTGCTGCTGCTGCTCCTCTGTGGGGTCCCGGTGGGGGTGTCGGGGTTTCCGGGGGCACTATGCTGTATTTCACGTATTTCAATGCGTACCTTCAATTCCTTTACCTAAACTCGAATGTAATCATTGTAAACATATTCCATTATTGATGTTTAGGTAGGCATACGAATCTTCGTGAGTTCGTCTCTTTTTGTTGCATCTTTTGATGGAGAAAACACATTATATTTAGTAATTAATACTTAAAAGTGATAGCTTACAATTATTTCTTATGTAGATATCCTCAGTATAGTAATTTAGATAAGAATTATTTAATGATCAGTCGTACATGAAGTATTGTTGGTCACTGGTCATCAGCTGACCGACCGCGAATGTCAAGCGGTAATTGATATTCTGTTCAGACAGGCCTGTTTGAAGTTGAAAGCCATCAAGGACAATTTATAAGCGGGAAAAGGAAAGGTATAAGATTATCAGAACATCGCTAATTAACTCCAGTCGTCGCCATGGGTATAAGGGAATGCTGCTCTACCTTCCTGGCGGCCCTCCCAGATCCTTCCTTGCCTCTGCTTCCTTCCTTCATCCTGGGTACCATTTGCTCTGCTCTTATTCTGCTCTTCGTGTACGCCCGGGAGAGCAGGCTGGGGATGAAAGCCACCATTAAGCTAGCACTGGGGAACCTGTTTTGTTTCCTGCCGACACACAATGATGGTGAAGCCTGCCGCAACCCAGACTGTGCGAGATGCCATCGATTCCATGAACTAATGACACAGATCTTACATAGGTAAGGGGTTATTGTATTTATGAAGGTAAATTTTGATTTCAATAATTCTTTACCAAACAGGCATGGCCTTTCCATATTTTCTATTGGAATGAGTTTCACAGGTTACTTCTTATTTTTCCTTGATTACCACAGGCACTGGGGATTTTTGGTAATTTTTTTACCAAACATGCACAGCGATTCCACCTTTATTAAAACTAACTCACGATCTCAAGGTAAGTAATTTTGATACATAAGCAACACAGATTGTTAACTGTTGCACTCTGACTGCAAGAAGTGATTGAAAAGAGACAAAATGTACCTATTTTGGGGTATTTAAGGGGTAAATTTTTACACATGGACAATACACCCCCCAGGTAGTGCAATATATTTCTCTGGCAGTTTTTGATGCGATTTGAATGTTTTTGACCTTCATTTTTCTCGGAAATGCTTCATATCCCCTCTTTTTCCAATCATGAACCTTGATTGGACAAGTAGGTGGAATCAAGCATTTTCTGAAAAAATGAAGTAAAAAAACAACTCAAATCACATCAAAAACCACCAGAAAAATATATTGCATCACCCGATAACGTAACTGAACTGACCAAACCTAACCACACAGACCTAACCAAGCCAAACCAAACAGACCTAACGTAACCTCACCCAACGCACTAAACCTAACCCAACGTAACCCAATAACCTAACCCATCCTAGGGGAATGCTTACCCTGCATAACCATTCATGTGCTGGTTATAAAGTTTTCATGTACAGGAATCATGAAAATTTAGACTGACACCCTTTGGTAAGCTATCATGGTAGGCTAAGTTACAGTACTTACTTAACACTACCAAATATCACCACTGACCTCCACCATCACCAGTATTGGCCATTGTTAATAACTCTAACCACTATCAACCAACAACACTAAAATTATCAATCATCACCATTAATATTATCAATCTCCACTGCTGACACTACCAACTACCACCCCTAATACAATGCTATCGTCACTGCTTATGCAGTACGCACCATCACCCTGATCACCTGTAAATAAACATGGCGGCACAGGTTGTGGCGTCATCAGAACTTTCAGTAACGAAAATTCTGTATCTATCTATCTATTGCCAGACACCACAATCCCACAAAGGGTGGCCATTTGACACTGAGTTAGTTGTTCTACAGGGAAGGGCACCAACCCTCCACCAACCCACTTGTTGACACGTTGGGAGCACGTATGGTTTGGTTATATGGTTACCACCCAGCGTTGTAAATGGTTTCTTGGCTTAGAGGAAACCATTTGGCTTGTCACTCAATGTAAAGCCACCTGTAAAGGAAAGAAAAGGAATAAGAAGTGACAGGAAAGATAGGAGAAATAGGAAGAGAGGAGGGCAGGCACAGAAATTACTGCTGAATATTTAGTTTATTAATTTATTTCAAGAAAGTACCACTGGTATGTACTGTTACCTTAGTAAATAACGTCAACGATCAGACAGATACCCACAGCATTCGTATATTGCGCCAAAACTTCCCAGAATTTTTTTGTTTTGGCAATACTGATCGCTGTCCTCTGATGTAAACAAACAACAGCGCACAGCTGCTGTGGACACAGATTTCCTTATTATGTACAGTACTGAATAACTATATTTGTAATTTATTACTATAATTATGTGTGTATAACTATATATGTAATATAAATATTTTGTTGCAAATCTATCTGTCTGTCTATCTATTGCCAGACGCCTCAATCCCATATGGGGTGGCCACAAACAAATTGCCTCCATGTTGCCCTGTCCCCTGCCATTTCACTGCCCTGTTCCCAACTCGCACCCCCCCTCTCTCATATACCTCTCCACCCCATCCCTCCATCTCATCCATGGCTTCCCCCTCCACCTCACTCACATACACTCTCCTCGTCAGTCTCTCGCCCTCCATCCTCTCAACATGGCCAAACCACCTCAGTGTGTTCCTCCTAATGCTTCCTATCACATCCACATCCACACCACAACTCTCCTTTATATCCTCATTTGTCCTGTGACTCCACAAGCTCCTTTTAAATAACTCATTTCCACTGCTTTCACTCTTGACTTGCGTCCTTCCAACAACGTCCAAGCTTCACTTCCATACGTTAGAGTTGGTATCACAATACTGTCATGTAGTAACGTTTTCACTTCCATGCTCACTTCCGTTTCTTATCCCTGCTTTCTTGGAACCAGCAACCTTTCTTCCTTGTTGTACCCTTTCAAGCCCTTCACCCTCCAAACTTCCATCCTTACTCATCACACTACCCAAGTACTTAAACGTCCTCACATTATCCAGTTCCTCACCATCCAACCTCACAGTACATTCAGTGACTTCACCTCTCTCAAAGACCATCACTTTACTCTTCCCTACATTCACCTTTAGATTCTGTTTCTTACACACTCTCCCAAACTCATCCACCAAGCCTTGCATCTCCCCTTCGTCTTCACTCAACAACACAGTATCATCTGCAAACAACAGTACAGGGAGTTTCCAAACACTACCCTCTCTCACCAGGGCCACTCCAGCATCCACTACCCTACCTTGTACCGCTTTCATTACCCCATCCATGTACAGATTGAACAACCAAGGAAACATGGGTTTCAACCCAACCATCAGAGAGAAAAATTCACTCAGTTCACCATCCACACGCTCTGCAGCCGTAGCACCATCATACATACTCTTCACAGCATTCAGCAACTTCCCATCTATTCCATATATTCTTAATACTTTCCACAATCCTTGTCTATCCACCCTGTCATAAGCTCTCTCCAAATCCATGAAAGCCGCATACAAATTCTTTCCCTTCTCTAGAAACTTTTCCACTAAAGATCTAAGAATGAATATCTGATCTACACAACCTCTTCCCTTCCTAAAGCCTCCCTGTTCTTCTCCAACTAATTCCTCTGTTCTGTCCCTAACTCTGTCAATAAGTATCCTACCATACACTTTTCGTATTACACTAAGATGACAGATGCCCCTATGATTACCACACACTTGTTTTTCCCCTTTTCCTTTGTACAAGGGAATAATTATACCTGACTTCCAATCCTCCGGGACTCTACCTTTCTCCCAGGCCAATCTGCACATCTTCCACAGCCATTCTTCTACTATTTCCCCCTCATGCTTCAGCATTTCACCACACTCTCCATCAGTTCTTGGGGCTTTCCCCATTATGACTTTCATCATTGCTTCCACTTCTGTCCTACTGATTTCTTCCTCTCTTCTCACCTCCCTCCTTCTCCCAGCCATTCCCCAGCCACTTGTACTTGCATTACTTCCATCCTCTATGTTCAACAATTCCTTAAAGTGTTCTCTCCATCTGCTCACTTTTTCTCCCCTCTCCACTAGTAATCTACCATTTTTTATCATTCACTCCCCTGCTGACTTCATTGCCACCCTGTCTTACTCTCTTCACCTCTTTCCAGAACATTTTCTTACAGTCCCTCCACTTTACACTCAAATTCCTTCCAAATTCCTCATCCACTCTCTTCTTACTCTCTTTTACAAATCTTTTCACCTCTCTCTTCCTTTCTACATATAACTCTGTTCTGCCTCTCAACTTCTTCCACCCTCCTATTTCTCTTCCATTCATTGTATCCTTTCTTCTTTTGTGCCACAGCCTGTCTTACCTCTTCATTCCACCATGCTGTTCCTTGCATCCCCCTCCTTCTTCTCTTCACCTCACACACCACATCACATGCTGCACATATTTCTTCTGTGAATATCCTGCACACACCTTCCACATCCCCCATCTGCTCCAGTTCATATTTCCCCAATTGTTCCTCAACTTCTCTCTTATATTCTGCCCTTTTCTCATCCTCTTGTAACCTTTCCACTCTCCTTGCATCTGCTCCTTCATCCCGTCCTTCCCTTCTTCTATTTCTCCATCTTACTTGGATCTTGAGTCTGGCCACCACCAAGTAGTGGTCAGAAAGTCCACTCCCCCAACCTCTATAAGCTCTTGCATCCATTACACATCTTCGCATCCTTTCATCCACACACACATAATCAATCATTGCCTTCCTTTTATTCAGTTCACCATCCACCCTTCTCATCGCACGCCATGTATACCTGTGGATCATTTTGTGCCTGAAGAGGGTAATGGCTATCACCAACCCCCTCCCGGCACAAAAAATGTCCACTAACGCACTGCCATTCTCATCTGTCTCAGCAGGTACACCCCACTCACCAACTATTGCATCCACCGATCAAAAACACTCTCTCATTCCTTCCAAACCTTTTCATGCACACTTCCACATTTGTCCAGAACTCTTCTCTCACTCTGCTTGCATGATCTTGCATTGACACATGCGCACACAATCGCCCACATTTGTATTCCAACTTTCAGTCTTACCCACGCAATCCTTGACCCAACTGATCCATACTCTCTTATGTTCTTCTTCCATCTTTTACTCACAACAATACACACTTCTTCTTTTGCCCTCACATTCTCGCCTACTCCAGCACATATACCACATCCATACTCCCATTCTCTCACACTCTCACCTCCCCATTTAGTTTCAGTTACTCCACATACATCCACTGCCGCACCCTCAAGCAGCACCTGGACAATCTCTCTCTCTTTCACCTCATCATTCGCACCCCTTACATTCCATGTTGCGATCCGTTCCATGTCCTTTGTCTGGTCCTTGGTCGTCATCTTTTGGTCAGTCCTTGTCCGAGGCTTTTCGTTCGTCTTTTTAGTTAGTTGTTTTCCGGGGAGGTAGGCCTACCACAGCACTGAAACTACCACTTGCCAGTAGCCCAAGCCTACCCAAAGCCTGACCTTGAGCATATAAGGCACAGGGTTTTTTTCTGAAACATTCATTCATTTATTCATTGCCAGACACCATGTATCCCAGGCGGGGTGGCCAAGGGCTTAGAGTTAATTGTTTTACAGGGAGGGGCACTAATCCTCCACCAACCCCACTTGACACGTAGGGATGCCAACAGCATCTGGTGTTCCCAGGCGGTCACCTATCCAAGTACTAACCAGACCCAACGTTGTTTTTCTGGAACATGTTTTTGAAAAAAAAGCGCGCCTTTTATGCACGAAAATTGCACTGTTGTCCAAAGTCACCCCAGTTTATGGTAATCCAGGAATGATAACAAGTAATCTGTGAAACTCTCATTTCAATAGAAAATATGGAAAGGCTGCACCCATTTGGTAAAGATTTAATGGGTTTTTATCAATTTATCTATCTATCTATCTATTGCCAGACGCCTCAATCCCGTTTGGGGTGGCCACAAACAAATCGCCTCCAAGTCGCCCTGTCCCCCGCCATTTCACTGCCCTGCTCCCAACTCACACCCCCCTCTCTCATATACCTCTCCACCCCATCCCTCTGTCTCATCCTCGGCCTCCCCCTCCCTCTTCCCCCCTCCACCTCACTCACATACACTCTCTTCATCAGTCTTTCACCCTCCATCCTCTCCACATGGCCAAACCACCTCAGTGTGTTCCTCATAACGCTTCCTATCACATCCACATCCACACCACAACGCTCCTTTATATCCTCATTCGTCAGTCTGTCTCTCCATGTGACTCCACAGGCTCCTCTTAAATAACTCATTTCCACTGCTCTCACTCTTGACTTGTGTCCTTCCAACAACGTCCAAGCTTCACTTCCATACGTTAGAGTTGGTATCACAATACTGTCATGTAGTAACTTTTTCACTTCCATGCTCACTTCCCTGTTTCTTATCACTGCTTTCAAAGAACCAGCAACCTTTCTTCCCTGCTGTACCCTTTCAAGCACTTCACCCTCCAAACCTCCATCCTTACTCATCACACTACCCAAGTACTTAAACGTACTCACATTTTCCAATTCCTCACCATCCAACCTCGCTGTACATTCACTGACTTCACCTCTCTCAAAGACCATCACTTTACTTTTCCCTACATTCACCTTTAGATTCTGTTTCTTACACACTCTCCCAAACTCATCCATCAAGCCTTGCATCTCCCCTTCGTCTTCATTCAACAACACAGTATCATCTGCAAACAACAGTACAGGGAGTTTCCAAACACTATCCTCTCTCACCAGGGCCACCACAACATCCACTACTCTACCTTGTACCTCTTTTATTACCCCATCCATGTACAGATTGAACAACCATGGAGACATGACACATCCTTGTTTCAACCCAACTTTCAAAGAGGAAAATTCACTTAGTTCACCATCCACACGCACTGCAGCCTTCGCACCATCGTACATACTCTTCACAGCATTCAACAACTTCCCATCTACTCCATATATTCTTAACACTTTCCACAATCCTTGTCTATCCACCCTGTTATATGCTTTCTCCAAATCCATGAAAGCCGCATACAACTTCTTTCCCTTCTCTAGAAACTTTTCCACTAAAGATCTAAGAATGAATATCTGATCTACACAACCTCTTCCCTTCCTAAAGCCTCCCTGTTCTTCTCCAACTAATTTCTCTGTTCTTTCTCTAACTCTGTCAATAAGTATCATACCATACACTTTTCCTGTTATATTAAGAAGACAAATGCCCCTATGATTACCACACACTTGTTTTTCCCCTTTTCCTTTGTACAAGGGAATAATTATACCTGACTTCCAATCCTCCGGGACTCTACCTTCCTCCCACGCCAATTTGCACATCTTCCACATCCATTCTACTACTATCTCTCCCCCATGCTTCAGCATTTCACCACACACTCCATCAATTCCTGGGGCTTTCCCCGATTTAACTTTCTTCACTGCTTCCACAACTTCTATCCTACTGATTTCTTCCTGTCTTCACACCTCCCTCCTTCTCCCAGCCATTCCCCATCCACTTATACTCGCATTACTTCCATCCTCTGTGTTCAACAATTCCTTAAAGTGTTCTCTCCATCTGCTCACTTTTTCTCCCTTCTCCACTAGTAATCTACCATTTTTATCTTTCACTCCCCTGCTAACTTCACTTTCACCCTGTCTTATTCTTTTCACCTCTTTCCAGAACATTTTCTTACAGTCCCTCCACTTTATGCTCAAATTCCTTCCAAATTCCTCATCCACTCTCTTCTTACTCTCTCTTACTAATGTTTTCACCTCTCTCTTTCTTTCTACATATAACTCTCTCTTCTGCCTCTCAACTTCTTCCATGCCCCTATTTCTCATCCATTCATTGTATGCTTTCTTTTTTTGTGCCACAGCCTGTCTCACCTCTTTTGTGCCACAGCCTGTCTTACCTCTGCTTAAATATTCCACTTACATATACCAGTAGCTGGCCATACAGTATTTTACATTTTTAACATGTATTTTTATATCTGAAAGCTGGCTTTAAATGCAAGTTGGGTTGGATTGGGTTTGGTCTGGTTAAATCATTAAGTTTCCTTATAGCTTTGACACGAGGAGACACTGACATGTTCAGTCGGAGCGATGGTTTGTAAACAACACAGGCAGTCGGAGATATCGTCGGTAAACAATGCCGCATATGTCCCAGCCACTTCCCTAAATACCCCTTTTTTTTTTCTTTTTTTTTCCCCTGTTACTTCTTGTAGTCACAATTCAACAGTTAACTATCTGTGTTGTCACTGTTGTGTACCAAAATTACCTGTACCTACCTTGAGATTGTGAGTTTGTTATACAGTAATATAGATGGAACTGTTGTGCCCATTTGGTAAAGAATTACCTAATTTTGTAGTTTTAAGCAGTCAAAAAAAAGGTTATTTTGATGCTTTTTGTGCTTCATACAGTACCAGTATTGACCAGTAGTGTTAAGTAGAATAACCAAAACCTGACTTAATAACTAGCCAGTTCAAAGCAAAGAGAGGCATGACTGTTGAAAAATACATTAGTGCCTCTGGGATGCCACGAGTAGTACTATGGTACATGCAGGAAAAGTGCCGTCGCCTTTCTGTTAGTCTCTCCATGAATTTTGGTGAATTCGTGGCACCTGTTACTGATGACTGCATCACAAATCAGTATCATTAGTGTAGTTTGATGTGGTTTCAGTGTACTAATTTTCAAAGTCCATAGAAAGAAAACCAGGAAGATGATGATGACCATTCTGCACTCACTTGATGTAGTGCTGCCGACCTCATCCTAAGGTGACTTTACACCCACTGACAAGTCTACTGGTTTCTTGTAACTCAGGAGACCATTTACACTGCTGCATGGTAGCCGTATAACCAAATAATGGGATGTTGGGGAGCATAATATGATGCCCCAGTAAACTAGAGGAGAGATGCAGATGTGTCCATCGTTTTATTTCATTTGTGAAGACTCCAACATGCTTGCATGCATTGACATTGGTCACCTAATTGCAGCTCTCCATGCATCTCAATCTGTGGCAGCCTCCCTGTTCAGTCCCTCATCCCTGAGGTCGCACTATGACCTCGTCCCACGTCAATTTCGGTCTTCCTCTTGCAACTCCTCCCTCAGCGTTCACACTTCTCACTTTCTACATCCAATTGTCATCCCTCATCCTCTGCACTTGCCCAAACCGTCTGTCTGCCCCTCCTTATCGCAACAATACACTCCAATCCCATCTTCCCTCTCAACTCTTCTAGCCTGCCCTCCTCCCCCTCCCCCAGGCCTCACATTCACCTAATCATTGTCACTTCCGTATGTTTGAGTCTGCAAATATCCTCTTCCTTAACTGCCCAGGTCTCACTACCATACAGCATTACACTTCTAACACATTCCTCATACAGAGATCCTTCAGCACGGAAGGAGAGCCCTCTCAGTGTCAGGAGAGGCAGTATCTTCCTGCCACAGAGCTAGCTCCAGCCCCACCTCCAGCACTTAACATGTTACCCAAGTAACAAAACTCTACTACAGATTCAAGAAACTCACCAGTAAGATCGGCCCTTTCATGCCTGACAATTTTAATGTGCTTTCCATGACGCACCATACACACGATATCAGCATTAGCATGCAATCTACTTCTAATACCACTACACCTTTTATGCACCTACTTACCACAAGTACTTCACAGGATGAAATTAGCTACTTCCCACACCCTCGTAGCAAACTGCACATGGCCACTCTCCCATTTCTTTGACAGTGCCACCACCAGCCCTAGGTACCATCACTTTTGTTTTGTCTCCATTTACTCTCAAGCTCTTGTGCTCCATACCATCTCTTCACTTCCTAAATCTTTTCTTCACCTCCATCTCATTCTCTGCAATCAACAGAAAGTCATCAGCATACAACATCTCCCACGGGAGTCCATTTCTGAAGTCACATGAAAGGGCTTCAAGCACCATGATAAACAAAGGGCTCAAGACTGACCTTTATGCACACCAACATTCATGGAATCATCAATCAAATCTCCATTCACTCTCACCTGGGTGCGAGCACCCACATACATATCCATAACCAGTCTAACCGGCCACTCCTCAATCCCAGACTTTCTCACTGCACACTTCACCACCTTCATAGGGACTTTATCACAGGCCTTCTCCAAATCATCAAAAACAAAGTACAGATCTCTTTCTTTCCCATATATTTGCCTGGCATAAACCCAAACTGCATCTCATCAATATTCACTCTCTCTAATCATACCTTCTACAGCTCTGTCCATTACCTTCATTATGTGGTCCAGAAGTTTTGTGTCTCCATAATTTTTTCTTTCCAGGCCATCTCCCTTCTCCTTGAACACATGTAGAATCACACTCTTCAGCCAGTTATCTGGGACAGTGCACTCATATACAATCTTATCAAATCAGTAACCTTATGACCAACCAACACGTGTTCCCTACGTGCCAACAAATGGGTTGGCAAAGGGTTAGTGTCCCTCCCCAGAAAACAACTAACTAAAAAAAATACGAACAAGAAGCCTCAGACCAGGACTGATCAGAAGGTGACGACTAACCGAACAAAGGATATGGTACTACAGATTGCGGCAGGGAATGTAAGGGGTGCAAATGATGAGGTGAAGGAGAAATTGTCCAGGTGCTTGAGGGTGCAAAAGTGAATGTACCCTGTGCGGATTAACTGAAACTAAATGCGCCAGAGTAGGTGGGAATGGAGGGCAAAAGAAAGAGTGTGTATTGTGAGTAACAAATGGAAGGAGAATATAAGAGATTATGAATCAGTTGGCTCAAGGATTGTGTGGGTAAGATTGAAAGTTGAACTACAAATGTGGGCAAATGTGTACATGTATGCAACACAAGATCGTGCAAGCAGAGTGAGAGAAGAGTTCTGGACAAATGAGGAAATGTGCATGGAAGAGTTTGAAAGGAATGAGAGAGTGTTTTTGATTGGAGATATGAATGGAAATGTAGGGAATGTGAAGGTGGATGGAGTAGTTGGTGAGTGGGATGTGCAAGCAGAGATGGATGAGAATGGCAGTGCTTTAGTGGACATTTGTGCAGGAAGAGTTGGTGATAGCTAGTACCCTCTTCAGGCACAGAATGATCCATGGGTATACGTGGCGAGTGGTGAGAAGGGTGGGTGGTGAACTGAATGAATGGAAGGCAGTGATTGATTATATGTGTGTGGATGATAGGATGAGGTGTGTAATGGATGCAAGAGCAAATATGGGTTGGGGGAGTGGACTTTCTGACTACCATTTGGTGGTGGTGAGCATCAAGGTCCAAATGAAATGGAGAAATAGAAGGGAAGGCCAGGAGGAAGTAGTTAATACAAGGAGGGTGGAAAAGTTACAAGAGGATGGAATAAAGGCAGAATGTAAGAGAAGTGGAGGAGCGAATGGGTAAATATGGATTGGAGCAGATGGGGGGCATGGAAGGTGTGTGCAAGATATTCACAGAAGAAATAAGTACAGCATGTGAGGTGTGTGGGGTGATGCGAAGACGAAAAGGGATGCAGGGAACGGCATAGTGGAATGAAGAGGTGAGACAGGCTGTGGCACAAAAGAAGAAAGCATATAGTGAGTGGATGAGAAACAGGGGCGTGGAAGAAATTGAGAGACGGAAGAGAGAGTTATATGTACAGAGGATGAGAGAGATGAAAAGATTAGTAAGAGAGAGTGAGAAGAGAGTTGATGAGGAATTTGGAAGAAATTTCAGTGTAAAGTGGAGGGAATTTAAGAAAATGTTCTGGAAAGAGGTAGAGTTACACAGGGTGTCAAAGAAGTTAACTGGGGAGTGAAAGAGTTAATGGGCATCTAAGTGAATAGTTCATGATCAGTGTGGGCTTGCGACAAGGTTGTGTGATGTCCCAATGGTTGTTCAATATATGTGTGGATGGGGTGATGAGATAAGTAATAACACGAGTAATGGAGAGAGGGATGGCGTTGGTAATGAATGGTGATGAATGGAATATCTCAAATTTGGTGTATGCTGATGATGCAGTACTGCTTGCAAGTACCGAACAAGAACTTGGTAGGCTAATGCAGAGTTTTGCTGATGTTTGTAAGCGTCCTGCCTTGAGAGTAAATGTAGAAAAGAGTAAAGTGATGGTTATTGAGAGAGAAGGTGACTTCCAGTGTGATGTAACAGTGAATAGAGAGAGACTGGAATTGGTGAGAGTTCAAATACCTGGGTACAATGATACAAAAGAAAGGAAAATGTGCAAAAGAAATTGAAAGTAGAGTGACGCAAGGAAGAAAACTAGCTGGTGCAATGAAGGCCTTGATAAGAGACAGAGGCTTGAGTGTTGCAGCTGCATGAGGCTTACATGAAGGAGTGTTAGTGACAACTTTAACATAGGGATGTGAGACTATGGTGTGGCATGAAAATGAAAAGTCAAGAGTAAGAGCAGTGGAGATGGGACTGCTGAGGAATGTATGTGGAGTACAGAGGGTGGATAGGATACGAAATATTGTGATTCGTAAAAGATGCAGAGTGAGGAAATTGGTGGACACCAGAATTGAAGAGAGTGTACTGAGATGGTATGGTCATGTGGAAAGAGTGGATAGCAGTAGAGTGGTGAAAAAGGTATATCTGAGCAAATTCGAAGAAGGGAGGAGACAAAGTAGGCCAAGAAGAAGGTGGAGAGATATGGTGGACGAATGTGTGAAGAAGAGACTTTTGGAAATCGGTGAGGCTAGGAAACTGACAAGAGATCGAGCTGGCAGGATGAATGTTGTGAGAAGAAGTGCATGATCAGGGATTTTGGCACCCCTTTTAACATGGCAGCATCTGGATTGACTCAATCGGATACGATTATGTGAAGCTACAGAAAGTGGTGAATGTTTTTGGCGTATCCGATAGAACCAGGATTCCGGGGGCTTGAATGATGAGTGAATGGAAGTGTGGCCCATTGGATTGGGCAAAGTTGGGCTGTCTGGACATTGCTACTCCTCACCCTGTCCTGGGGTGGGAAAGGAGGTCTGGGTGATGATGATGATGATGATGATGAAAGATAAAAAATAGTAGATTATAGTGGAGAAGGAAGAAAAATTGAGCAGATGGAGAAAACACTTTAAGGAATTATTGAACATAAAGAATGAAAGTACAGTAATGCAAGTATAAGTGGCTGGGGAATAGCTGGGAGATGGAGGGATGTGAGAAGAGTGGAAGAAATCAGTATGATGGAAGTTGTGAAAGCAATGAAGAAAGTCAGAATGGGGAATCCCCAGGAATTGATGGAGTTTATGGTGAAATGCTGAAGCATGGGAGAGAGAGAGTAGTTAAATGGATGTGGAAGATGTGCAGATTGGCCTAGGAGGAAGGTAGTGTCCTGGAGGATTGGAAATCAGGTATAATTATTCCCCTGTACAAAGGAAAAAATGGAAAAAAAAAGAGTGTGTTATTTATAGGGGCATTAGTTTCTCAGTGTAATAGGAAAAGTATATCGTAGGTTATTTGTTGGCAGCATTAGGGAAATAACAGAAGAATTTGTTGGAGAAGAACAGGGAGGTTTTAGGAAGGGAAGAGGTTGTATAGATCAGCTATTCATTTGTAGGTCTTTAGTGGAAAAGTTTCAGGAGAAGGGAAAGAAGTTGTATACGGCCTTCATGGATTTGGAGAAAGCATATGACAGGGTGGATAGACAAGGAATGTGGAAAGTATTAAGAATATATGGAGTAAATGGAAAGTTGAATGCCGTGAAGAGTATGTACGAGGGTGCTAAATCTGTAGTGCATGTGGACAATGAACTTAGTGAATTTTTTTATTTGAAGGTTGAATTGAAACAGGGATGTGTCATGTCTCCATGGTTGTTCAGTCTGTACCGTATATGGATGGGGTTATAAAAGAAATGCAAGGTAGGGCAGTGGATGTTGTGGTGGCCCTAATGAGAGAAGGCAGTGTTTGGAAACTCCCAGTGCTGTTGTTTGCAGATGATACTATGTTGTTAAGTGAAGACGAAGGGGAGCTGCAAGGCTTGGTGAATCAGTCTGGAAGAATGTGTAGGAAACAGAATGTAAAGGTGAATGTAGGGAAGAATAAAGTTATGGTCTTTGAGAGAAATGAAGTCACGGAATGTACAGTGAGGTTGGATGAGGAGGAAATGGAAAATATGAATGCGTTTAAGTACGTGGGTAGAGTGATGAGTAAGGATGGAAGTTTAGAGGGTGAGGTGCTTGGAAGGGTGCAACAAGGAAGAAAGGTTGCTGGTTCCATGAAAGCAGTAATAAGAAACAGGGAAGTGAGCATAGAAGTAAAAAAGTCGCTGCATGACAGTATTGTGATACCAACTATAACATATGGAAATGAAACTTGGACCTTGTTGGAGGGACACAAGTCAAGAGTGAGAGCAGTGGAAATGAGTTGAGAGGAGCATGTGGAGTCACATGTAGAGACAGACTGACAAATGAGGAAGTGAAAGAGCATTGTGGTGTGGATGTGGATGTGATTGAAAGCATTAGGACCATATGGAGAGGATGGAGAGCGAGTGATAGAAAGCATTAGGACCATGTGGAGAGAATGGAGAGCGAGAGACTGATGAGGAGAGATTATGTGAGTGAGGTGGAGAGGGAGAGGGAGGCCAAGGATGGGATGGATGGATGGAGTGGAGCGGTATATAAGAGAGGGGGTTGCAAGCTGAGAGCAGGGCAGTGAAATGGCGGGGGACAGGGTGACATGGAGGCAGTTTGTTTGTGGCCACCCCATACAGCATTAAGGTGTCTGGCAGTAGATAGATAGATAGTTTTCATACAGTCAGCACTGTAGACCAGAGAAAATTGGAAAAACAGCTGTATGGTTAGCAGTAGAACTTTAATAGGTTATCTTTTTGAAATTTACTGTTGACCTGCAGACTTGGCTGCAGGAAAAAAATTAAAGAGAGAGAGGGAGATCAAAGTCACTTTCACACTGGGCAGAAAACAGCTAACCTGTTCGCTGTCATTGCGAGCTGAACTACCAACAGTCAGAGGGATTCAGCTTTCTAGGAGGTTTGTTGCTATGGCACACATAAGCTAAATATCAGTTTTTCAACTGTTTTTAACTGTGAATGAAATACTTTATTAGAGCAGAAGTTAAGTTTTAGTGAAAGTGGCTTGCAAAAGAGGCCAACATGTTTGCCAGTTTTGCTCAGTGTGAATCCACCTTTCGAAAGGCAGTAAGAACATTACTGTATTTTCTGGATATTCCTCAGGTGGCCACAAATGAAGCAAATGGACCTCAAGCTGGATTTACAGCGATTAGAAATGGCTGTCATGAAGTTAAGCCAAAAGGCCAACTCAGCAGCAGAAAAACAAGACCAGAAAGAAACTGAAAATGCAAAAGCTGATTCTAATAAGAAAGAAAGAATTTCGCCAAAATCACAGATTGCAGAATTCCAAAAGCCAACCCTATTCCACATGGAGCTACCAGCCAATCCATATTGGGGTGACCTGCCTGTTTACCAGCATGAGATGGAGCTCCTCCGGCTTAATTTCCCTGTTATCCTGCAGGAATATAAGGTATATGAGTGACTGTGGAGAAATTTAACCTCTCCAGTTACATATTTTTCAGTTTATTCTATCTGTAGATTATTTGATGGTGCTCAGAAGAGACTGTCCATACTTTAGGGGTTATATATAGCCTTCATTAACCCTGTAAGTCTGACAGATCCCTCTTAAATGTAGTAGGATTACAGTAATCCCTCGATTATCCAGACTTCCATCGTCCGAACAATCCATTGTCCAGACGCTGTGATCTGGCTGTTCAAAACCATTATTCATACATTTCTCCATTTTATCCGGACAAAGTGCTTGCGTCTTGGTGGAAATCATGGTCGAGAGAACAAACATTTTCACCCTGGAGGACTTCCTCCCCCTCTCCCCGTCACTGCAGGGTATGGCCCTGTAGTGTTGATTGCTTGGGTGATTGCTTGGGTGGTTGATGGGTCTGCTTGACCATGGTAATTGCTTGTCTGTGGTTTATAGGTTTTCTTTACCAGGTAGAGTAATGTAGAACACCAGCAGTAGGTGTTGTACGATGTACTGTAGTGGCCTTTCACATTGGCTTTCAAACTTAGGGTATGTATGAAAGGGGGCTAGGGGAGAAGTCCATTATCCAGACAGATCCACTATCCAGACATGCCTTTGGCTCTATTACGTCGGATAATTGAGGGATTGCTGTATATTATTTGGCGATACCATGATTAGCAAAGGGGTTCACCCCTTCACCTGAAGGATGTCATTTTAGTTTTAATGTTGCTCACCTGCCACATGATTATTTAGCTGTAGGGAGATCTTTCAGAGTCAAGGAATCCAGTGGGGAGTGTTTTAGACCCTTCCATTGTGAAAGGAATTTTCTAGGATAAATGAAATTGTGTGGAAGGTAAAAGAATAGGAAATGAATATTGTGGAGAAGATGTTATTTATTTATTTTTTTTATGTGCTCGACTCAGGGCATAGGCTTCACAGCCTGCTCCCAAGGCCCAGTAGTCCTCCTGCATATCATACACCTCTACATGTCACCACTTCAGCACCAACACCCACTGTCCATATTGAATACATGCTAGGGCTGTCTCATACAGGACTGGTGTTTTGGTATTAGCGGGGTTATTTTTACGACATGTCGGCGGGTCTTCTGGTAGATCGGTAAAGTCTGCTTTACATGAAATTCAAATCCTGAAACAGTTCCCTGTCCCAGCCGGGATTCGAACCTGGGTCCAGTATGACCGCAGGCCACCTCTCTACCGATTGTTTCTAAAAAAATTAGCTATGTTTATAGACAGATCCTCTTCTCTTGGTCATTTGGTCTGGGTAAATAAAATTACCTGCTTCTAGTGAAGGTAAAATACTGTACAGAGTTGTCAGTTAATGATCAAAACAATCACCCTTTCATCTGGGAGGAATCTTTCTCAGTACTTGATATGCTTGCCATCTGATTTTATTCAGCTCAGGATAGATTTTACGATACACTTTCTTCTCTGGAGCTGTTTGGTACAGTGTAGCCATAATAAACCCCTTCAGCATGACAGTCCTTTCCCAAGTTGAATAATGTGTATAAAGGGAAGGATCATACCTAGGAAAGAGGTAGTAGTAGTAGTTCTTCCCTAGGCAGTCTGGCCGAACAGCCCCGAGTCCCTTAGGAAGGCCATGGCCGAGACTGGGCTTTCCCACAGAGCTCTCAAAGAGCATATGTTGTGTTGTTAGCGTAGGTGATTGTGTGCAATGCAGTCTTCCATAATGTGCTTAATAGTATGGGGTGCTGTGTTGCATCCTGGAACGGCATCAGTGACGGAGTCATCCAGCCTCTTCTGGTAGCTTAAGAGGGCTGGATAGTGCCCACATCTCAGCCTGGCCAGGTGGACCCTGTCTCATGAGGGAGATAGGATTCAGAAGGGTGGATGTCAGGAGGCCGTGCATGCAGCTGTGTGTTGTCTTTAAGTGACTGAATGGACCGGCGAGTGATCTGGGTGTGGATATGCTTCTGGAAGCTGGTCTGAGGTGGGCGAGGGGGGAAAGATGACAGTATTTGTGTATGGTATCGTGTGCTGGATGTTGTTTTGATGTTCCTTGGTGTGGGTGGATGTGCTGCCATGTAATATAGTGGATGTTGAGGGTTTGTGGAGGCTGCAGCAAGAAACTGGGTGCCTCTCATGTCTAGGTGATCCTTGACTTTGAGGGCTTTGGTTTCTTGATGTAGGTGGTCTGTGGGTGTAATAGCTGTGCAGCCTGTGATTATTTTTAGGGCCTTGTTCTGTATGGTCTGTAGTGTTGTAGTGTGTTTTGGTGAGGTTAGAAGCCTAGGCAAGGCTTGCATAATTCACCACTGAACATATGTATTGTTTGTATACTGTGGTGGTGGTTTCTTTGTTGTGTCCGAATGTTGTATGAGCAAGTGACCTCAGTGCATTGAGTCTTGGTGTTATTTTATTTTTAATGTTTGTGATGTGTTGTTTAAATGACATTGATGTATTGTGTGTTACACCAAGGATTTTGTGTGTGTGTGTGTGTGCGTGTGGTAGGGGAGTGTTGTTTATGATGAGGTGTGGGATGTGACTGTGTTTTGCTGTCCAGTTTGTGAGAAGGGTCACTGTAAAATTTGCTGGGGCTATTTTGAGCCTGTTTGTAGTGAACCATTCGTGTAGTGTGTTGAGGTAAGGTTGAATGATGTGTGCAGCTGTGTTTGCATTTTGGTGCATACATGTAAGTGTTATATCATCTGCATAGGAAGCTGTGTATCAGTGGTGTGTGGGGTGCGGGTATGTTGTGCATGTATAGGTTAAAGAGTGTAGGGGACAAAACAGATCCTTGGGGGACGCCGTTTGTGAAGTTTCTGATGTTGGAAGACTAACCGGCAAATGTTACATGTGCACATCTGCCTGCTAAGTAGTTTGCCAGCCATCTTTTTGTGTTATTGTGCATGTTTGTGTTGAGTACAGTAATCCCTCCAATATCCGACGTAATAGAGCCATAGGCAGGTCCGGATAGTGGTCCTGTCCGGATATTGGGCCCCAGCTTATGGACTTGTACTTATGGACCCTAACTCAGAAAAACACCTATACAACTCCCTCTGGACATGCATTGCACCTATTTAAGACCCAAATCACATCAATAAGGGACATAAAAGACTGAAATAAATGCAAAAGAACCATAAAATGAGGTTTTAGAGGTGAGTTTATACAATATTAAACATTCTGGGTACTTACAAGTCCCTTGCTCCTGGACTGGTTTGAACCGCCAGTTTGCAGTCCACAGTTAATCCTCTGCACTCTAAATTCTAATTTCTTAACACTGCACAACACTGTAAATTCCTGTGTGTTCTAGTGGTGAGGTATTGCAGTTTATTCACTGTTTATTCACAAAAAACAAGCACCTGTGGCTTGCACTGCTATGAGCTTCTGCTCTCGATCAGAGTTAGACTGTGACTGTTGATGTTGGTGGGGTAACAGAGTTGCCAGATCGCAACGGCCACATTACCAATCTCCTCAACTTTCATTACCAAATTTAACTTTTCATTACCAAATTCGTAAAGCTAGCATTTATTCTTCACTAATTATATATACAAGTGGAAATACATGTAATCACTCTCCTTATAATTAACACCATGTTGATTATTTTCACTCTATGTAGGGTAGCAGATTAATCAGAGAGAGCAAACAATCCACCATCTCCATCCTGTGTATCCTCATACATGTGAAAAATCCATTTGGTAATGCATTATTCTGATTCATTACCAAACAAATTTTTCATTACCAAATTGGCCCACACTTGGTAATGAAAAATACCAAATGGCAACCCTGACAGGGGAGATGGGAGGGGGGAGGGGGAGGAAGGAAGGGGTGAAGGGACCATGGTGTAACAGCTGTACGGCGCCAGGCGGGAATTTCAAATTACGGGAGGGAAAAAAGTCAGATATTTTTTCAAATTTTTTGCGGTTTTTGGCCCATTTGGGGAATATTGGATCCCAGGAGGATTATGTCCGGTTAGTGGGGATGTTCGGATATTGGGCATTCGGATATTAGAGGGATTACTGTATTTTGTTTGTGAGGTTGTGGCGGGGGATGGCATCAAAAGCTTTGCTAATGTTTAGTGTGATTAGGAGTGTTCTGTGTGGTGGCCTAGCTGAATTCATGCCATCGAAAACTCTCTGTGTAAGGTCTGTAAGAAGGGTGTTTGTGTAGTGTAGTGGCCTAAAGCCATATTGTGACTGGGCTAGGTGTGACTAGTTGTAGTACCAGTTGTTTAGTGACTTTAGAGGGCGTGCAGAGGAGTGTGATGGGGCGGTGTGAGGAGGGTAATGTGGGGTCTTTGTTGGGTTTAGGGATAGTGATGATAATGCCATGCTTCCAAATGTTGGGTATTATGTTGTGTGAGTAGCTGTAATTTGATATGTTGGTGAGTGCTTGTATGCCTTGTGGTCCAAGGTGTTTAAGGTGAATGTTGCTTATGTTGTCTGGTCCACAGGCAGATGAGTGCTTGAGGTTGTTAATGATGTGCTTCGTCTGGTTGTAAGTGAAAGGTGCATAGTCTGGGTCTGTGGGGAACTGTCTCTTACATCGGATGATACGTTGGTCTTCGGGATGGGGGTTTAGATGGCTGACTTGTGAAAAGTGATTGATGAGAGTGTTTGCTTGTTGTTTGTTTGAGAGTATGGTGTCTGTTGCATGTGATTGTGTGGTGTTGCTGTTGGAAAGTGTGATGCTGTTTAGTGTTTTGTGGAGTTTGCTGATGTTTGTTTTGTGATCAAGTGTTTGGAGGTAATTTTTGCAGTTTAGTGTTTGCTGTTCTGATATTTTATTGTTTATTTGAGTGTCGAGTTCTTGTATTTGTTGTACAGTGTCTTGTATATGGGTTGTTGGGGAGTGTCGCAGTGTGTCCCGTTGTCTGATGAGGCCTTGAATTTCTGGTGTGAAGTTGGGGTTGTCTCTCTTTCTGTTGCCTCTAGGGATGTGTCTTTTGTCTGCATTATGTATAATTGTATTGAAAGTGTGCACAGCAGTATTGATGTTTGTGATGGGTGTACTATTTAGTGTTTCGAAATGTTGTTCTGTTTCAGTTTCAAAGGCCTCCCAGTTGGCTCTTTTATAATTAGTGTATGTGTGTTTGTGGCCAGCTGGGGTGATTCTGGTTTTGATAGTGATGATGATTGGGAGGTGATCAGAACCTAGGGTTTTGACCACTCTCCATGCTGTATTGGGGGTGAGGTTTGGGGAGCAGGTGATGTCTGGAGATGATGGGAGGAAGAGGGCTTGGTGTGGGATATGGGCATGTTGGTCTAGATTGTTCAGTATGAAAAGATGATCTGTCTGGGATTGTAGTACCAGCCCTATGTCTGTGTCAGGGTTGTTGACATGCCAGGCCGACGACTTGGCGTTGAAATCACCACCCAGGATGATGTTGGGTATGTTAGCGATGTGGTGTATCTGTGGAGAGTAATTGTGTGTTACTGTGGGGAACGATTGGGGGGGAATGTTTGTGTTAGCGATTGTTATGTGTGATTTGTTACCAGTGCATATTTTAACTGATTGTATTTCTGTTGTGGTGTCATGTGGGGGGAGAAGTGACTTTGTGTTTGCACTGGTATCTGCAAAGTTGATGGATTTGTGTACCAGGGTGATGAGTCCACCGCCACCACCGTTGGCCCGGTCTTGTCGAATGGTGGTGAAGTTATGAAATGTAGGTGTTTTCTGTGCTCTGTGTAGTTTTGTTTCTTGTAAGATAGCAATGTGTATGTTCTGTTGTTTGATGAATTGTGTGTGTTCTTGTTTGGTGTTTATGCCATCTATGTTTATCTGAAGGATGTTAATGTTGTGTGTGCGATGTGTGTTGGCTGCTGCTGCACGGGGGGGAGGCGGTGTGGGTGGAGGGGAAGGGGTAGGAGGAGGTTGTGATGGAGGTAAGGGTTGAAGTGGATTAGGATGGGTTGGAATGGGAGGAGTTGGGGGACTGGATGGTGTGGGAAGGATCGGTGGGTTTGGCTGTGGAGGTGTGAAGGAAGTAGGAGTAGGATTGGTAAGGGGTTGGTGGGGGCAGGGAAGGAGCATAAGGAGCAGGTCCAGATGTTTGTGTAATGTTTTGTGGATGCAAGTGTTGTGCAGGTGTAATGGGTCCAGTTCTTGCAAGAATTTCACTGAAATGAACTCATTGTCTGTCGGCTCGACATGATAGGTTTTGAGCATGTTGGACATATGTATTTGTTGGTGGGTCCTGGATTGCTCTCAACGTCGCCAGCTAGAAGAAGTCGTCGAGAAATGACAGCCGGGGAGTCATTTCTTGGTGCAGAAAAAACGGTGTTGTTGTGTGTGTTGTGGTGGGAGATGTGGTACTTGCCCGGGCGACCGAAGCCACTCCCAGGTACTCGAGCCCCGTGAGGGGCCGGGTGGGGGTTTGCAGTGGTTTGGCCCCCCCATGCTGTCCTCCTCTTCTCTTCGACAGCCTCTGGGGGGTAGACCCACGACGAAGATGCCACCGTTCCTGGTCTCCAGAAAAGAGGTAATTGTAGATGCATAAAACTCTTGGATAAGATTATGAAGGTAATGGGGAGAGTTTCAAGGTATGATAAGGGAAAGAGTGAATATTGATGAGATGCAGTTTGGGTTTATGCCCAGCAAAGGAATCATTGATACAATATTCATTATCACACACTTCAGGAAAAATATGTCGGAAAGAAGAGGGAGCCATGTAGTCATGCCTTGGTATGTGATGGGGTTGTTTCAAGTGAAAACTCGTCACATAACAGTTTATGATATACCAAGATTGATGTGGCATTTGTCCAATGGGGTACGTTGGGGTCAAGGGCCCTTTAACCCCTAAACCATGGGGTAGTTTTTGCTTGACTTGCGTGTCTCGCGGGCATATTCGTGCTCCGACAGACTCTCTAAAAATATTTTGCCAAAAATCAGTTATTAGTCCTAGAATATTAAAATTACATATGCATATGGCACATACCTTCAGCTTTCTCCTGGGATGTTTGTTGAGCCTTCGTCGAGTACCGTAGGACTTGTGGAGACCTCTGAAGTTGGGTAACGAAGTCTCCACTTTACACTTCCTGACAACCCGTAATATGATTACCACAGCCTGATATTATCACTAGAAACACTATTCTATGATTCTCAAATAGTTTGGAATCCATACTCCCCAAAAAAAACACTGTGAAAGCAATGAAAATTACGAGCGCGTATGACCTTCCCACTTGCGATCATTCGCCACTGGTGTTCTGTCATTTATTATTCATAAAAACACTCACACTTTATATTTCTGTTACTATATAACACTTATATATATCTGCAGTCTTTATCCATAAGTTTCCTTCAGTAATAGTAGTTTATTGTCACTGTAGGTATTCGATTTCTCTTTCAGTAAAATACGTAGCATTCACTTTCTCGTCCTGTATACTAGCATTGAGAGTGAATCTGTCACTTTCACTTTCACAACTCATAGTATTCATACATGCTAGAGTGAAACTTTCATTTCTCCTAGTATTATACTCGTATTCTTATATTTCTACTCACTTACATTTCTCTTTACATTCTTTATTTTATTTACATTATTTACATTTCTGTTTTATTTTCACTGTGTTATGCACTGTCACTTGCAGTAACTTATAAAACTATTTTCCACTGTTCACTTATATTTACATTCATTGCTTTCACTTGGCGTTTACACATTATTTACATTTCCACTTGCACTATTTTACTCACCAGAAAGATCGTAGCCACTGTATCATTTTCATTGACAAATTAGCCAGTTCACGTTCCACAGCAGTCACTTAGCCCTTGACTCCTTTCCACATGAGGTTTAGTAGGGGGTAGAGGTCACAGGGCCTTAAGCATGGGGCTAAAAAGCGGCGGAATTGGACAGGCGCGAATCCGACGTGCTTTCACTTTGAAAGACGACAGTAAACTGAATACAGTGTGGTGGCCTGCCTAGGGGGAGTGCAATGCTGCCAATGACAGCTACTAATATATACGCAATGAAATGATTGGCAGGAAATCTAGACAATACATAAAAAATTAGGTAGTTCCTGGTGACTGTAAATATCACATAGGCTTCTCCCTTCCTTTCTTATATATATTTTTATTACGTGAATAGTTTATATGGCATATTTCAAGGGGAAATAAACAGCGAAAATTAGCGAACGAGTGCACATGAGGTGTTGTCAGGTGATAATTAGCCAATTCCAGGTGTATGGCACTATCACTTACCTTATTTCTTTTTTGTATATATTATTTGGTATAAGAATAGGGCATAGGGCTTATTTCAATGGATGAAATCAGTGGAAAATTCCAGGGAAGATTTACTTAGCGTAGCATGGCCGGGCAGGCGAGAGGTGAGGGTAATGGAGGGGAGGTAGGGAGGGAAGTCAAGAACGGGGAGAAATAGCTAAATTGTCAACAATGGATGGGAGTACAGATGAGATTAGGAGTGCTGACTAGTGTTGGACATTGGCAGTACTGATAGATGATACAAGCCACCACTTGAAAGCCCAGGCGAATTCAAAATAACACAGAATCACAAAAGTGACGCCCCGTGGTTAAGGGGTTAACTTAAAATCTCAAACAACACTTCTGTTACCCCCCTAAGTATGTCCTAGGCCAGTCCAAGTCATCACCAAGGGTCCTCCCAAGGCATAGGGATGGCTGGAGGGCCTGAACAATCACCCCAGGTCCTCAGGAGATGAGGAGAGAGTGAAGCAGTGAGACCAAGGGAGAGCATAGTAGTATGGCCAAGAGAGAGCATGATGGTGTGGCGTGGGAGAGCATGGCAGTGTGACAGCAGGGGGGCGTAGGGGTGAGCCAGGTGGCAATGAAGATGAGACAGACGAGATGGAAACAGGTGAGGCAGGACAAAACATTCTCACCCCACTAGTTGATGGCCTCGACTCTTCCCTAGTGCTGCTGGTTGTCACAAGGAGGAAGAAGGTGGTGATGGTGGTCTGCCATGCTGCCTTTTTCTTAGTTGCCAGGAGCTACTGTATGGCCTCAAGTGATGCTTTATGCCGTATGTTGCCATATCATTCTTTGCTAGGTTTGGGTCCTCATCCTGGATGTACAAAATGGCCTTGTCCATTTTAACAAGGTACTCCTTCATTGTTTTGATGTCCAGAACACAAATGGGCTTGTCCATTCCATTGTCACCACCTTCCTGTGCCTCCAAACACGAATGGGTTCGTCTTTCCCACCGTCACCACCTTCCTTTCGCTTCTCTACCCGTTCTCTTGGTTCAGTGAGCCCATCTGTCGAGTTGCTTGGTGTGGCTCTCCAGGACCTCGTGCGCATCAGCCTCATGAAACCCCACCTCATGCAAGAGGTTGAGGATTTCATAGCAGATGTTCTTCACTGCCAGGATCCCCATGAAGGAGTGAACACACACTGGCTGTACCTTCCTCCAGACAGTGTTTGCTGTTCTTGGCTGTACTGTACCTCTTTCTGTGCCACCATGATGTCATCAATGGCATTCTTTATGTCATAGTTTTCAAAAAAGGTGCACTGCGTCAGTCTCCCCTGAGCTGCTCACCCTTACCATTTGCTTCATGGTGCAGTGTACATGCTGGACCTTAACCCTTTCATATCGGGTGGTCAACATGCCACTAAGCAAATGACTTTAGCCATTGGGTGGCACATATACATTTTCTGGCCTTTTTATATTTGCACGCCAGTACTGGGGACCCAATAGTGTTTCAGTATCAGGAGGTGCCAAGACTGAAGAGTTGCCATTGCAGGAGGGCTATTTTATTGTCTGTTACTGTATTTTCATCACGTACGAGAAGTATGTCGAGGCATGTGGTATGAGATGTTTTGCTGCCATGGTAGCTTACTTGGATCTGATGGAAGCGATGTCTGGTTGCTCAGATTATGTTGTCAGATGAAAGTGAGTGAAAATTAAAGTGCTACTATAAAAGAAAAAAAAAACAGCTTTAGTTTATCATTATGCCAAGTATCATACATCTTGCAGTGGAGGAGCTCCAGCACCACAGGTTTTAACAGCTCACCACACAGGTAATTATTATTTTTTTACCTCATGTTGGACATCATCTTACTCAGGAAATTATGGTCTGCTTTTTGGTGTGGAATAGTTTACTAAAACAATTATCTTTTTATATCTCATAGCCAAAAAAATACACCTGAAGTGAAAGGGTTAAAGGTGCTGATGACAGCTTGATTCATGGGTTGGAGTAAAGATGTGGTGGGGGGCTGGTACACCACGATTATATTGTCCACCCAGTCCTTCTGGCTGGCATAATCACACAGACAGGGGGACAGTAACCTGTCAGGTATACCTTGCCATTGCTTGGGGTTTCTGCTTGTGACATATAAGCATGCGTTTCAGCTTAAGGTCTTCTTCTGCATTTGCACAAAGTAGGAGGGTAAGGTGGTCCTTGGCTCCCTTAAAGCCTGGCACACATCATTCTTCCTTGCTTATGTATGCCATATAAAAAATACGTTTCCAAAACAGACCTGTCTCATCAAAGTTCAGGACAAGTTTTGAAGAGTATCCACCTTTCTCTATGATCACCTTCACCTTGGCTGGTAGGGCCTCATCTTCCATGTGGTCAGCTTTAGCACGCTCCCCATGCATGGTCACATTTCTTAGGTCAGCATGGACCTTCCAGCCACCCTGTGCTGACCTTGAACTCTTCCCTTGCCTCAATTCATTTCTTTTCCTTGTGATCCATCCACAGATCAGGAGCCATTGTGCAAATGAAGCTATGATGCAGGGGATGCCTCATTCTTTAAAGTCCATTAACCCACAGTGCTAGTGAACACTCCATCTCCTCCATAATGGGTTCCCTAGTTTTTGTTAGGCACATAGCAGTGAGGGTAGGCATGTTCTGTGACACTGCAAGGACAATGTCAGATTTTTAAAATACAGTAGAGACCATGGGCCAGGGCACCTTAAGGACCTGTGTAGTAGTAGTAGTAGTAGTAGTAGTTGTTCCCTAGGCAGTCTGGCCGAGCAGCCCCGAGTCCCTTAGGAAGGCCATGGCCAAGACCGGGCTTTCCTGCAGAGCTCTCAAAGAGTGTATGTTGTGTTGTTGGCGTAGGTGATTGTGTGTAATGCAGTCTTCCATAATGTGCTTAATAGTATGGGGTGCTGTGTTGCATCCTGGACAGGCATCAGCGACAGAGTCATCCAGCCTCTTCTGGTAGCTTAAGAGGGCTGGATGGTGCCCACATCTCAGCCTGGCCAGGTGGACCCTGTCCTCACGAGGAAGATAGGATTCAGAAGGGTGGATGTCAGGAGGCCGTGCATGCAGCTGTGTGTTGTCTTTAAATGACTGAATGGAGCGGCAAGTGATCTGAATGTGGATATGCTTCTGGAAGCTGGTCTGAGGTGGGCGAGGGGGGAGAGGAGACAGTATTTGTGTATGGTATCGTGTGCTGGGTGTTGTTTTGATGTTCCTTGGTGTGGGTGGATGTGCTGCCATGTACTGTAGTGGATGTTGTGGGTTTGTGGAGGCTGCAGCAAGAAACTGGGTGCCTCTCATGTCTAGGTGATCCTTGACTTTGAGGACTTTGGGTTTCTTGATGTAGGTGGTCTGTGGGTGTAGTAGCTGTGCAGCCTGTGATTATTTTTAGGGCCTTGTTCTGTATGATCTGTAGAGTGTTGTAGTGTGTTTTGGTCAGGTTAGAAGCCCAGGCAGGGCTTGCATAATTCATCACTGAACGTATGTATTGTTTGTATACTGTGGTGGTGGTTTCTTTTTTGTGTCCGAATGTTGTATGGGCAAGTGACCTCAGTGCATTGAGTCTTGGTGTTATTTTATTTTTAATGTTTGTGATGTGTTGTTTAAATGACACTGATATATTGTATGTTACACCAAGGATTTTGGGTGTGTGTGTGTGTGTGTGGTAGGGGAGTGTTGTTTATGGTGAGGTGTGGGATGTGACTGTGTTCTGCTGTCCAGTTTGTGAGAAGAGTCACTGTAGATTTGGCTGGGGCTATTTTGAGCCTGTTTGTGGTGAACCATTCGTGTAGTGTGTTGAGGTAAGATTGAATAATATGTGCAGCTGTGTTTGCATTTTGGTGTGTACACGTGTTATATCATCTGCTTAGGAAGCTATGTGTATCTGTGGTGTGTGGGGTGTGGGTACGTCATGCATGTATAGATTAAAGAGTGTAGGGGACAAAACAGATCCTTGGGGGACGCCGTTTGTGAAGTTTCTGATGTTAGAAGACTGACCAGCAAATGTTACGTGTGCACATCTGCCTGCTAAGTAGTTTGCCAGCCATCTTTTTGTGTTACTGTGCATGTTTGTGTTGAGTATTTTGTTTGTGAGGTTGTGGCGGGGGATGGCATCAAAAGCTTTGCTAATGTCTAGTGTGACTACGAGTGTTCTGTGTGGTGGCCTAGCTGAATTCATGCCATTGAAAACTCTCTGTGTAAGGTCTGTAAGAAGGGTGTTTGTGGAGTGTAGTGGCCTAAAGCCATGTTGTGACTGGGCTAGGGGAATGTGAGGTGTGACTAGTTGTAGTATCAGTCGTTCAGTGACTTTAGAGGGGGTGCAGAGGAGTGTGATGGGGCGATGTGAGGAGGGTAACGTGGGGTCTTTGTTGGGTCTAGGGATAGTGATGATATTGCCATGCTTCCAGATGTTGGGTATTATGTTGTGTGAGTAACTGTAGTTTGATATGTTGGTGAGTGCTTGTATGCCTTGTGGTCCTAGGTGCTTAACCCTTTAAACGCGGATCGTCGCGTTTGCGACGCTCGGCGAAAAGGACATAACGGCGGATCGTCGCGTTTGCGATTCTAGTAAATGAATAACCGCGGGCAAGCAGGCTCCAGCTGGTATTGTCTATCAGTACCACCACCCTTTAGCTACAGTTAGCATACTTTACCTTTGTACTACTGACCTCCGTTGTTGCCAAGTATCGCGTTTTTCCCCCGTCCCCCCCACCACCACCACCACCACGGCCTGGCCAGCCTGGCAGTGATACATGGTAGCGTTCTGAGTGCTCAGAACTGTAAATCTGCGCTCTCCTCTCACAAGCAGTTTATGCTAATAGGAAACGCCTGTTTCCCCAGTTGTAGCTTTTTTTCTCACGGTTTGCCCCTGTTTAGCGTCAGTTTACCGCAGGCTTTCAAAGTGACATTATGGCGAGTTCTAGCTCTTCTGAGTCAGTGCAAGCGGCCGACAGGAACGAGAATAAAGTGGCGGGCGTAAGGCAGAATAAAAGGCGCGCCGTGGTGATCTTTTGGGAAGTAATATGATTGAAAATAATGTAGTATACATGTTTTTAGCTGTGAAAATGGAAATGTTTGTTGAGTGAAGGGAAGACCACTGCCGCGGTGCATGTCGGCCGTACGCTTCGTTGATTTTAGCCTTATTTTCAGTGCTTATTGTACAAATACAGATTCCAAACTACCTTTACGCTGTAGTATAAAGTTTACTGTGACAGAATGAGGCTGTGGTAGAGGGGAAACCGGGTTGCTGGAGGTGTGAAAGTGAAGATTTGGTTACCCAACTTTGCAAGTCTCCACAAGTCCTTGGGTAGTCCATGAAGGCTCAACACCTGTCTCTGGAGAAAGCTGAATGTAAGTACTATCTGCCATACCAAGTATAATGTTCTAGGGTTAATCTCTGATTTTTGGCTAATATTTTCCTACAGGTACCAGACCGTGATACAACCCCGCCACTCGGGGGGGGGGGTCGACTGTTCACGGCCGCGTTTAAGGGGTTAAGGTGAATGTTGCTTATGTTGTCTGGTCCACAGGCAGATGAGTGCTTGAGGTTGTTAATGATGTGCTTCGTCTGGTTGTAAGTGAAAGGTGCGTGGTCTGGGTCTGTGGGGAACTGTCTCTTACGTCTGATGATATGTCGGTCTTCCGGATGGGGAGTTAGATGGCTGACCTGTGAAAAGTGATTGATGAGAGTGTTTGCTTGTTGTTTGTTTGAGGGTATGGTGTCTGTTGTTGTGATGGCAGCATGTGATTGTGTGGTGTTGCTGTTGGAAAGTGTGATGCTGTTTAGTGTTTTGTAGAGTTTGCTGATGTTAGGGCCTCTGTGATCTTGCATGCTTCCTGCCCCCCCCCCCCCTTATGGCACTTCACAGTGTTCAATGTCACATCAAGGGAAAGGCAATTCCTTACCCTTTTAGGCTTTCCCTTGGTGGTAACAGTAACACCATATTTTCCACTGAAGGTAGCACCAGACATGATTTCCAAGTCAAGTTTCAGTATTTCACACAAAAAGCTCTCTCTCCACTTAATATTGCACAGAGCACTAATGGTTGTGCACTTACACTGTTGTTTGGCAATAGGAGTGGTGACCTTGCACATGCAAGACGGTTATGGTATGTAACACACAGAACACAAGGATGACAATCACAGCTGTGGGACATGAGCGAGATGGGGTCTTAGAAGGGGTTGCGTGGAGGAAGCTGTGGATGCAGAGGCCTAAGGTGGGGGTTCTAGTCATGTAAACACTGAGTGGACATCTTGGGTCAAATGTCTGACTGTCAGCTTGTGTGCATCACCTTGCCCTCGCAGGATTGTCATATGCAACCATCATAATTACCATGTAATCAGATTTTGCTCTTGTTATCATGATACTGGGTATAACTTTCAGTTCATTCTTCAGTCAGTGTATCACATACCAAACTGACATATAGCAAGGCCAGTTTTTTTTTTTTTTTTTTTTTTTTTTTTTTTTTAAGTACAAATTTCGTAGGGAAGTGGTGAAGTGGGCAATGAGAAGGCTTGGGACTGGGGAGTGAATGGTTAGAGTGGTCATAACATTGTAGGAGAATGCTTGCACCCAGATGAAAGTGAATGGAGATTTGAGTGATGAGTTTACTTTGAATGTTGGCTTGCATCAGGTGTCAGTTTTGAGCCCCTTACTGTTTATCACGGTGCTTTGAAGATCTTTCACGTGTCTTCATGAATGGATTCCCGTGGGAGATGTTGTGTGCTGATGACTTGTTGCTGATTGCAGAGAGTGAGAGGGAGGTGGAGAAATTCAGAAAGTGGAGAGATGGAACAGGGTACAAGGGTTTGAGAGTAAATGCAGATGAAACAAAAGCAGTAATATCTAGGGCTGGTGGGTGTACATTAAAGCAGCGGGAATGTGGCCATGTGCAGTTTGCCACAAGAGTGTTGGAGGTAACTCCATCATGTGCAGTGTTTGTGATAAGTGGATGCATTGGGGATATAGTGGTATTTAGATGTAGGCTGCAAAATAATGTTGGTTTCATGTGTGCGGTGTCGGTGAGAGCATGTAGAGATTGAGAGGAGTGAAAGGATTTTTCTTGCTGGAGAGCCTTTTGAATGCCTGGAGGAGCTATGTTGTTCGGGGGACATGTTATGTGCTGGAGGTGGGGCTGGAGCTAGCTCTGTCATTCTAGGAAGTTCAGGGAGCAGTTGCCCCTTCTGACATTGAGAGAGCTCTCTGTCCATGCTAACAGGTCATTGTGTGCAGCATGTGTTCGGAGTGTAATGCTGTATGATAGTGAGAACTGGGCAGTAAAGGAAGAGGATATTTGCAGGCTCAGAATTGTGCAGAAATGACAATGATTAGATGGATGTGTAGTGTGTCCATGAATGCAAGCCCTGGAGGGGCTAAGGCTTTGATTGAAGAATTTAGAGGAAGGATAGGACTTGAATATATTAGTGTTGTGATGGGGAGAGGTTGATTGAGATAGTTGGGGCATGCCATGAGGATGAAAAATGACAACTGGGTGTGGAAGGTGAGAGTTGTGAATGTTGAGGGTAGGGTTGTGAGAGGCAGACCAAAAAAAAACATGGACATGGTCATAGAGTGTTACTTCAGGGATGAGAGACTGAAAATGGGGCCTGTCAGAGCTTGAACAGCACGGAGAGCTGCTATTAGGTGATAAGGCCATCGCATTCCAGCATGCTGGGGCCTTTATAAATGAAACAAAACAAAACAAATAAGACAGTCTGGTAGCAGTGAAAATGAAAAAAAATGTATATATATCTCCCCAGCTCAGTGGGTTAAGGTAGGTATTAACTTTTTTGCCATTGTGAGTTTCTCTGTAATGGAAATACAGTAATAAAAAATAAAAAAAAGAACATTGACATCAGCAGGAATAAATGAAGTTAGCATCAAACAGATCTGAGTGTGACAGCTGCAAGTTGCTTGCATGAAGGAGATTAAGAGTCTTTGTTAACAGTGTGGATGTGAACCCAGGGTGTGGCATGAAAATGAAAAGTCAGGAGTACAAGGAATGGATATTAGAGTGTTGAGGATTGCGTGTGGAGTATGGAGAGTGAACAGGATGAGGAACAGTGTGATTTATGAAAGCTGTGGAGTATGGAAGTCTCTGGGCACCATAGTTGAAGAGAGTATGGTATGGTCATGTGGAGAAAATGGGCATGAATAGAGTGTTGAAAAGGGCTTCTCTGAGCAAGTTTAAAGTTGGAAGAGAACCATACTAGGGCAAGAAAGTGGATAGCTATGATAAATGAGTGTTTGAGAAAGAGAGGTATGGAAGCTGTTTAGTCTAGGGAACTGATAAGAGACTGAGCTGGCTCAATGAATTTGGTGTGGAAGAGTGTAGGACCAGAGTACGTCAACCCATTTTAACTTGGCAGTCATGTGATTGACTTTGTCAGATAGGTGAATATGAAGCTACATGTGGGATAAGTTTTGACCTTTCATGTGGAGCCAGGATTCCAGGGGCTTGAAAGGTGAGTAATAGGGAGTTTGGCTTATTCATTTGGGCTATCTTTGTTTAGTGTCTCGTTCTGTCAAGTTTGTTTTGGTTTTCTGGACCTTACCTCACCCATGTCTGGGACCGGAATGAAGGTCTTGATGGTGGTGGCGGTGGTGGTACATCAAAGGATTAAAAATTCACATCTGTGGTGCAGCAGCTTAGTTTAAGGCCCCTTGACCTTGCATGGGATATTTCGGACTTATTATATTGTTAATACAGTACATTTTATAATGCTGGTACCCCTTTGGCCTCTATAGGGTGATTCACTACTCTAAGTCCCCAAATTAATGTAAATATCTTTGCTAATACCCCCTCTAATGAAGTAATTCAAGTGAAAACCAGTAGGTACTTTCTTCACTCCATTACTATTTATGTACAGTTATAGCAAATTTTGTAACCAGTCTCCTCCAGCAGTCAACCCATAAAATGCAGCAGGCTGGAAATCCGAAGTGCACCTCATGCAAAAAAAAAGAAAAAAAAAAAAGTCTCATACTTCTTTTCTTGTTTTCCCAATTAATAGAGGAGAAAAAGTGAGCAGATGGAGAGAACACTTTAAGGAATTGTTGAACATACAGGATGGAAGTAATGCGAATATAAGTGGCTGGGGAATGGCTGGGAGAAGGAGGGAAGTGAGAAGACAGGAAGAAATCAGTAGGATAGAAGTTGTGGAAGCAATGAAGAAAGTTAAATTGGGGAAAGCCCCAGGAATTGATGGAGTGTGTGGTGAAATGCTGAAGCATGGGAGAGAGATAGTAGTAGAATGGATGTGGAAGATGTGCAGATTGGCGTGGGAGGAAGGTAGAGTCCCAGAGGATTGGAAGTCAGGTATAATTATTCCCTTTTACAAAGGAAAAGGGGAAAAAGAAGTGTGTGGTAATCATAGGGGCATTTGTCTTCTTAGTATAATAGGAAAAGTGTATGGTAGGATACTTATTGACAGAGTTAGAGAAAGAACAGAGGAATTAGTTGGAGAAGAACAGGGAGACTCTAGGAAGGGAAGAGGTTGTGTAGATCAGATATTCATTCTTAGATCTTTAGTGGAAAAGTTTCTAGAGAAGGGAAAGAAGTTGTATGAGCTTTCATGGATATGGAGAAAGCATATGACAGGGTGGATAAACAAGGATTGTGGAAAGTATTAAGAATATATGGAGTAGATGGGAAGTTGTTGAATGCTGTGAAGAGTACAGTAGGCTCGCATAGTGCGCGAGAGATTGGGCGGTCCATGACCTCGCGCACTGGGAATACATAATCTTATAGGAATAATTACATATGGGCGGTACCCCCTCATACTTGGACATTTTTTGGTCCTTAGAGACATAATAAAGGTCATATTTTTCAGACATTGTACTAAAGCTATAGCTACAATAACAAAAATATGGGTAGCCACCTTAACAACAGTAGACAACAGGTCTGATGACCTTAAATAACAGGGGTTCCGAGGCGCGGCAACACTTACAGCGCCGCACTCCCCACCGCACCTCCCACTGCACCAACACTTCCCTCCACAGACTCCTCTTGATCACCTTCCCCAGGAGCATCAAAGTCACTCACTTCGGCCATAAACCCTTCAAAGTCCAATGCTGACACTTCTGACATTGCATCCTCTTCATCCTCAACAGGAACAGGAGCAGACGATGTCGCTGGTTCTCCAATTTCACCAACTTGAGCCCGCTGTGTGTACCTTGTTATGAGCGTCTGTCTTCTCCTGTTTATTTCTTCCCTGTGCCTGTCTGTGTAGAAACAGAAGAGTTTGTCGATACCAACCAGAAGTTCCTCCATTCTTAGGTTGCTCACTTCCTGTTCCTTCACCTCTTCCTTGAGGTTATCCACGGCAGCAAGGATCTTGCCAATGTTTGACATACACAGCTCAGTCCTGCCTTCCATCACGCTAGGCTGCTCAACTTGACGCTGCCTGGCGTCGGGCTCTGCGTCAGCCTTGTCTATCCGTTGCAACAACATGACGACACGTGACGCGCTGTGTGAGGGGTGGTCGCACACTAATAGAAAATGGCATTTTTGAGCCACTCCTTGCCTCTGCCTCGCGTTCTGTGCGGTAAACTCGCGCATTCAAGGGTTTTTGGTTATGATTTTTGGTCACTCGCGCACAATGTGAATCGCGCACTGCGTGAACCTACTGTATGTATGATGGTGCGAAGGCTGCAGTGCGTGTGGATGGTGAACTAAGTGAATTTTTCTCTTTGAATGTTGGGTTGAAACAGGGATGTGTCATGTCTTCATGGTTGTTCAGTCTGTACATGGATGGGGTAATAAAAGAGGTACAAGGTAGAGTAGTGGATGTTGGAGTGGCCCTGGTGAGAGAGGATAGTGTTTGGAAACTCCCTGTACTGTTGTTTGCAGATGATACTGTGTTGTTGAGTGACGACGAAGGAGAACTGCGAGGCTTGGTGGATGAGTTTGGGAGAGTGTGTAAGAAACGGAATCTAAAGGTGAATTTAGGGAAGAGTAAAGTGATGGTCTTTGAGAGAGGTGAAGTCAGTGAATGTACAGCGAGGTTGGATGGTGAGAAATTGGAAAATGTGAGTACATTTAAGTACTTGGGTAGAGTGATGAGTAAGGATGGAGGTTTGGAGGGTGAAGTGCTTGAAGAGGTACAGTATGGAAGAAAGGTTGCTGGTTCTTTGAAAGAAGTGATAAGAAACAGGGAAGTGAGCATGGAAGTGAAAAAGTTACTACATGACAGTATTGTGATACCAACTCTAACGTATGGAAGTGAAGCTTGGACGTTGTTGGAAGGACACAAGTCAAGAGTGAGAGCAGTGGAAATGAGTTATTTAAGAGGAGCCTGTGGAGTCACATGGAGAGACAGACTGACGAATGAGGATATAAAGGAATGTTGTGGTGTGGATGTGGATGTGATAGGAAGCGTTATAAGGAACACACTGAGGTGGTTTGGCCATGTGGAGAGGATGGAGGGTGAAAGACTGACGAAGAGAGTGTATGTGAGTGAGGTGGAGGGGGGAAGAGGGAGGGGGAGGCCGAAGATGAGATGCAGGGATGGGGTGGAAAGGTATATGAGAGGGGGGTGTAAGTTGGGAGCAGGGCAGTGAAATGGTGGGGGACAGGGCGATGTGGAGGCGATTTGTATGTGGCCACCCCAAACGGGATTGAGGCGTCTGGCAATAGATAGATAGATAAATTGTATGTACAGTATATCAATTTCAGGTTGATTTATGCCATAGTTTAGCTGCTACAGTGTCTTGAAGTTTGGTAATATTGGACTGAAAAAAAAAAAAAATACATTCAAAGATCAATTTTGTTGGCATAATATTGAAGAGAGCTTGCTGCAGTATGGGTGGGCAGATTTTTAGGTCAGCGTCTTATGTGGTTTGGTCATAATGAGCTTGGATAATTTTTATTTTTATTTTGAAGGTGTGACTGAGAAAGAAAATGTGACCACCAGGAATATTCATCTTAACAGATTTAATGAGTATGTATAAATGCTATGCAATACAAAATTAGCGACAGTATCTACTCTGGTGTAACAGTGGCGAATTTTAAAAGTTTGGTTCTCTAGACATTTACCTTCCATCATACCAAACAGTGACTAATGAGGTGTTTATGGGGTAGGCTGTAAACAAATGAAAAGGCTGCAAATGTCTCCACATGACACACCAATATTTCATGTAGTTTGTCAACAATTTGCCTCAAAACAGTGCAAGAGAAAATTAAATTTCCAACCTGACGCTGGCACCATACATTGCAGTGCACTTCGGAACTGCTGTGGCTGCAGTTAATGGGATAAACATAATTGAACCTGGTGTTCCAAACTAGCATCATTCCATTGCAAATTACCCACTGGGGTGGCTGCATTCTCTCTAATAATATTTTTTTTAGCTTATTTGACTGTGAGAAGTGTTTTCATAAATATTTTTATTTTTTCCATAACCCTGAATAGGTAATCATATTTGAGATCTATGCAGCAGGGTGTGGCAGCACCTCAGAGGGAAAAAATTCACCAAAAATCAGTTAATCAGTATTTTGAAAATTTCTCCTTTACATTACACACTGAAGGTTTGCACCAATTTTATAAGCCTAAATGAAGAAAGATTTAATATAATTGGCTATTGGAATAAATGATGAAAAAAACAAAAAATGCATTTTTTGGGGGGGAGGGAAATACTACTACTACCAAAAAATATGCCCTTCCCCCCAAAAAAGTCTTCTCCATGGACATTCCTGCTCCTCCAGTGGCAGTACGATGACTGATGGTGACTTGAGGGGACTGGCAGGCCTGGTAGTGAAGACACATCTCCAAACGGGACAAGTGAAATGTAGCATTTTTTTTTCTTTTTTCTTTTTTTTTTTTTTCAAGATACAGGAAATTCCATGTGGTATATTAGTCCCCATTAATACTGTATATGTAAATTTTATGTACTCTGTGTATGTATGTATGCATTTATCTGTGGGACGCTCACCATCCATTCATTCGACGTAGTGCTGCTTTGGGTGTCTGTCCTTTCCTCTCTTTCTTCCTTCCTCTTCTGTCTTTTTTTCCTTCATTCTTTCCTCTTCTTTCCGCCTACAGGTGACTTTACACTTCCTCTTCTATCTTTCTTTCCTTCATTCTTTCCATTTCCTTGTGCCTGTGGGTGACTCTACACTGAGTGACAAACCAAATGGTTTCCTGTACACCAAGAAACCATTTACTATGGTGGGTGGTAACCATATAACCAAATTATGGCATTGGTGGTTTAATGGTTACAGTAATTAAGGTGTTCCAGTCAGATTGAGCCTGTGAGGTTTATATCCAAGGGATGGTTGGGGTTTATGGCTCACGTAATGCCACTCGGGGATGAGTGAGGCTGGCCACTCTCATCTTAAATGTCAGGACTAAGTTCCCTAGCCCAGGGCTTCTAGGCTCCTGATGGGGCAGCACAGGTTTGGATGATGAATGGATGGATGAGTTTAGGTCCATATTTACTTATTTACCTTGCTGATACGAGGGCCATGAGAGGACAGTGTAGAGGTCAGTCAGATCATATGGCTGTGGTATGCAAGATCAAGCTGAGAGGAGTAAGGTGGACCAGGAGAGAGAGGAGCAGTCTGGGAGAAAGACTGCAAGTTGAGAAGCTGAGGAACAAAGAAATGGCAGATGAATACAGGACCAAAGTAGGGGAAGAGTTAGTGACTTGGAATGCAATGGATCTGGACAGCCTGTGAAATGCATTTAGGGATTGCTTAGTTAGGCATGCTAAAGTGGTGTGTGGTGTGGCAAGCGTAATAACAAAGAAGAAAGCTACGGCATGGTGGAATGAAGAGAAGAGAGCAGAGGAGGAATAGAGGAAGAAGTTGCTAGGGTGGTTACAGGACGGGGGTTCAATTGAAATAAGAACTGAAAAGAAGCACGTAAAGAGACTAGTGAAGAGGAAGAAGGAGGAGGTATATGATCATCTAGAAAGAAAAATGAATATAAACTACTTTGTAAATAGGAAGTTATTCTGGAAAGAGGTGCAGAAATGTAGATGTGAAAGTGGAAATAAATGTGAAGGTGTGAAGGATGTAGGTGGAAGATTATTAACCCATGGGGATGAAGTAAGGACCAGATGGAAAGAATATTTTGAAAGCCTGATGGATGGGAATAGAGAGAGCAGAGTCACTGTAAACATGATTGTTTGGGGGGTTGTGCAGAGAAGGTATGCAGTGCCAGGAAACGTGACACTCACACAAGTGAAGAGCGCTGTGAAGCGGCTGAAAAATTGGAAAGCAGCTGGGGTTGATGAGCTGTATGCAGAGATGATTAAGTGTAATGGAGAGAGAGGAATGAAGTGGTTGTTGGAGATTCATAAGAAGGCAAGGATGAGTGAAACTGTGCCAGCAGAGTGGAAAAAAGGCTGTGATTGTACCCCTGTACTAAAGTAAAGGTGAGCGATGTAAGTGCAAGAATTACCGTGGCATAAGTTTATTGAGTGTGGTAAGGAAGGTATATGGAAGAATTATTATAGAGAAAGTAAGAGAGGTATCAGAAGTCCTAGTGAGTGATGAACAGGCTGGTTTAAGGAGTGTCAGAAGATGTGTGGCCCAAATATTTGCAGTGAGACAGATAGTGGAGAAGGCTTGTGAGAAGGAATATAAGGTGTTTCTGGCATTCATGGATCTGAAAAAATCATACGACAAAGTAGACAGAGCAGGATTGTGAAAGGTTTTGTGCATGTACGGTGTAGATAGTAAGCTGCTAGGTGCTGTTAAGTTTTTATGATGGTAGTGAAGCATGTGTAAGAGTTAATGTGCATCTAAGTGCGTGGTTCACGATCAGTGTGGGCGTTCAACAAGGTTGTGTGATGTTCCCATAGTTGTTCAATATATATATTTTGATGGGGTGATGAGAAAAGTAAAAATATGAGTAATGGAGAGGGGGTTGGCGTTTGTAATGAATGATGATGGATGGAATATCTCAAATTTGTTGTATGCTGATGATGCAGTAGTACTTGCAAATGCTGGACAAGAACTTGGTAGACTAGAGTTTTGCTGATGTCTGTGAGCATTGTGCCTTGAGAGTATATGTAGAAAAGAGTAAAGTGATGGTTATTGAGAGAGAAGGTGACTCCCAGTACGATGTTACAGTGAATGGAGAGAGACTGGAATTGGTGAGAGAGGAAAATGTGCAAAAGAAGTTGAAAGTGGAGTAAAACAAGGAAGGAAAGTAGCTGGTGCAATGAAAGCCTTGATAAGAAACAGAGACTTGAGTGTTGCAGATTTGTGAGACTTATATGAAGGAGTGTTAGTGCCAACTTTAACATAGGGATGTGAGACTATGGTGTGGCATGAAAATGAAAAGTCAAGAGTGAGAGCAGTGGAGCTGGGACTGCTGAGGAATGTATGTGGAGTACAGAGAGTGGATAGGATACGAAATAATGTTATTCATGAAATGATGTAATATGTGGTTGGACAAGAGGCCCACCAAGACGTAAAGTAACTTGGTGGTGGGATAAGGGTGTAGAAGCTGCAGTTAAGGAGAAAAGAAGGCATTTCCGGGAATTGAAGAAGGATGGTAACAAGGAGGAATACTTGGCTCCCAAGCGTTTGGCTAGAAGAGAGGTATACAGGGCAAAGTCTGAGTCACAGAGACTTTTACTTCATAACCTAAATCATGGGGAAAGGAAAAATACGATATTTAAGGTGGCAGATCAGATGTAGAGGGATAATCAGGATATTATAGGTGAGCATTGTGTGAAGAATGATGAAGGAAGGGTAGTGGTGAACAGTGGGGATATTAAAGATGCATGGAAAAAGCATTATAGCCAGTTGTTGAATGAGGAGTTTGACTGGGACAGGGAAGGCTTGGAGCCAGCAGATCCAGTGTTTGGCCCTTGGCCATTGATTGACACTGCTACTGTGAGTGAGGCAATAGGCAGGATGCAGGTGGGGAAGGCAGCAGGTTGTCTGGGTTGACTGCTGAAATGCTGAAAGCCTCAGGAGATATAGGGGTGAGGTTAGTCACTGACCTGATGAATATAATTATATATGAGGTGTTGTCCCAGATGATTGGTTGAAGAGTGTAATTGTAAATTGTATAAAGGGAAGGATGATGCCCTGGCAAGAGGAAATTATAGAGGTATAAAGCTTTTAGATCAGATAATGAAGGTAATGGAGACAGTTCTAGAAGGTATGATTAGAGAAAGAGTGAATATTGATGAGATGCAGTTTGGGTTTATGCCAGGCAGGGGGACCACTGATGCCATATTCATTGTTCGACAGCTTCAGGAAAAATATATTGGGAAGAAAAGGGATCTTTATTTTGTTTTTGTTGATTTGGAAAAGGCCTTTGATAGAGTCCCTAGAGAGGTGGTGAAGTGGGCAATGAGAAAGCTTGGCTTGGAGGAGTGGCCGGTTAGGGTGGTTATGGCTATATATATGGGTGCTCAGACCCAGGTAAGAGTGAATGGAGATTTGAGTGATGAGTTTTCTGTGAATGTTGGTGTGCATCAGGGGTCAGTTTTGAGTCCCATGTTGTTTATCATGGTACTTGAAGCCCTTTCACTTGACTTCAGACTTGGACTCCCATGGGAGATATTGTATGCTGATGATTTGGTGTTGATTGCAGAGAACGAGAGGGAGGCAGAGGATAGATTTAGGAAGTGGAGAGGTGGTATGGGGTATAGGGGCTTAAGGGTAAATGCAGGTAAAACAAAAATGATGATATCTAGGGTTGGTGGCAGTACAGTCAAAGATGAGGGAGAGTGGCCATGTGTAGTTTGCCACAAGGGCATGGGAAGTAATTCCATCTTGTGCAGTGTTTGTGATAAATCGTTGCACAAGAGATGTAATGGTATCAGAGGTAGACTGCAAGATAATGCTGATTTTATGTGTATGGCATGTCAGGGAGAGCAGGTGGAGATTGTCTGGCGTGAAAGGATTGAACTTGCTGGTGAGTCTCTTCAGTGTGTGGAAGAGTTTTGTTATTTGGGAGACATGTTATGTGCTGGAGGTGGGGCTCTATGGCTAGGGTGAGAAGTGGTTGGAAGAAGTTCAGGGAGCTCTTGCCTCTCCTGACATTGAGAGGACTCTTCCTACTTGCTAAGGGGTTTTTGTATGCAGCATGTATTAGGAGCGCAGTGCTGTATGGTAGTGAGACCTGAGCAGTAAAGGAGGAGGATATTCACAGGCTCAGATGTGCAGAAATGACAGTGATTAGGTGGATGTGCAGTACATCCCTGTGTGCAAGGTCTAGAGGGGCTGGGTTTACGATGGAAGAGTTGAGAGGTAGGATGGGACTGGAGTGTATTGGTGTTGTGATGAGAAGAGGTAGATTGAGATGGTTTGGGCATGTGGAGAGGATGGGGGATGATAATTGGGTGCCGAAGGTGAGAGGTGTTAATATTGGGGGTGGGATTGTGAGGGGTAGACCGAGCATGTGGAGAGGATGGGGGATGATAATTGGGTGCCGAAGGTGAGAGGTGTTAATGTTGGGGGTGGGATTGTGAGGGGTAGACCGAGAAAGACATGGGACGAGGTCATTAAGTGTGACCTCAGGGTTAAGGGACTGAACAGGGAGGCTGCAATAAATCTTGCAGCATGGAGAGCCGCCATTGGGTGACCAAGGCCTATGCATGCAAGCATGTTGGAGCCTTCAAAAATGAAAACATGAAAGGTGTGGGGTGAGGAAGTCTGTGGACACCAGAATTGAAGAGTGTACTGAGATGGTATGGTCATGTGGAGAGAACGGATAACAGTGGTAGTGAAAAAGGTATATCTGAGTGAATATGAATCAGGGATGAGATGAGGTAGGCCAAGGAGAAGGTGGAGAGATGTGGTGGATGAATTTGTGAGGAAGAGAGATTTGGAAGTCGATGAGGCTAGGGGAATGACAAGATCGAGCTGGCTGGATGAATATTCTGAGGAGGAGCGCATGATCAGGGATTTGGCACCTTTTTTTAACGTGACAGCATCTGGATTGACTCTGTCGGATACATTTTTATGAAGCTGCAGAATGTGGTGGATGTTTTTGGCATAGCAGATAGAGCCAGGATTCCAGGGGCTTGAATGGTGAGCAGATGGAGGTGTGGCCCATTGGATTGGGCAAATTTGGGCTGTCTGGACATTGCTACTCCTCACCCTGCCCTAGGGTGGGAAAGGAAGTCCAGATGATGATGATGATTTATGTACATATTGAATTGTTTTAATTAGTTTATGTACTCATATACATCATTTTGAAAATATGTATATATGTATCTGAAAAAATTATGCACCTGAAGAGGAAATTCATCATTAGTTACACCAAAATACACACAGAAGGTAATCTGTGGTGCTGCACACAACAGGTAATCTAAGATGCTGTCACATCTCAGGATATTTCAGGGTTTCACACAGCCAAAAGAGCACACTTATACAGCTAACCCCTGTGGCAGCTCAGGGAACCCTGAAGGTACGTGTTATCTCAGCCCCCTGCTTTCATAGGAATTATACGACCTCATAATTTCAAAAGAGGGTGGGGTCCATGCTGATGCACCCCACTTTACCCATCCAGGGTTATGATGGCCATGCTGCCAGGAAAAAATACCCCAAAATAAATCTAGGGAATTTAAATTTTGCAGTTAGTTATCAAAAACGGCAATATCACTGGATCAGTTCGGTTAACTAACTGATGGCCACCAGTGCCATACTCAACTCCAGACCAGGACTTGCCTTCCAGGTTAACTCTGTTTGAACAGCAGATGGATGGCTTGTGTCAGGGGTGAGCGAGTACAAGGCTCATTGGGCTGAGTACTTTGAACAGCTGCATATGGCTGAACCTCGCAACGGAGAGCTTCCACAGTGGGTGTGCAACCATTGATTGCTCTCCCACAAGTTGATGACACAATCCCTTCCGTATAAGAAATTAGAAGGCAGTGGTTAGGTTGAAAAGTGGTAGAGTACCTGGTGTTTGTGGCATCCTGGCAGAACTGCTCAAAGCTGGGGGTGAAGCTCATGCTTTCTCGAGAGGAAATCAACAAGGCAGTGGATAGGTTGAAAAGTGGTAGAGCAGCTGGTGTTTGTGGCATCCCTGCAGAACTGATCATACCAGGGGGTGAAGCCATGGTCAGAACATTAAATGCAGGCATAGACTGGATATCATTCCTCTTCACAGGACAATAGATTTGATTAACCCTGCCTGGAAAGGCAAAGGAGACCAGCATGACTGTAATAACTACTATTGTATTACAGTGCCCAGGGTGCCAGGCAAGGTTCTTGCTCACATTTTCTTGTTACGTTTCCAGGATCATTTGCCAAAGTTTCAGAGGCCTGAATAATCTGGATTTGCACCCAAGAAGTATACAGTTGACCTCACCGTAGCTCTTCGAGCTCTCGTGGAACACTGCCTTGGATATCAATAAGGTTCTCTTGCAGCCTATGCAGATCACAAGAAGGCATTTGACTCATTAAACTGGGAGGTACTGTGGGAACTCCTGTTACTCCATGGGATTCCTGCAGGGATAATCTGACCGAGTGCTAGCCTGTATTCAAAACTGAGTGTTGTCAGGCGTGGAGGAGGAACATCTGACTTCTTTCCAGTAACTGTTGGGGTAAGACAGGACTGTGTCTTTGCTTCCTTGCTTTTCAACATACATGGATGGGGTACAGTCCAGCCTTATTGTATGACATCTCTTTATGTGATAAATCGCTTCAACAGTTATTCATAAGTTGCACCCTGTCTCAGTATACTGTTAAAAAATCATGTGTGATTTTGCTGGAACGGTATATTTGACGGCTGCCTCTGAGAATCTCATCCAGATGTGGTGGCTTACACAAGCCAATATAGTTACCCATTGTGTTCGTTGGCTGTGATCATCTGCCTTTCATTTTATTTCATGCATGAAAGACCACTGAAACACCATTGCTATCACCAAATAACAGTGTAGGTGCATAACAAATAGTGCAGTGTGCTATATTAATGAAGTGATTCCTTTTTGTGTTTGAAATGTTGAAACTTCTGACTTGGAAATCATGGCACCCTTACATACACAGCCTCCCCATAATGGGCCTCCACTTAGATGACAGCCAAAATGGCTGCCATGTGTTTACATTTGCTGTGATCATCTGCCATTCATTCTACAGTATTTATTTTGCATGAAAAGGTCTCTGAAATGTCACTCCTACTGCCAAATGACAGTGCAGGTGCTTAACATAGTGCATTGTGCAATATTAAGTGAAGTGATACCTTTTTGTGCATGATATACTGAAACTTGTGACTTGGAAATCATGTCAGCCGTATGTACACAGCCTCCCAATAATGCCTCAACTCATCTGACTGAATCAAGGTGGCCACCCAGTGTTTTCATTCACAGTGGTTATCTGTCTTTCGTTCTATTTTGTGCATGAAAGGCAACTGAAACATCATTACTGTCGCCAGATAACAGTGCAAATGCATTAACAAATAGTGCAGTGTGTGATGTTAAATGAATTTCTACTGTCTCTTGTGTGGAGTGATGTCCAGGCCCTCCAACTGTCCCCTAGCCTCAGGGGGGTAAGGGGGGGACCCTTGGTGGCAACTCTTACTGGCGAACAACGAACTTCAGGTAGGTGGTAGAGTTTTGTTTTGGACATTTTAGGTTTCACGGTCAAGATCTTTGTCACGGGGTTTTTAAAATATCAGGGTAATTTTAAAATAAACGCTTAAATATTATTTGATTGATATTAATATTCAATAATATTAAAGAGCAGGGACAATGATTGTCTTGCTAAATCGTGCAACAATTCTCTAAGAACGAGAATTTAAAAACTTTCTCAACAGTACACAGCAGAGACTAATTACTCACAATTGCTGAATTACTGTACTGTTAGCCTCTGGAGAAAGTTACTTCACCCCTGACAATAAATAACTAATACTAATATCAGGCTCTTGCTGATGCTTTAACTCCTATCTGGCACAACGGATTTTAAGTTAATACAACAAGACTGGTCTAAGTACCAGTTATGAAGGCAAACGTTTATGCAAGCTAGGAGCTATATGGAAAATAAGCTTAATTTGGAGAAATGAAACAAGATTTTACTTTACATTAAGCTCAAGAAAAAGAACTGTTAAATTTATTGATTACAAAAAATAAATTTAACGTTACAATTCAAATCAAATTAATGAGACGCACTCACTCACTCACACAAAAGCTAAATACTTACGCCTAGGAAAAAACACCTTAACTAAACTCTTAAAACTAGGATTATACAAAGAGGAAATACCGGTCGATGAATGCTATGTATCACCTGGGGGGTGGGAATTTGGATTAACTGTACTAGTGGAGCTTGGGCGCTAGCTGACCTCTCACACTTCTTGAGCACAGGACCTCTCTCCGTCACAACAAACACTAGACTGAATTCAAAATACATTGTATGGGCAGGACGCACAAGCCACCGGAAGAAGGCGTGGCTAACGGTTTAGGCAAGCAGAGGCGAACGATAAAGAAACAATTGTATCGCTCAATAGAGCGCTTAGTGACGTGCATTAAATCGGTCACTTTTGAAAGTGACGAATGTTTTGAAAAGTATACTCCGAAATGGAGAGAGAAACGGTTAACTGAGCGATACACAGTGAGTTTTCCACTAATAGTTCGTGGCTTCTCACAAAAGGGAAATGTCGCGAATTGATTCGTGACATTACGCCCCTACAAAATTAAATATTTTCCTTATGGGAAAAAATTTGTGGATATATATATATATGTAGACATCCTAAGTCATTCACACAAGATTCACACTGTGGTGTGTGTGCTATCCTGCTACAGGAGAAAGTCGCAGTCGCCAGTGAGCGAAAAAACCTCGTATTTACGTTAATAGAAGCAAGCCTGAGGGAAAAACTCCGTGACGACGGTGAAAATCCTGTACTCAGGTCAAACTGAGCGAAAATTCGCTACATTTACACTGACAACTAATTGTTGTGTAGCGTGGTGTATGTAATACACGGTGTAGGTGTGACAGTTGTAGTGTAACTGTACCTACGTGTAAAATGACACAGTAAATAATAATATGGCGACGACGAAGGCAGAGAAGAGGCGACAGCGTGCGGCAGACGATCAGCTGGCCCGCACAGCAAAACTGCTACACCCATCGCTGAACCTGCAAAACCAATTGAGGTGGAGCATCAAAAGTGTCAATGAGACAAAATTTTATTATGTTACAATTACTCTCTCTGCCTAGCAGTCAGTGCTACGACGTACATTCGAGGTCGCCATTAATTATAGCACACGATTATGGTTGGCAAGTTGAGAATCCTTGTGCAAACTTAGGTCTTCCATAGCCTCGAACTGCACACAGGTCCTCAACCTTTATTCCTAAATTTCCGACAGAGGATGCCTATCCTGGTGAAATATTATTTGCCCATCACACTAAAAAAGAAAATGAGAGGAAGTGCCTTAACCTACAGTACTTATATTAGTATCGGAGAGCTGAGAATCCTTTTGCAAACTTGGGTCTTCCATAGCCTCAAGTCGCCTCTGCGGAGTTCTCACTTCCCCCTTAACCTACAATACTTATATTAGTATCGGGGAGCTGAGAATCCTTGTGCAAACTTGGGTCTTCCATAGCCTCAAGTCGCCTCTGCGGAGTTCTCTCTTCCCCCTTAACCTACAGTACACGTGTATGTACAGGCCCTGGACATACTGTGTCCTGTGGGGCCAACAAGTGAGACGTCAGGTCTACACTCACTTCACCGCTATCCTGTCTCTCAACTGACTCAGAGATTACAGGTGTGGTTACGAACGGCACAGGAAGGGCATGTCCCTGATTAGTGGTGTTACTTTGACACACACTGCAGGAACTGACAAAACTATTTATGTCCCATCCCATCCCTGGCCAGAAAAAGTCAGCTCGGATACGGCCCTGGGTCTTCCTTTTGCCCATGTGACCTCCTGAGGCTGAACAATGACCCCATTGTAACACTGCTAGGCGGTACTTGGCGGGAACGACAAACTGCAGTCGAACCTCGCCCTCGGGTGTTCGTGACTCACGGTAGAGCCGTCCTTGTTTACGAAGGAACTTGGCTCGACCTCCCCGTGAATACTTAATCACTCGACCCTTTTGTTTGTTCCGCACGGCAGCAAGTGTCGGGTCAGAATGTTGTTCTTGTACAACAAGTTGACTACACATCAGATCTTGCGGCGATTCAATGATCACTGGGGTGACACAGTCTGGAGCCTCAGCCATGGCTCGTGTTACCGCAGCAGCCGAAAGTCTGAGTAGCATCATCATCGGAGCAACTATCCTTGACTCCTTGAATGTTGCCGATGATGAGTTCAAATAAAGGTTCTGGCATGACAACTGCAAGTGTCGTACCAGTATAAAATGGAGATGCCACCTGGATACATGCCTCAGGGAACAATCTCACTGATCCATCAATAAGGTTTGCATGGATCTGTCGACCTGTATACTGCTCAGGCCGAACTAAACTCTGCTTGACAGAGCAACCTGAGGAACCATTGTCTCTCAGGACCTTCACAGGAATGCCTCCCACAAACCCTGGCTGTACAAGGAAGGTACTGTCACCTGTGGTGGGGCCTGTGGAGGAAGCAGCTAGCCACTCATGAGGCTGCTGAATTGATGCGGCAAACATTGTGCCTTGTGAATTATAAGGAGATGGAACATTGGCCATCTGTGGAGGGGGGTTCACTGTCACTGTGGGACTAGTGAACTGTGGGGAAGTACCCACACTGGTAGGGACGTTACCACCATGCTGCTGCTGAGGAATGAAGGCTGCATTCGCTTCCTGCCTCTTTTGAGCTGGTGGTGAAAAAGTTTGTCCCGACGGTCGGTTGCGTGGCTGATACTGCTGCTGGTTAGGGTACTTGTTGTACCTTTTCCACTCAGGTTTCTGAGTGTTTTGCGCCTGGTCCTTCTGTGGTTTGCTTGGACCTTGACCATTACTCTGAGAACGGCCTTGGTGCTGGGATTCAGTCTGAGACGGCTTCCTAGACTTGGCAGTATCTTTTCTGCTCCAGGTGTTTTGCTTACGAGTTTGATACCCGTATGCAGTAAAGAATGCGTCAGCCTTTTCTGCCATTTGGCTGGCATCTTTCACCTGGCAGATCTTAAGCTGTGCTATGAGCTCAGCAGGCCACGACCTCTCTAGCTGTGTACGCAGCATAAGGTCAATTATCCCCTCATGCGTGGAAGGAGTTTCATCTTTCTCCATCCACTCATTTAAGTAAGCTGTGAGACGATCAAGGAACTGAACAGCTGTCTCCTTGTCTTGGAGACGAGCTCGCATGAACTGAACTTTGGCGTCGTCTACTGTGAGACCATACGCCTTAATGAGTGCTGCTTTCATCATCTCATATGTGAGATTGTCTCCACGAATTCTGTGGAGAATATCGAGGGCAGGGCCCTCAAATAGGCTAAGAAACTGAAGCCGCTTAGCTGCCTCATCCAGTTGATACATGTCTGCTATGTCCTCAAAACGAGCTATGTACGGCTCGATTCGCTCGCTTTCCTTATATGAAGGAAGCTTGATGCGTGGGGTAGCCAGGACATGTGCAGGGGAAACGCTCGTGGAGCTTGGACCAACTGCAGCAGACGTGTCTGAAGCCAAGGAATCTCGCTTGAGCTTCAGCACTTCAAGTTCATGTCTCTCGCGTGCTTCTCGCTCGGCACGTTCGTGTTCTCGTTCTCTGTCTCGTTGTTCACGCTCGTATTCGCGCTGTTCTCGCTCTTGTACTAGCTCGTGTTCGCGCTGTTCTCGCTCTTTTTATAACTCGAGCTCGCGTTGTTTTTGTTCGTGTTCACGCTGTTCTCGCTCACGTTCACGAGCGTCTTTCTCACGTTCTTGCTCGTAATTGAACCGTGAGAGAACGTAACTCTGTATTTTCTCTGGGTCAGTGAGACCCATATCTTTGGCTTCCTGTACATAAGCACTGGCTGCCATGGTGCTAATTTATTAAGCAAACGAAACTGAGCACTGACTGCTTCGCAAACGAATGCTAATAATACAAATAAAGAATACAGACACAAGCTAGTGGTGACCAGTCTTATCTAGTTAACTGGCAAAGAATAAATAAAAAATGTAAATGACTGGGAAGACTCAGTAATAAACACAATGGGTACGCCGACTTCCCAGGAGCGAATAAAATCGTCTGGCGTTACCAAGAATAAACTAGAGTTAAGTACTCTGTTGATTAATAAAGCAAAAAACTCACTTGCTAAATTAACGGCAAACACCAGTAAACTTGTGCCTATAAACTTTAATTATAAATACCTAAATATGAATGAGTGAGCACTATCTCGTGAATAGCTTTAGAGCTAGGAGTTAATATCCTGGAATGAGGTCACCAATTGTCACGGGGTTTTTAAAATATCAGGGTAATTTTAAAATAAACGCTTAAATATTATTTGTTTGATATTAATATTCAATAATATTAAAGAGCAGGGACAATGATTGTCTTGCTAAATCGTGCAACGATTCTCTAAGAACAAGAATTTAAAAACTTTCTCAACAGTACACAGCAGAGACTAATTACTCACAATTGCTGAATTACTGTACTGTTAGCCTCTGGAGAAAGTTACTTCACCCCTGACAATAAATAACTAATACTAATATCAGGCTGTCGCTGATGCTTTAACTCCTATCTGGCACAACGGATTTTAAGTTAATACAACAAGACTGGTCTAAGTACCAGTTATGAAGGCAAACGTTTATGCAAGCTAGGAGCTATATGGAAAATAAGCTTAATTTGGAGAAATGAAACAAGATTTTACTTTACATTAAGCTCAAGAAAAAGAACTGTTAAATTTATTGATTACAAAAAATAAATTTAACGTTACAATTCAAATCAAATTAATGAGACGCACTCTTTCACTCACACAAAAGCTAAATACTTACGCCTAGGAAAAAACACCTTAACTAAACTCTTAAAACTAGGATTATACAAAAAGGAAATACCGGTCGATGAATGCTATGTATCACCCGGGGGGTGGGAATTTGGATTAACTGTACTAGTGGAGCTTGGGCGCTAGCTGACCTCTCACACTTCTTGAGCACAGGACCTCTCTCCGTCACAACAAACACTAGACTGAATTCAAAATACATTGTATGGGCAGGACGCACAAGCCACCGGAAGAAGGCGTGGCTAACGGTTTAGGCAAGCAGAGGCGAACGATAAAGAAACAATTGTATTGCTCAGTAGAGCACTTAGTGACGTGCATTAAATCGGTCACTTTTGAAAATGACGAATGTTTTGAAAAGTATACTCCGAAATGGAGAGAGAATCGGTTAACTGAGCGATACACAGTGAGTTTTCCACTAATAGTTCGTGGCTTCTCACAAAAGGGAAATGTCGCGAATTGATTTGTGACGATCTTCCTCCCTAACTTCGTTGAATCCATGTTATCCCGACTTTGTTATGGAATGAATCGTTATGCGATCGACATTCACTTGACGCAACCGTATAACATAACGTACTTGTACTTGGCCACACTGTGAGCTAGTCACTATGGAGTATCAGTTGACAGTTTCAGGGTTACCGACCATGACTTTGCTGATGATAAAGTTATCCTATTGGAATTTCTAGGGACGCTACTGGGTACTCTCGAGGAATTTCATGAGAATGCAAAGCCATTGGGATTAAAGGTCTCTTGGGCCAAGACCAAGTTTCAGGCATGCAGTGTTTGTTGGATGAAGCAGTTCAGTCTGTCCAAGCATGTGGTGATAAAGCTGAAGTCTTGGAAAGATTCACACATCTTGATTGTGTAGTAAATAACAGTGGTAGATCAGATCAGATTTCTTGTCGTGTCGGTCTGGCCCTCGGGGTTATGAATTCATTCGGCTTGGGCATTTGGCATTGCCATTGCTTGTGTAGAGGGACCAAAATTTCTGTCTTCAAGGCACTGGTAATTCCTGTCGTACTCTGTGGCAATGAGACATAATCACCAAACAGTGGCTTGAAGTGCCAGATTGACTCCCCTGTTACTAAGTGCCTTCACAGGATCATGGGATGTTTTTGGTACAACTGGGTACATAAAGAGCAACTACTTAGTGAGACTGAATTGACACCTATTACCCACATGATACATTACTTCCAGCTCTAGCTATATGGGCACATGATCCATCATTTTGAGGTTGACCTTGCTCACATGGTAAACTCTGAGAGAGTTAACCTGAATTGGATGAGGCCAAAGAAGGCCACAGAACTCATGACTGGAGCAGGTTGACCATTCATATCGAGAGATACTTAGACGGGGGAAGAGTCACTGCCTGGAGGTTTGCACGAAGGTCATAACATTTCATTTCCTTCATACGTATGTTGTATTTCAAATGTTGGGAAATTTTTCAGTTGCAGTACTGTTTATGATTGACACAGACAGAGGTTGGTAGCTATATATGGAGTTTATTTGAATCCATTAACAGATAACAGATATATTGGTGTTATTTTGGGGCCTCATCAGTGTTCACTCTTCCTCCAATCATACTTTCCAGGACTCTCTCCATTACCTTCATAATCTGGTCCAAAAGCTTTATGCCTCTATAATTTCCCCTTTTCTGGGCATCACCATTCCCTTTGTACACATTTACAGTCACACCCTTCAGCCAATCATCTGGGACAATGCACTCATATATAATCATATTTATCAAGTCAGTAACAAACCGCACTCTTATATCTCATGAGGCCTTCAGCATTTCAGCAGTCAACCCAGACACACCTGTTACCTTCCCCACCTACATCCTCCCTATTGCCCTGCTCACAGTAGCAGCATCAATCAAAGGCCAAGGGCCAAACATTAGATCTGCAGACTCCAAACGTTTCCTCTTCCAGTCAAAGCCCTCATTCAGCAGCCAGTTATAATACTGTCTCCAGGCATCTTTAGTATCATCACTGTTCAGCAATACCTTTCCCTCATCATTCTTCACACACTGCTAACCTATGATATCCCTGTTTTGCACTTAAGCTGATGTGCCACCTTAAATATCATAGTCCTCCTTTCAGCACTGTTTAGGTTATCCAGTAAAATTCTCTTGAGACTCAGATTTTGCTCTGTGTACCTCCTTTCTAGCCCTAAGCTTGGCAGCCAAGTCTTCATCTTTGTTACCGCCCTTCTTCATTTCCGAAAAAACTCTCTTCTCTTCAACTGTGGCCTCTGCACCCTCATGCTACCACCATGTTGCCCTATGTCTCTGAGGGTCCCTTGTTCATCCACACACTGAATCAGTAACTCTCAGGAGATTGTTCTTGAGAGCACTTCATTGTTCATTAACACTTTGATCATCAACTTCCAGTTCATCCACAACTCTGCTTATCTCGCTATAGAAGGCATCCCTTACTGCTTGGTTTTTCAACTTTCATCTTTTCCTCCTAGGTGCATATGTCCTTTTCACCACCTGCTCCGTAACCACCATGTCATGTATCTCTGATTTGTATTGCTGCACACACTCCATGCTCTCTATAACCTTAACATCCCTCACCAACCCCCTATCAGCCTTTCTGACCAGGAAATAGTCAATCTGGTATTTCCCTCAGACTTGTATGTAATCAGCCTACTCTCTTTTTTCCTGAAATGCTTGTTGCACACAGTCATGTTCTTTGCTTCCCCAAATTCGATTATCCTTTCCCCTTGCACATTTTTCATACCACATGTGTATCCCCATGCATCCCTTTGCATCCATGAGCCGCTTCACCTACATGATCATTTAAGTCCTCTCCCAGAACTACAATCTCATCATCCCCCATACCACATACCACATGTATCAAGTTGTCCCAGAATCTGTCTTTCCTTATATCATCCAATCTAGCCTGTGGAGCACATGCCAATATGAACGATAATGTTAGCCTATGCCGATATAAAGGACAGTGTGAGCCTATGCTGATATAAATTAAATGAACTTACGCTAATATAATGAGAATGTGAGCCTATGCCAATATAAATGACAACATGAGCCTACTGAACAAAATTTTCACTGCTTTAATCTGTTTATTCACTGTCATTACATTCATGACATATTCAACCCACATTTCCCACCACTCCTATACCACCATATCCATCTGCCCTTCCATGCCAAAATAGCTTATGCCAACCATCTCTCCCAGCAGTCGTCTTAGCTAATCCTACCCTGTACCTAACTTCCTGTATACAGCCAACATCTACCCACCTCATACTCTTTTTTTTTTTTTTTTTTTTTTTTTTTTTTTTTTTTTTGGTGAGGAAGAAGGAACCAATGGCCATGAGCCTGCAATAACAGTTCCTTCCAAGAGAAAAACAAAATACAGTAGAGAGACAAATTCAAGATCTGATCATTTCGAGATGCCTGGACACACCGCGTTTGAAAGACTGGAGATCATAGGCAGCAGGAAATACAGACAGAGGGAGACTGTTCCAGAGTTGACCTGTTGCATAAATGAAGGACTGGGAGTAACGGTTAACTCTTGCATTAGAGAGTTGGACAGAAAAGGGATGAGAGTTTGCTGCTAGACGGGTGCTATGCGCCTGTCGTAGAGTTGGAGGAATGCATGCAGACAGTTCAGAGGAGCAGTGACCATTAAAGCAGCGATAGAAGAGAGATAAAGATGCAGCAGTGCAGCGAAGAGACAGAGGTTGAAGGGAGTCAGTAAAAGAATGGAGTTGGCTTAGCACACCTAATCTTTTGGAAGCAGATTTTACAAGAGATGTAATATGATCTTTCCAAGATAAGTCCCAAATAAATGAAACCCCAAGCATGTTCAAGGATGATGCAGGATTAAGCTGAATATTATTAAACATTAGTGGGTATACCTGTGGAAGATTTTGTCGGGTTCATAGGTGTAAGAACTGAGTCTTAGATGCATTAAAAACAACCATATTATTTTTACCCCAGTCAGAGATACGAGCCAAGTCAGACATTAGGTGTGCCATAGCCTCATCCTTTGTTTGTTGAAGTAACTGCTGAAATGGGCATTGCGGGACCCAAATGAAAAGGTGAAGGGTGGAGTCATCAGCGTATAAGTGGATAGGGTTAGATGTACAGCTTAGAAGGTCATTGATGAATAAAAGGAAGAGAGTTGGTGATAGGACAGAGCCCTGAGGAACTCCACTGTTGATAGATCTAGGAGAAGAACGATGGCCGTCTACAACAGTGGCTATAGAACAACCAGAAAGGAAGCTAGCGTTGAAGGCACAGTTAGAAGGATAGAAACCGTAAGAGGGCAGTTTGGAAACTAAAGATTTATGCCAGACTCGATTGAAAGCCTTTGAGACGTCAAGTGCAATGGCAAAGCTTTCGCCAAAGTCCTGAAAGGAGGATGACCAGGAGTCTGAAAGGTAAATGAGAAGATCGCCAGTGGAGCGTCCCTGACGGAACCCGTACTGACAATCTGAAAGAAGGTTGTGATAGGAAAGATGCCTTTAAAGTTTTCTATTGAGAATTGACTCGAAAACTTTTGAAATACAGGACTTTAAAGCAATTGGATGATACTTAGAGGGTTGGGAGTGGTCACCCTTCTTTGGGACTATCTGAATGAGAGCAAACTTCCAGCAAGAAGGAAAGGTACAAGTTGACAGACAAAGATGAAAGAGTTTGCCTAGGCAGGGTGTAAGCACAGAAGCACAGTTCTTGAGAACAACAGGACGGACTCCATCAGGCCCATATGCCTTGTTACTATTGAAGCCAGTGATGGCAGAAAATACATCAGCTGAAGAAATTTTAATGTCAGCCATGAGGAAGTCGGAGGGGGGGGAAGTGATAGAGGAACAGCACCGGAATCGTCTAAGGTGGAATTGGAGGAGAAAGTCTGTGCGAAGAGATCTGCTTTATCAGTAGAAGAAATAGCTACAGAACCATCAGAGTAAAAAAGAGGAGGGAAGGATGATGAGGTAAAGTTGTTAGAAAGGTTTTTGGCAAGGTGCCAGAAGGAACGGGAAGAATTCGAGTTGGAGAGTTGAGAGCATTTAGTACGGATGAAATTATTTTTAGCAGAGCGAAGAACAGACTTAGCACGATTCCGGGCAGAAACATAAAGATGATGTGATTCAGGGGTGGATTGGCTCCGGTACCTTTTGTAGGCCCTCTCCTTGTTGCGGACAGCATTAGAACAAGTGTGATTAAACCAAGGCTTTCTTGCGTTAGACAAAGGATACAAGAAAGGAATGTATGCTTCCATGCCCGAGAGAATAACCTCCGTAATGCGCAAGGCACACTCAGATGGCTCCCGGCCATGGAAGCATTAATTATTCCAGGGAAAATCAAAGAAGTACTGCCTAAGGGCCTCCCAATCCGCAGCTCCAAAATGCCGCAGATGACACTTCTTTGGAGGGTCCACAGGCCGTACTGGAGCGATAGGACAGGTTATAGTAATAAGGTTGTGATCGGAGGAGCCCAACGGAGGGAAAAGATTAACAGTGTAAGCAGAAGGATTAGTTGTAAGGAAGAGGTCAAGTATGTTGGAGCTCTCTCCAAGGCTTGTCTGGGTTACAGGTAGGGTGCTGTAGAAGCTGCCTTAGGTCATTAAGGATAGAAAAGATGTAGGCTTGTTCACCAGGTGGATCAGTGAAAGGAGAGGAGAGCCAAAGGTGTTGGTGAACATTGAAATCTCCTAAAATGGAGATTTCAGAGAAAGGAGAAACGGATAGAATGTGTTCCATCATAGAAGTAAGATAGTCAAAGAACTTTTGATAGTCAGTAGAATTAGGGGATAAGTAAACAGCACAGGTATGTTTAGTCAGAGAATGACAGGAAAGCCGAAGCCAGAGTGTAGAGAAATTCAGAAGAATCGAGTTCAGGAACACGAGAGCAAGATAAGTCGTTGTATATATATACACAACAGCCACCTTTGGCTTTGAAATGAGTATAGAGAAAGTAGGAGGATACAGAAAAGGGTTTGCTGTCAGTTGCCTCAGACAGCTGAGTCTCAGTTAGAAAGATGAAAGTGAGGTTTAGAGGAGGAGAGGTGGTGCTCAACAGAGCTAAAGTTAGAGGAAAGGCTGTGAATATTGCAGAAATGAAGAAGAAGTGAGTCAGACAGTGGTTTCAGGCAGCTCAAGTCGTCACCGGGAGATTGGCGGAAGGTGGGGGCATCTATGGTCCCCCCCCCTCCCCCGGGGACTCCGAGGCTGAGTGTTGAGATACCATAATTTTTTTGAATTTTGGAAAAGGAAGTGTAGTGTGTACTGTGCATCTAGTTTGGTGTAGATAGTTAGAGGAATTTGTATTGGAGAGCTTGCTGGCCTATTCTCTGTGTTACTGAGACACTGAAAAGTTCAGCAAAGGGGGATGGTCAGGAACTAGTCCTGAGGGCTGATGAAACGGGAGCTCCAGCAGTCCCTGTCATCAGCTTTCCATCCACCTCGTTAGTACTGCCCTGCTCGACTGGTGCTACAGTCTACTCTAGCTTTCCATCCACCTTGGGAGTACTGCCCTGCTAGACTGGTGCTAAACCACTTCCACTGCTTTACCCTTCAAACAACCCACATTCCAAGATACCACTCTGATCCCCTTGAGTGAATTAATTTCATCAAGCTTGCTTTGCATTTTCTGAATTTTTGTCATAGGTCACTACGAATTAAATGAAGGGAGAGACAAATCACAGGCCTTGCCTGCCCACACATTCCCAAGTCCAGGCATGAGACTTTATATAAATATAGGTAGATGGATATATATATGCATATACATATACTATAGATATATATATATATATATATTTACACACTCAACCCCCTGCTATCGCGCCTAATTGGTCACAGCAAACATGCGTGATAGCTGAATACGCGATAGCTGAACTGAACAATCAATGGGAAAATTTCTAATTGTTTTTTCGGTGGCCCATTTTTCTAACTTTTAATCACTTTATGCCTGCGATTTCTTGCCAATGTCTTCTCCAGCATGAAATAAGCATTATTATATTAATAATAACAGTGTAATGAATAAATAAACAACATAAAAGGCCATCAAACTTTTATAAGGATTAAGGCTTGGGTGGTTTGATGGGTTCCAAGGCTTGGGAGTGGCTTAATTGCCACCAGATCTCTTTAGCTGTCTCCATGATTTCTTAGTGTTCACAGCTAAAGGGGGTATCACACGTTACATCATACCAGGAATGGCCGAGGAAGATTTAAGTGGAACAAAACTTTCACGCTATCACACACGTTCCTCATACTGTTGCCAGAACCCCGTCTTAGTTGTAAACACGTGATTACTTTATCGACTTCACAGTTTTCTCGGCATTGGAAATATTAACTCTTTATAAGGGTTTCAAAACGATTGATATTTATTCTAAAATACAGTATTAATAAGTATTCAGTGTTAGGCTAAATTTCAGTGCTGTAGTACAATATATTCTTTCGAGTCGAATGGGTTTTGTTCACACTGTTTTGTTTTGCCTGTCGTATCCTCGGCAGGAATCCGTTCAGATGCATTCCAAATGCCCGTGGTATCTTCGGCAATTTTACCAAGTTACCGTTCCGATTAACCATCGTGTCCTTCGCAAACCTCGTATGAAGTGCTGTGTGAATAAGTTTCACTTAGCCTGTCTTCAAACTCTGTGCGTGATAGCGGTCTTGGGGTGCCTGATAGCATGTATGGTCATGCATTTGATGTGTGCGTGATAGCAGATAAACGTGATAGCTGAACGCGCGATAGCAGGGGGTTGAGTGCATATATATATATATATATATATATATATATATATATATATATATATATATATATATATATATATATATATATATATATATATATATATATATATTTATGTAAATATATATATATATATATATATATATATATATATTTATGTAAATATATATATATATATATATATATATATATATATATATATATATATATATACAGTGCTCGTCAGAAGTATAGAGCGCCCTGCGTCCCTCCTGAGAAACAAACCTTTCAACATTGAAAAAACATATAAATAATGCATTTTATTTACCTTTAGTGCTTCGTAGGGTAGCCTTTACCTTTCTTCACGGACCTGAGATGTCTTGGAAGTGAAAGGGCGAGGCTCCTGAGGTGCTGGAGGGGTATTTTGTCCCAGGAGTCACGAATGGCGGCTTCCAACTTAGGCAGAGAGCTCACGTCTTTCCCTTGGAGACTCTTCTTTACGAGGTACCAGAGGTTTTCAATGGGGTTGAGGTCTGGACTATTTCCTGGCCAGTCTGTCATGAATGATACCTCGCAGTCACGAAGCCAATTGGTGACCGATTTGGCCTTGTGAGCAGGTGCACCGTCCTGCTGAAACATTCGTGCACCTGTTATCTCAAAGGAGTCTGGTAAATGATCACACAGAAGCTCCAGGTAAACATCCTGATTCACTCTGAGGTTCTTGGGAAGTACAACAAGCTTCTCCAAACCCTTCCCTGAGAAACAACCCCATACCATGAGTGAATCAGGATGTTTAACTGTGCTTTCTACATACCGTGGGTCAAGTGGGTCATTACCTTTGCGTCGATACACACGTGCTCCTCTGTTACAGGTAACACTAAACGTTGCCTCATCAGACCACAACACTGACAACCATTGCTCCTCACCCCAGGTTAGATATTTATTAGCAAAGGCAAGCCTACGAATTCTCTGGCTCTTGGTGAGAAGAGGCTTTTTCACAGGCCTGTGACTTGTGTAACCAAGCTCATGCACCCTACGAGACACTGTTCTCACTGACACCTCACCAAACACTTCCGGGTTGCTCTCCTTAATCTTCCTTGCACTCACACGAGGATTAAACTCCACTGCACGTTTTAAAACATTAACAGACCTTGGGGAAGTTTTCCTAGGCCTACCAGACCGCAGTTTCTTTGTGGGAACTGCACCAATGTTTTCCTCCCGAAACCGCGCACACCAACGACGCACTGTCGATCATGCCACATCAACCAATTCACTAATTTCCTTTGTTTGGTGGCCTGCCTCCTTTAGAGCAATGATCTGGGATATGATTTCACTCGATAGTTCACGGGTAGGTGCCATAACAAAGTTGTGAAGGCCAGAACACTGCGGGACACTCGGTAAAAAATGGCGCAATTTGAGAGGGACACTCGGCGGAGTTCCTCTCTCTCAGGCAGCCCGTGGGCGACTGAGGCGGGAACCAACCAGCGCGTCGGAAGGCCTCAGGCTACCGTGACGTCATGCTCGGAGCTCAAACTTGTGGCTCAATTCTTACCCCCCAAAATGGGTGATTCTTTTTGGGCCATAAGTATTGCGCGCCTGGCGGACAACGCTGAATACTTCTGACGAGTACTGTATATATATATATATATATATATATATATATATATATATATATATCTATATATATCCATTGATCCATCATCCAATCCTACGTTGCCTCATGAGGAGCGTAGAAGCCCGGGGCTAGGCAGTTGGTCCTGACATTTAAGATGAGAGTGAATATATATATATATATATATATATATATATATATACACAGTTGCCGCAACGGAAATCTGGACACTCTAATTCACACCATATATTTTGCAGAGTGCAGGAAATATTGTAGGAAAATTCCTATAGTTGGTGGATTTTTTTTTCTGGTGGTTTCTAGCAACTTTACAGCTTACCACCACATGCAACGAGTTTATGAGCTCAGTATCTGCCTGACTCTGAATGGGAGATCATGTCATATTTTCTTGTCTTGCCTAGCCCTTGTTAATTTCAAAGCTTTCTTTTTCACACCCTCCTCTGCCTTAGTGAGTCATTGGAGATGGGTCCCAAGCCACTAACTGATGTAGAAAAAGCCCGAATTTTAACTATGAGAGAGGAAAATGTAAAAATTAAGGATATTTGTATTCAAACTGGGTGAGGAAAATCTACCGTTATGGCACTTCTTGCTGCTGCCCGGCACCTGCCAAAAAACACAGTTCCCCAATATAAAGCCAGGCTAGGACCTAAAAGGAAGACATCACAAACTACAGACAGGTTACTGAAGCAAGCTGTGATAAAAGACCCACATTTAACTGCTAGACAACTGAAAGATATGTACCCTGAATTGCTGAAAGACATGTCTGAAAGAACCATACAGCATCAGCTTCAAAAATACCTCAAGATTCTCAGCCGTACTGCTGCACTGAAGCCTCTCCTAACAGAGAAGATGAGAAGAAGCAACTTGAATTTTCAAGACAACATCGGCACTGGACTGTACAAGGCTGGAGTGAAGTTATGTTCTCAGAAGAAAGTACATTTCAGGTGCTTAGCTCACATCAAATCAAGGCACACAGGTCAGAGGGGACCAACAGGTATGACAGCCGCTACACCATCAAGACCGTAAAGCACAGTCACTCAGTGATGGTTTGGGCTTGTTTCAGTGCCAAAATGGGCAGAGGTGGTATATATTTCTTACCAAAAAACTGCACAATGAATGCTGCTCGATACTGTGAGGTTTTGAAGAGGCATCTGTTTGATCACGTGGTTATCCACAGGACCTCCATCTTCATGCTTGACTCAGTCCCCTGTCACACTGCTCAAAAAAGTGAAGAAGTTGCTCTAGAGTAAAAATATTCGCATTCTCCCATGGCCAGGCAACAGTCCCGACTTAAACTCTATTGAAAATGGTTGGAAGGAAATCAAGGACAAGGTGAAGGCTGCCAAAGTGTCGTCAGTGCCCGAGCTCCAGGAGGTTATCAAGCGTGTGTGGTGTCTGGAGATGGCTATCAATTACTTCACAAATCTAGTAGAGAGTATGCCAAGGAGAATCCAAGAGGTGATCAAGGTCAAGAGGGAAATGACAAAGTACTAAGATAAGCAGTGAAGTACATTTTCTGTTCGTAAATAAATGTTTTCTGTGATGATGTGTTGTTGTTTTGGTAGTGCCCTAACTAGGTCCAGATTTCCTTTGCGCCGATTGTATATATACAGTAGTACCTCGATATACGATACCCCGGCTTAACGATGGAGGTAGAAATTGCACCATACCCCTCCTAACGATGGCCAGACCCTGGTTTAATGATGGGTTTTTATTTTTCTTACCGATTTTGATGATATTTTAGACTATAATTGTGTGTTTAGGTTGATTTATAAACTGCTTTTAGACTTAAATTAATGTGTTTTAGCCACAGGTGGGGTGAACATTATCATTTTGGGGTATAGTTTACTAAGCTTGATTTTTTTCCAGACATATTTGATGATATTCAGTTTATATTTGTAGGTTTAGGTGAGTTATTTACGGGTGTTAGGCCTAGGTTAGCTTCCTTGACAGCTGTTAGGCCATTTTGATTGCCTTTAAACCTGTTTTGGGGATCATCTGGGTGGATTTTGGACTTGGTTTGGGGGGAAACCCAAGGCTAGTAAACGGTCCACATTGAAATACATGTTAAAAGTACCCCGCCTAATGATGGGGTTTTACCTAACCAATTAGATCGTTATACCGGGGTATGCTTATATATAATATATATATATAGTAATCCCTCTAATATCTGAACGCCCAATATCCGAACATCCCCGCTAACCGGACATAATCATCCCAGGATCCAATATTCCCAAAATGGTCCGGGAAAAAAAAAAAAAAAAAAAAATTCTCGCCCGTAATTTGAACTTGGTGTGCACAGTGCAGGACAGCTTTGTTGTGGCGCGTCATTCCTCCGACGTCCGATAGAGAGCCACTGCATCCTCCCCACTTTCCGCCTGTCTCTCGTCGCGAGTGCACGCTAGTCGTCATGGCTGCCCACGTGCTTGCTTTTGTGGTGGTGCCTTACCTGCTGCAGGCACTCCTGCTCTCGTGCCTCTCCTTCGTGTGTGTGATGATGGCCCCGCCACCTGAGAAGAGGAAGAGAGTGGTGTTGACTCTGGAGAAGAAACAGGAGATATTGGAGAAAGTAGATGTGGGGTGGTCTTCTTCCCGCATCCTCCGCGAGTTCAACCTGGCCCGATCTACTTTGTTCGATATCAAGAGATCCCGAGACAAACTCATGCAGTACACGGCTGACTTCTCGTCGAGAAGCAAACGCAACGTGGAGAGGGAGGTGATGTTTACTCCCAAGTTTGCTGAAATCGACCGCTCCACGTTGATTTGGTATCGACAGCAACGTGCTGCTGGTGTGATGGTACATGGTACGGAGCTGAAGGCTGCTGCTGAGAAGTTCGCCAGGCTTCACGATGCCCTAGACTTCAAGGCATCCGAGGGTTGGCTCTTCGCGTTCAAGTTACGGCATGGCCTTGCCAGTCGTAAAGTTCATGGCAAAGCTTTGGACGCTAACGAGGATGGAGTAGAGGAGTTTCAGCACAAGGTGAAGGGCTTGATCGACAGGGAGGGCCTCACTCTCGGTCAAGAGTACAATGCTGATGAAACCGGTTTATTCTATCGCTCTTTACCAACGAACACTCTAGCCGAGGAGATGGAGAAGCATGTACCTGGCCGCAAGCTCTCCAAGCAACAGATATCTGCTTTGTGTTGTGCCAATGCTAACGGCATGCACCAGCTTAAGCCCGTTGTTGTTGGCCGTGCAAAGCAGCCTCAGTGTCTTCGTGGGGTGATGGATGTCCTTCCTGTTGTCTGGTACCATTCTTTGAAGGCATGGTTTACAGTCCAGACCTTCAAAGACTGGTTCCACCGCCACTTCGTCAAGCAGGTCATACATTACCAGACGAAGACACTGGGAATCCTGCGTGACCAGGTAGAGGCCCTCCTTCTCGTCGACAATGCACCTCCCCACCCGTGCGACAAGGACTTGGTGGCTGAGAATGGCCAGATTAGGTGCATGTTTCTGCCACCTAATACGACTGCTCTCCCAAGGAGTGATCGTGGCAACAAAGCGCCTATACCGAAGGAAGTTCCTAGACGAGGTGATGGTTGTTCTCGAGGACGAGGACAAGCGCAGGGAGAGACGGGACACGCGAGGCCAGCGGACTTTGGAAAACCTTCGCTGCTACAACATCAAGTCTTCAGTCTACAACTGGGCCATTGCATGGAAGGAAGTACCTGTCAAGACTCTAGAAAATGGTTGGTCTCGTCTGCTTCTGGGAACGGTTGTGGAGTACGATTTTCTAGGTTTTGACGTGGATGACTTCCATGCATGGCTACGTACGCATGGCGACGATGTTGATGTGGACGATGTGCGTGAGTGGTTGGATGACGACGAGGGCGATCCTGGGTATCAGACATTGTCTGATATCGAGATCGCATCTTCAGTTGCAGGTGTCAGTACCCAGCTTGAAGATTCCTATGAGGATGGCGATGATGATGCGGACTCCTCTCAGCATGACACTACTTCAGCCATCCCCAAGCTGAGCGCACTCCGGGAACACCTAGAGTTCGTTCTCGACTACCTGGAACACCCGGACTGCGACAGGGAGATGGGGCCCTTGGGACTTGTGGAGGAAGTGCGTGCTTTCAGGCAGCGCATCATCAATCGTCAGAATCGTCGGTCCTTGTGTCAATCAACAATTGACAGTTTTTTAAGGCCCGTGACCGCCGCTGTCTCCAGCCCTGTCTCCACTCTGTTGCCTCCCCAAGACAGGCCCTCATGCTCCGAGCCACAGCCCAGCACATCAGCCATGATGGAGTCACCGCTCGATGTGAGTTTGCGTCTGTCTTCAGAGTCGTCTGCAGTGGGTACGCCATCACCACAACCCAGCAATGCACCCCTAGGTCACCTGCCAGTGATACTCTTGGACTCTGACAGTGATTAAACAGCAAGAACTTCTCCACTAGACCACACGGGAATTTACGGTGTTGTGCAGTGAAAAAAACAGTGTGTTGTGTTAAGGATTTACAGTTGTGAGTGAGAAGACAATTTTGGAACAAAATTTAACGTAAATAGACTTGTTTGTTTTTGCTTTAGAAAATGGTTAGAAGAGTGGGAAAAGTTAAAGTGCAGAGTGCAACACTTAGTAAGTTACAATGGAGCATAAGTTAGACGAGTGCGCACTGTGAAGAGAACGGACTTCTGAGTGCGATTGACTAAGTTCAGTGCAAGACTTCATGAACAGTGTACTGCAAGTGCTTCAGGAAATCCTTCTTGCTGTCAGAGTCTGAGAGGAGGTGGTTATTCATCGAGATGTCCATGGACTTGCTGTAAGTAGGCAGAATGTTTCATACTGTACTTTTTTCCATACTATTCTTACCTCAAACACCTCATTTCACTCTTTAATGTCCTTTATTGGTGTGAATAGGGTGTTAGGAGCTATGCATGTGCAGTAGGAAGGTGTTTTTCTGAGTTAGGCTAGGTTAGGGTCCATAATTACCAGTCCAGGAGCCAGGCACTTGTAAGTACCCAGAATGGTGAATATTGTATGAACCTACCTCAAAACCCTCATTTAATGCTTCTTTTGCATTTATTTCAGTCTTTTATGTGCCTTATTGGTGTGATTTGGGTCTTAAATAGGTGCTATGCATGTCCAGAGGGAGTTGTATAGATGTTTCTCTGAGTTAGGGTCCATAAGTACAAGTCCATAAGCTGGGGCCCAATTTCTGGACAGGACCACTATCCGGACCTGCCTATGGCTCTATTACGTCGGATATTGGAGGGATTACTGTTTGTGTAAATATATATATTATGTGTTTATCTATCTATCTATTGCCAGACGCCATAATCCCGTAAGGGGTGGTATATATATATATATATACAGTAGAACCTCTCTCATTCGGACTATATGGGGGGAAGGGTTGTCCGAATTAGCAGATTGTCCGGACCATCAGGGTAATCTCCAGTTCATACCAAACTCTATCTACATATGGTATGTTTGTTAATTATTAACATATGTGGCATATGTCAACCCTACATAACTGCAAAAGATGAAAGGATACCGGTACTAAAATAACAAAACTAATCATGTGCTATAGTTTCGTATTGCATAATTTACAGGTAAGGCCATGACAAGAAACTAGCCTACATTTTAAATTGTAGTAAGTGACTAAGGCCTGTGTAGGCAAAAAAATTAATTAATTAATTAACTGTAATACAGTAATCACTCTAATATCCGGACGCCCAATAACCGAACATCCCCACTAACCGAACCTTATCGTCCTGGGATCAAACATTCCCAAAATGGTCCGAAAATCCAAAAAAATTGGAAAAAAAACCGATTTTTTGCCGTCCGTAATTTGAACTTGCCGCGCGCGCCGCGTGAGAGCATTGTTTTGGTTCGTCATTCCTCCGACGTCCGATAGAGCGCCGCTGCATCCTCCCCACTTCCCGCCTGTCTCTCACCGCGACTGGACCTGCGCTCTTCGTCATGGCTGCCCACGTGCTCGCTTTTGTGGTGGTGCCGTACTTGCTGCAAGGCCTCCTGCTGCTCTCTGCCCTACTCTTAGTGTGTGTGATGATGGCCCCGCCTCCTGAGAAAAGGAAGAGAGTGGTGTTGACTCTGGAGAAGAACGGGAGATATTGGAGAAGGTTGATGCGGGTTGGTCTTCCTCTCGCATTCTCCGCGAGTTCAACCTGGCCCGGTCGACTTTGTTTGATATCAAGCGTTCCCGAGACAAGCTCATGCAGTACACGGCTGACTTCGTCGAGAAGCAAACGCAACGTGGAGAGGAAGGTTATGTTTACTCCCAAGTATGCAGAGATCGACCGCTCCACGTTGATTTGGTATCGACAGCAACGTGCAGCTGGTGTGATGGTACGTGGAACGGAGCTGAAGGCTGCTGCTGAGAAGTTTGCAAGGCTTCACGACGCCCTAGACTTCAAGGCATCCGAGGGTTGGCTCTTCGCGTTCAAGTTGCGACATGGCCTTACTAACCGTAAAGCACATGGCGAAGCATTGGACGCTAACGAGGATGGAGTGGACGAGTTTCGGCACAAGGTGAAAGGCTTGATCGACAGGGAGGGCCTCACTCTCGGTCAAGTCTATAACGCTGACGAAACTGGCCTATTCTATCGCTCGGTGCCAACGAACACTCTCGCCGATGAGACGGAGAAGCGTGTACCTGGCCGCAAGCTTTCTAAGGAACGGATATCTGCTTTGTGTTGTGCCAATGCTAACGGCATGCACCGGCTTAAGCCCGTTATTGTTGGCCGTGCAAAGCAGCCTCGGTGCCTTCGTGGGGTGATGGATGTCCTTCCTGTCGTATGGTACCATTCTTTGAAAGCATGGTTCACAGCTGTGATTTTCAAAGACTGGTTTCACCATCACTTCGTCAAGGAGGTCATACATTACCAGACGAAGACACTGGGAATTCCTCGCGACCAGGTAAAGGCTCTCCTTCTCCTCGACAATGCACCTGCCCACCCGTGCGACAAGGACTTGGTTGCTGAGAATGGCCGTATTAGGTGCATGTTTCTGCCACCTAATACGACTGCTCTCATTCAACCAATGGACCAAGGAGTGATCGTGGCAACAAAGCGCCTGTACCGTCGGAAGTTCCTGGACGAGGTGATGGTGGTTCTCGAGGACGAGGACGAGCGCAGGGAAGGACGTGACACTCGAGGCAAGCGGACTTTGGAAAACCTTCGCCGCTACAACATCAAGTCTGCGCTGTACAACTGGGCTAGTGCATGGAAGGAAGTCCCTGTGAAAACTCTTGAAAATGGTTGGTCTCGTCTGCTTCTCGGAACAGATGTGGAGTACGATTTCCTAGGGTTTGACGTGGATGACTTCCATGCACGGCTACGTACGCACGGCGACGATGTTGATGTGGACGATGTTCGTGAGTGGTTGGGCGACGAGGGCGATCCTGGGTATCAGACGTTGTCTGATATCGAGATCGCGTCTTCGGTTGCTGGTGTCAGTCCCGAACTTGAAGATTCCGACGACGAAGGCGATGATGATGCAGACTCCGCCCAGCAGGACACTACTCCAGCCATCCCCAAGCTGAGCGCACTCCGGGAACATCTAGAGTTCGTCCTAGACTACCTGGAACACCCGGACTGCGACAGGGAGATGGGGCCCTTGGGACTTGTGGAGGAAGTGCGTGCTTTCCGGCAGCGCATCATCAATCGCCAGAATCGTCGGTCCTTGCGTCAGTCAACGATTGACAGTTTTTTCAGGCCCGTGACCCCCGCTGTGCCAAGCCCTGGTTCCACTCCGTTGCCTCCCCAAGACAGGCCCTCATGCTCCGAGCCACAGCCCAGCACATCAGCTACAGTGGAGTCACCGCTCGACGTGAGTTTGCGGCTGTCTTCAGAGTCTTCTGTAGTCGGTACGCCATCACCACTACCCACCGATGCACCGATGCACCCCTTGGACGCCTGCCAGTGATACTCTCGGGCTCTGACAGTGAATAAACAGCAAGAACTTCTCCACTAGACCACACGGGAATTTTGAGTGTTGTGCAGTGAAAAAAACGGTGTGTTGTGTTAAGGTTTTCAAGTTGGGAGAAAAGACTAAGTAGAAAAGAAATTTAACGTAACTAACCTTCTTTGTTTTGGCTTTGGAAACTTAAAAAAACTTGGGAAAAGTTAATGTGCAACACTTAAATTTAATGGAACATTATTTGGACTAAAGTGAACACTGTGAAAAGAACGGACTTCTGTGTGTTAGTGACTAAGTTCAGTGCAAGACTTCAGGAAGAGTGTAGTGCAAGTGCTTCAGGAAATCGTTCTTACTGTCAGAGTCCGAGAGGAGGCGGTTATTCATCGAGGTGGCCAGGGACTTGCTGTAAGTAGCCAAAATGTTTCATGTTGTACTATTTTCCATACTATATTTACCAGAATGTTTCATATTGTATTTTTTCCCATACTATACTTACCAGAAAGTGTCATACTGTACTTCTTTCCATACTAAACTTACCTCATGCATGTGCAGTAGGAATGGGTTTTTCAGAGTTCGGTTAGGTTCGGTTAGGTTAGGTTCGGTTAGAGTCCATAAGTACCAGAATGTTTATTAATGGATGAACATACTTCTAAACCCACATTTTATGTGTCTATTGCATTTATTTCAGTCATTTATGTGCCTTATTGGTGTGATTTGGGTGTTAAATAGGTGCTATGCATGTCCGGAGGGAGTTGTATAGGTGTTTCTCTGTGTTAGGGTCCGTAAGTACAAGTCCATAAGCTGGGGCCCAATATCCGGACAAAACCAATATCCGAACCTACCGATGGCTCTATTGATCCGGATATTGGAGTGATTACTGTATTTGGAATAAAAATAAAACTTATGTAGGCAAAAAATACATTGTCATCTTTGGCATATTGATAACACCCATATGGGCAAGAAGCTAATGTTTGATGTACAAGTAAAGCACATTTAAGTACAAAAAATAACCTACAGTAATCACTAAACACTGCAGAATATTCTGACTCATTTTTTTGTAAGCAAACTCCTCTTTTTAACACCTTTATTCATTACAGAAGCTACACTTGCATTAAGGGGCATGGTAAGGAGGATTAACTTTTGAAATACAGCGTAAAAATATAAATGGTTGGTGAACTAGTTGATGGAACGAATGCTAGTGTGTGTGTGAACAGGCGCCCATGTTGCGACCTAGCGTGATCCGAGACTAAACGAATGACGATTGCTTTCCGCGCCGATTTTGAAAATGACTTTAGAATTACTTTCAACATATTTTTGGAGCTTATTATTTTTAAATTTTGTCCGGATTAACAGAAATCCGGATTAAAGGGGTCCGGACCAAAGAGGTTCTACTGTATATTTATATATATATATATATATTATATATGTATATGTATTTGTATATAAACATGTATATATACAGTATATATATATATATATATATATACGGTACCCTCGCGTCCAGCATGCGTTAGTCCAGCACGATTCGAGTCCAGCACGGTGAGCAATTAATTAGTATTATTTAATACGATTTAATTACTGCAACACGAGTGTGTTAGCATAACACGCACAGAGCTCCGAGAAGTGGGCCAAATCCGCAGAGTTCACTCTAGCATGATCACCCCCGGTCCAACACGGCTATACTGGACATTCCCATGATGATGATAGCCAATGAAAAACTTTTGATCAAGTAGCCTTCCCCGCCCGCTATCGTGACGTGATCGTGATGCCACCCAATTAAAAACGCTTCTGGTGTCACGTGATGTTTACATTTCTCCCGCCACAGAGCCACTCAGTCGCATAATTGCATCATGCTCCGAGCCACAGCCCAGCACATCAGCCACGGTGGAGTCACCGCTCGACGTGAGTTTGCGGCTGTCTTCAGAGTCGTCTGCAATGGGTACGCCATCACCACGACCCAGCGATGCACCCCTAGGTCACTTGCCAGTGATACTCTCGGACTCTGACAGTGAATAAACAGCAAGAACTTCTCCACTAGACCACACGGGAATTTAGAGTGTTGTGCAGTGAAAAAAACAGTGTGTTGTGTTAAGGATTTACAGTTGTGAGAGAAAAGACTCAACTGGAACAAAATTTAACGTAAATAAACTTGTTTGTTTTCGCTTTGGAAAATTATTAGAAGAATGGGAAAAGTTAAAGTGCAACACTTAGTAAGTTACAATGGAGCATTAGTTAGACAAGAGTGTGCACTGTGAAGAGAACGGACTTCTGTGTGCGACTGACTAAGTTCAGTGCAAGACTTCAGGAACAGTGTACTGCAAGTGCTTCAGGAAATCCTTACTGTCAGAGTCAGAGAGGAGGTGGTTATTCATCGAGGTGGCCATGGACTTGCTGTAAGTAGGCAGAATGTTTCATACTGTACTTTTTTCCATACTATACTTACCTCATTTCACTCTTTAATGTCCTTTATTGGTGTGAATAGGGTGTTAGGAGCTATGCATGTGCAGTAGGAAGGTGTTTTTCTGAGTTAGGCTAGGTTAGGGTCCATAAGTACCAGTCCAGGAGCCAGTCACCAGAATGTTTATTATTGTATGAACCTACTTCTAAACCCTCATTTTATGTTTCTTTTGCATTTATTTCAGTCATTTATGTTCCTTATTGGTGTGATTTGGGTCATAAATAGGTGCTATGCATGTCCAGAGGGAGTTGTATAGGTGTTTCTCTGAGTTAGGGTCCAGAAGTACAAGTCCATAAGCTGGGGCCCAATATCCGGACAGGACCACTATCCAGACCTGCCTATGGCTCTATTACGTCGGATATTGGAGTGATTACTGTACACACATACACATACACACAAAGTAGTCCCACATTTATCTGGACGCTCGGTATCTGGATGTGTTCATTATTTGGAGGCTGGACCTTGGCTGTATTAAACATTTATCCAAATTTACTCGCTATTATCTGGACGTAAAATTCCCTGAGAACTTCGGCCTGCTACCGTATTTGCTGGTGTATAAGGCCTACCTGTGTATAAGACTACTTCCAATATTTCCATACAAAATGTGGGCTTAGAGGTATACTCTGTGCATAAGATGAGCCCCAACTCTTTAGACATTGGGAGCTTGCTGGTCCAGTAACCCCAGTCCTTTATCACTTTTCCCAACGACTAGTAAAGTGATACTTCCCGTACAGGTAAGTATAGTCAGAACAAGAAAGGTAAGAAAAATGTTGCCGTTGTTGGAGACTCCCAGGTGAGATATCTTAACAGAGCCATGTATACTCCACTTGCTAAACATGTGTGTCTTCCAGGGGCCAGGGTGGCTATTGTGGTAGAGAAAATTTCAAATATTGTGAAGGATAGTGGTGACAAACCCACTGTGTGCCTCAGTGTAGGAGGCAATGATATTAGTAGGTGTAAGAGTGAGGTACTGTGGCAGAAGGACAAGTTGATGTTAGAGACTGTTAGGGAGAGGGGAGGAACCCCTGTAGTGCTCAGTGTTTTGCCAAGGAGGTGGGTTGGAAGGGAGTGGTTGAGCGGGGCAATAGGTTTTAATTGCCGCCATGAAAAGTACTGCAAAGATAATGCAATACCTTTCATAGACAGCTGGGACCAGTTTTATGGATGGAGTGCCTTGTATAGTTGGGATGGGACTCAGCAGGCAGGGAGTTACAGTAACCCCTCCAATATCCAGATCAATAGAGCCATCGGTAGGTTCGGATATTGGTTTCATCCGGATATTGGGCCCCAGCTTATGGACTTGTACTTATGGACCCTAACTCAGAGAAACACCTATACAACTCCCTCCGGACATGCATAGCACCTATTTAACACCCAAATCACACCAATAAGGCACATAAATGACTGAAATAAAAGCAAAAGAAACATAAAATGTGGGTTTAGAAGTATGTTCATACATTAATAAACATTCTGGTACTTATGGACTCTAACCGAACCTAACTCTGAAAAACACATTCCTACTGCACATGCATGAGGTAAGTATAGTATGGAAAAAAGCACAGTATGACACATTCTAGTAAGTATAGTATGGAAAAAAGTACAATATGAAACATTCTGGTAAGTATAGTATGGAAAAAAGTACAATGTGAAACATTCTGGCTACTTACAGCAAGTCCCTGGCCACCTCGATGAATAACCGCCTCCTCTCGGACTCTGACAGTAAGAACGATTTCCTGAAGCACTTGCAGTACACTCTTCCTGAAGTCTTGCACTGAACTTAGTCAATAACACACAGAAGTCCGTTCTCTTCACAGTGTTCACTTTAGTCCAAATAATGTTCCATTAAATTTTAGTGTTGCACATTAACTTTTCCCAAGTTTTTTTTATTTTCCAAAGCCAAAACAAAGAAGGTTAGTTACGTTAAATTTCTTTTCTACTGAGTCTTTTCTCTCATTTCGAAAACCTTAACACAACACACTGTTTTTTTCACTGCACAACACTCAAAATTCCCGTGTGGTCTAGTGGAGAAGTTCTTGCTGTTTATTCACTGTCAGAGTCCGAGAGTATCACTGGCAGGCGACCAAGGGGTGCATTGGTGGGTCGTGGTGATGGCGTACCGACTACAGAAGACTCTGAAGATAGCCGCAAACTCACATCGAGCGGTGACTCCACTGTAGCTGATGTGCTGGGCTGTGGCTCGGAGCATGAGGGCCTGTCTTGGGGAGGCAACGGAGTGGAACCAGGGCTTGGCACAGCGGGGGTCACGGGCCTGAAAAAACTGTCAATCGTTGACTGACGCAAGGACTGACGATTCTGGCGATTGATGATGCGCTGCCAGAAAGCACGCACTTCCTCCACGAGTCCCAAGGGCCCCATCTCCCTGTCGCAGTCCGGGTGTTCCAGGTAGTCTAGGATGAACTCTAGATGTTCCCGCAGTGCGCTCAGCTTGGGGATGGCTGGAGTAGTGTCCTGCTGAGAGGAGTCCGCATCATCATCGCCTTCGTCGTCGGAATCTTCAAGTTCGGGACTGATACCAGCAACCGAAGACGCGATCTTGATATCAGACAACGTCTGATACCCAGGATCGCCCTCGTCGTCGTCCAGCCACTCATGAACATCGTCCACATCAACATCGTCGCCGTGCGTACGTAGCCGTGCATGGAAGTCATCCACGTCAAACCCTAGGAAATCGTACTCCACATCTGTTCCGAGAAGCAGACGAGACCAACCATTTTCAAGAGTTTTCACAGGGACTTCCTTCCATGCACTAGCCCAGTTGTACAGCGCAGACTTGATGTTGTAGCGGCGAAGATTTTCCAAAGTCCGCTTGCCTTGAGTGTCACGTCCTTCCCTGCGCTCGTCCTCGTCCTCGAGCACAACCATCACCTCGTCCAGGAACTTCCGACGGTACAGGCGCTTTGTTGCCACGATCACTCCTTGGTCCATGGGTTGAATGAGAGCAGTCGTATTAGGTGGCAGAAACATGCACCTAATACGGCCATTCTCAGCAACCAAGTCCTTGTCGCACGGGTGGGCAGGTGCATTGTCGAGAAGGAGAGCCTTTACCTGGTCGCGAGGAATTCCCAGTGTCTTCGTCTGGTACTGGATGACCTCCTTGACGAAGTGACGGTGAAACCAGTCTTTGAAAATCACAGCTGTGAACCATGCTTTCAAAGAATGGTACCATACGACAGGAAGGACATCCATCACCCCACGAAGGCACCGAGGCTGCTTTGCACGGCCAACAATAACGGGCTTAAGCCGGTGCATGCCGTTAGCATTGGCACAACACAAGCAGATATCCGTTCCTTAGAAAGCTTGCAGCCAGGTACACGCTTCTCCGTCTCATCAGCTAGAGTGTTCATTGGCACCGAGCGATAGAATAGGCCAGTTTCGTCAGCGTTATAGACTTGACCGAGAGTGAGGCCCTCCCTGTCGATCAAGCCTTTCACCTTGTGCCGAAACTCGTCCACTCCATCCTCGTTAGCGTCCAATGCTTCGCCATGTGCTTTACGGTTAGTAAGGCCATGTCGCAACTTGAACGCGAAGAGCCAACCCTCGGATGCCTTGAAGTCTAGGGCGTCGTGAAGCCTTGCAAACTTCTCAGCAGCAGCCTTCAGCTCCGTTCCACGTACCATCACACCAGCTGCACGTTGCTGTCGATACCAAATCCACGTGGAGCTGTCGATTTCTGCATACTTGGGGGTAAACATAACCTTCCTCTCCACGTTGCGTTTGCTTCTCGACGAGAAGTCAACCGTGTACTGCATGAGCTTGTCTCGGGAACGCTTGATATCGAACAAAGTCGACCGGGCCAGGTTGAACTCGAGGAGAATGCGTGAAGAAGACCAACCCGCATCAACTTTCTCCAATATCTCCCGTTTCTTCTCCAGAGTCAACACCACTCTCTTCCTTTTCTCAGGAGGCAGGGCCATCATCACACACACTAAGAGAAGGGCAGAGAGCAGCAGGAGGCCTTGCAGCAAGTACGGCACCACCACAAAAGCAAGCACGTGGGCAGCCATGGCGAAGAGCGTAGGTCCAGTCGTGGTGAGAGATAGGCGGGAAGTGGGGAGGATGCAGCGGCGCTCTATCGGACGTCAGAGGAATGACGAACCAAAACAATGCTCTCACGCGGCGCGCGCGGCAAGTTCAAATTACGGACGGCAAAAAAAAAAAAAAATTTAATCCCAGGACGATAAGGTTCGGTTAGTGGGGATGTTCGGTTATTGGGCATCTGGATATTAGAGTGATTACTGTGTTAGCTGGAATGATAGATAGGGAGTTAGAGATTTTTATTTTCAAGGTTGAGAAGTAGATGTACAGGAAGTTACAGCAGCTGCACTCAGAAATCATTATTACCATTTTTGGATAGATGCATCAAGACTTGCAAAAGTAAGAACAAAAGTTTAACCATTAGTGTAGATACAACCACTCAGGCACCTCAGATTGAGCAGGCGATGATAGAAGACAGAACAAGCAATGATAGAAGGGCGATAAGTGATAGTACAAAAAATTGTTACATTAGTTAAGTTAAGAGTTTCCCAGTTAGTAATGAAATAAAAAGCAGTAAATCCCAAGGTAGAGGCATAACTACTCGTATTAATCTGAAAGTGTACTACACAAACAGCCGGAGTTTACGTAATAAAATGGATGAACTGAGGGCTTTAATCTGTAGAGAGAAAATAGACATTGCCGTTACTAGTGAAACTTGGATGAATACAGACACTTGAGAATTTTTAGCAGAATATAAGATAAAGGGCTATAATATTTTTGTATCAAACCATCTGGGAAGAAAGGGGGGTGGGGTAGCTATTTATGTATATGATTCATTAAACTGTTTACAATAAAGCAGACATTAAAGTAAACAGGGACACAGAAAGTGTCTGGGTTGAAATTACTAACAATAGGGAGAAATTAGTCATAGGAGCGATTTACAGATCTCCAAAATTAAGTAGAGCAGATAGTAAACACCTCTGGGAGGAAATTAGGAAAGCATCACAGTCCAGCTTAGTAATAATTGTAGGGGACCTTAATCTGCCAAGGATAGGTTGAAGAAATCAGACAGGGGAAGCAGAGTCAGGAATTTCTAGAGGTAGTACAGGATAATTTCCTTTTATCAGTATATCAGGGAGCCCACCAGAGGTAATAATATACTAGATTTGGTTTTAGCTAATAAAGAAAATATCATTAGTGATATAGAGGTTGGTGGACGACATGGTAATAGCAATCATGAAGAGATTAAGTTCAGATTTTTGGGGATGTCTGTTCCACTGGAAATACCTCCACCATTCCTAATTTTCGTCTAGGAGATTTCGATGGATTAAGAGCTTATTTTAGAACAGTATTCCACAGAGAGAATAGCTGTTTTAGGGAGTGCCAGGTCAGTGGGGAACCCCAGGTCATAGGTGAGGGGCAGGAAACAGGTGGGAATGCGTGCCAGGTGTCTGTGGAAGGTGAGGTCATGGGTAGGAGTGTAGTACAGGTGACGGGGATTAACTCAGATCCAGTACCAAGCAGACGTTCGACCAGTGAGAAATATAACGGGTTAGTAAATATAATACACGGAGGCCAAGATAGATATATCCCTTCAAAGCCGTTTAGAACGAATAATTCAGAACCAAGATGGTTAAACAACAGATTAAAATCTCTCATAGGCCAAGGGAAAGGAATACAGTATATAGAAAAATAAAACGTGGAGAGGAACACTTATGTAACCAGTATGCGATTTTAAATAGAGAAGTAAAGAGGGAGATACAAAAAGCAAAGAGAAGTTATGAAATTAAAATTGCTAGTGAATCAAAAGAGAACCCCAAGGGTTTTTATCAAATGTATCATACAAAAATTAAAGATAGGATAGGACCACTCAGAACACAATCAGGTGACATTACCAGTGAAGATAAAGAAATGTGCTCCATCCTAAATAATTATTTCATATCAGTATTCACCAAGAAGAAAGACTGGGAAGGTATGAGCTAGAGCAGATGGAAGGGGTGGAAAACGTATGTAAGATATTCACGGAGGAGATAGGCGCAGCGTGTGAGGCGGTTTGTGGAGTGAGGAGGAGATGCAAGGGTGTGCAAGAGACAGCATGGTGGAATGATGAGGTGAAACGAGCTGTGGAACAAAAGAAGAAGGCATATAGTGAATGGTTAGCGAGTAGAGGTAGGGGAGAAGATGAGAGAGAGAAGAGAGAGGTATATGTGAGCAGGAGAAGGGAGGTTAAGAGACTGGTGAAGGAGAGTAAGAAGAAAGTGGATGAAGAGTTTGGGAGGAATCTGAGTGTGAAATGGAGGGAGAGTAAGAAATTGTTTTGGAAGGAGGTAAAGAAAGTAAGGCAGTGTGAAAGGGGAAATAGTAGGGGAGTGAAAGATAGGAATAATAGATTGTTGGTGGAGAAGAGAGAAACTGAAGAGATGGAAGGAGCACTTTGAGGATTTGTTGAATGTGGAGAGTGAGAACAGTGCGAGTGTAAGTGGTTGGGAAATGGCTGGGAGAAGAAGAGATGAGAGGAGGGAGGAAGAGATCAGTAGGGCGGAGGTCGTGGAAGCGATGAAGAATATTAAGTTGGGAAAGGCCCCAGGTATTGATGGAGTGTGTGGTGAAATGCTTAGGTATGGGGGTGAGATTGTTGTGGAGTGGATATGGAAGTTGTGTAGATTGGCTTGGGAAGAGGGAAGGGTTCCAGAGGACTGGAAATCAGGTATAATTGTTCCTTTATACAAAGGAAAAGGAGAGAGAGAAGTATGTGGTAACCATAGGGGTATTTGCCTATTTAGTGTGACTGGTAAAATATATGGTAGAATACTCATTGATAGGGTTAGGCATATGACAGAGGAGCTAGTTGGAGAAGAACAAGGGGGATTTAGGAAGGGAAAAGGGTGTGTAGATCAGATATTTGTTCTAAGATGTTTAGTGGAGAAATATCTAGAGAAGGGAAGGAAAGTGTATGCTGCCTTTATGGACTTGGAGAAAGCTTATGACAATAGATAGGCAAGGTATGTGGAAGGTATTAAGAATATATGGAGTGGAGGGGAAATTGTTGAGTGCTGTGAAGAGTATGTACGAGGGAGCTAGGGCTACGGTGCGAATGGATGGTGAGCTGAGTGAGTTCTTTGATCTCAAGGTGGGACTGAAACAGGGTTGTGTGATGTCTCCATGGCTGTTTAATATATACATGGATGGGGTTGTAAAGGAGGTGCAGGGTAGGGCAGTGGATGTGGGGGTGGCTCTAATGAATGAGGGTGAGATTTGGAAGCTTCCGGTGTTGCTGTTTGCTGATGATACAGTGCTGTTGAGTGAAGATGAATGGGAGTTGCAAGGTTTGGTGAATGAATTTGGGACAGTGTGTAGGAGGAGGAATCTGAAAGTTAATGTAAACAAAAGTAAAGTTATGGTGTTTGAGAGGAATGAAGTCACAGAGTGTGCAGTGAGGTTGGATGGTGAGGATATGGAGAATGTGAGTGCATTCAAGTACTTGGGTAGTGTGATGAGTAAGGATGGAACTTTGGGGGATGAAGTGCGTGAAAGGGTACAGCAGGGAAGGAAGGTTGTTGGTATACTGAGAGCAGTGATGAGAAGTAGGGAGGTGAGTATGGAAGTTAAGAAGTCACTGCATGATAGTATTGTGATCCCTACCCTGACGTATGGAAGCGAGGCATGGACCTTACAAGAGGGGAACAAGTCAAGAGTGAGAGCAATGGAAATGAGTTACTTGAGAGGAGCATGTGGAGTGACGTGGAGGGACTGGTTGATGAATGAAGAAGTGAAGGAACGCTGTGGGGTGGATGTGGATGTGGTTGAGAAGATTAGGAGAAATACACTGAGGTGGTTTGGACATGTGGAGAGAATGGAGAATGAACGACTGACTAAGAGGGTGTATGTGGGTGAGGTGGGAGGAGGGAGAGGGAGAGGTAGACCAAGGATGAGGTGGAGGGATGGAGTTGAGAGGTATATGAGGGAGGGGGGGGTGAGTTGGGGGGAGGGTAGTCAAATGGTGGGTGACAGAGCGACTTGGAGGCGTTTTGTCTGCGGCCACCCTTTGCGGGATTAGGGCGTCGGGCTATAGATAGATAGATAGATAGATAGTATTCACCAAGGAAAATGTAGACCTGGTCCCTCAAGCAGCATATATTTACGATGATAATACGGAAAATATCCCTAGTAAAATAACCATTAGTAAGGAGGACATATTGAAAGAAATTAATAATTTAAAACCTCGAAATCGCCAGGTCCGGACAATATGTATGCAAAATATATAAAAGAAACCAAAGAGGAATTATGTCAGCCACTTTTAACGTTATTTAATGACTTTAATTTCAGGAGAAGTTCCAGAGGCATGGAAGACCGCAAACGTAGTACCCATCTTTAAAAAGGGTGATAAATCAGCTGCGTCGAATTATCGTCCGATAAGTCTAACGTCAATAGTAGGAAAAATGTTAAGAGTCAGTTTTGGCAAATAAGATTAGAGAACACTTAGAATGATTTAATCTTATAAACGAAAGTCAGCACAGATACAGGCAAGGACGATCCTGCCTCACAAACTTGTTGTCATTCTACTTGGAGGTCTATGAGGCAGTAGATAGCGATAAAGCTTACGATGTTATGTTTGACTGGGACAGGGAAGGTTTGGAGCCAGCAGATCCAGTGTCTGGCCCTTGGCCTTTGATTGATACTGCTACTGTGAGTGAGGCAATAGGCAGGATGAGGGTGGGGAAGGCAGCAGGTGTGTCTGGGTTGACTGCCGAAATGTTGAAGGCCTCAGGCGATATAGGGGTGAGTTTAGTCACTGACCTGATAAATAGGATTATTTATGAGTGTGTTGTCCCAGATGATTGGCTGAAGAGTGTAATTGTAAATGTGTATAAAGGGAAGGGTGATGCCCTGGAAAGAGGAAATTATAGAGGTATAAAGCTTTTAGATCAGATAATGAAGGTAATGGGGAGAGTTTTAGAAGGTATGCTTAGAGAAAGAGTGAATATTGATGAGATGCAGTTTGGGTTCATGCCAGGTAGGGGGACCACTGATGCCATATTCATTGTTCGACAGCTTCAGGAAAAATATATTGGTAGGAGAAGGGATCTTTATTTTGTTTTTGTTGATTTGGAAAAGGCCTTTGACAGAGTCCCTAGAGAGGTGGTGAAGTGGGCAATGAGAAAGTGTGGCTTGGAGGAGTGGCTCGTTAGGGTGGTTATGGCCATGTATGTGAGTGCTCACACCCAGGTGAGAGTGAATGGAGATTTGAGTGATGAGTTTTCCGTGAATGTTGGTGTGCATCAGGGGTCAGTTTTGAGTCCCATGTTGTTTATCATGGTACTTGAATCCCTTTCACGTGACTTTAGAAACGGACTCCCGTGGGAGTTGTTGTATGCTGATGATTTGGTGTTGATTGCAGAGAATGAAAGGGAGGCGGAGGAAAGGTTTAGGAAGTGGAGAGATGGTATGGGGCAAAAGGGTTTAAGGGTAAATGCAGATAAAACATAAGTGATGATATCTACGGTTGGTGGCGGTACTGTCAAAGACGAGGGAGAGTGGCCATGTGCAGTTTGCCACAATGGCGTGGGAAGTAATTCCATCTTGTGCGGTGTGTGTGATAAATGGGTGCATAAGAGATGTAGTGGTATCAGAGGTAGACTGCGAGATAATGCTGATTTTATGTGTGCGGCGTGCCAGGGTGAGCAGGTGGAGATTTTCAGACGTGAAAGGATTGAATTGCTGGTGAAAGTGTGTGGAAGAGTTTTGTTATTTGGGAGACATGTTGTGTGCTGGAGGTGGGGCTGGAGCTAGCTCTGTGGCTAGGGTGAGAAGTGGTTGGAAGAAGCTCAGGGAGCTCTTGCCTCTCCTGACATTGAGAGGGCTCTCCCTACATGCTAAGGGGTCTTTGTATGCAGCATGTGTTAGGAGTGTAATGCTGTATGGCAGTGAGACCTGGGCAGTGAAGGAGGAAGATATTCGCCGGCTCAGACGTACAGAAATGACAATGATTTGGTGGATGTGCAGTGCGTCCCTGCGTCCAAGGCCTGTAGGGGCTGGGTTTACAATGGAAGAGTTGGGAGGTAGGATGGGACTGGAGTGTATTGGTGTTGCGATGAGGAGATGTAGATTGAGGTGGTTTGGACATGTGGAGAGGATGGGGGATGATAATTGGGTGAGGAAGGTGAGAAGTGTTAATATTGGGGGTGGGGTTATGAGGGGTAGACCGAGAAAGACATGGGACGAGGTCATTAAGTGTGACCTTAGGGTTAAGGGACTGAACAGGGAGGCTGCAATAGATCGTGCAGCGTGGAGAGCCGCCATTAGGTGACCAAGGCCGACACATGCAAGCATGTTGGAGACTTTAAAAACGAACACGAAACGAAACGAACATTTTAGTAAAGCTTTTGATAGGGTCCCACACAAAAGGTTAGTTAGAATGGTTCAAGCACACGGTATAGATGGCAATATATTAAAATGGATAGAATCCTGGCCGAAAGAACGAAAGCAGAGAGTATTAATAAATGGAACTAAGTCAGATTGGGGATTAGTAACTAGCGGTGTACCACAGGGTTCAGTACTCGGTCCCTTATTATTAAAAATATATATAAATGATCTAGACTTAGGAGTCACTAGCATCAGCAAATTGCTGACGATATGAAACTAGGGTGTATCATTAACTCGACTGATGATTACCATAACTTAAAAAAGGACCTCGATGCATTGTCCAGATGGTCTAAAACTTGGCAAATGGAATTTAACGTTGAAAAATGTAAAGTACGTAATGTAGGCAAGACCATTGGAGATACTAAATACAACTTAGATAACAAAGAAATTAGCAAATCGGAATGCAAGAGAGATCTAGGAGTTATGGTTAGTAACGACCTCAAACCAAGGCAACAGTGTATTAACCCACCCCATCCCGACCACTTTTCCACCACTGACTCCCCCCAATCCCGACCATTTTTGGAACAAATTTTTTTTTGGCTCAAACCTCCGCTTTTGGTGAGAAACATCGAAAAATCATAGAGAAATCGCTCACCTGAGGTTTAAAATACTCGATACAGGTAGCAGTACCTCCTCACCTTACTGTGTTTTCTATGAGGCTGGCTCCAAAGAAAACGAGTTCTATGGAAGTGTGACCATTCCACACCACTCATAAATGGTATTTATTTATTTATTTGGTACGAATTTATATGTAGTATGAGAGAATATTGGTTTTCACACAGTAATATAGGCAATATAAACATTGTTTCAATAAACACTTCAACATACCTGACCTTTTTTGGCAACATTACCTGATCATCATTTCTGACTGTTTCTTCCTCTAATGCTATGTAAAGTTTGTCCTCCACGTTGTCATCGATTGGGGAATCACTCTGGCCCTGAATTTTGTACCGTGGCATGACATGGCTTTACTGGCCAGGTCGCTGGTAACGGGTGAATTGCTGAGACAGTGGCGAGCAGGGGGGGGGAGGTCATGCTGGGTAAGGCATTGTCCCTGCCAGGCATCTTGTAGAGGAAAGTGTCCCGTGTATACGTACCAACAAATCACTCGCGGAAATTGAAAATTGTGCAAATTAGGGACCTCGCAATTGATTCGCGTTTATGTATGTCAGTGGGATTGGCAGTGACAAAACGTGTGGACGTTAATTCACGTCGACGGAACGCCACGGGTTAAAGCAAGAAATAAAGCTAATAGGGTCCTAGGATTTATTTCGAGAAGCGTGAGCAACAGGTCATCAAAAGTAATACTGCAACTGAATCTAGCATTAGTAAGGCTTCATTTAGACTACGCAGTACAATTTTGGTGCCCTTACTATAGAATGGATATTAACTCATTAGAAAATGTACAGAGAAGAATGACAAAAATGATACATGATGGTTGGAACCTGTCGTATGAAGACAGACTGAAAAGACTAAAGGCCGTTTCACACTGGCTGCAATGCTACGTGAGTCACGTTATGCTGGCGATGCCGAGCCATATGGCTTTCAATCACTTGCGTTGTTTTAAATGAGACAGTTCACACCGGATGCAAAGCTACGCATGTGATGCCTGTGACACCACTCACATAGCTTTCCCAATTGCCGGGCCGGCAATTTTTCCCGGCGTAGCTTTGCTCACGCATGCGCACTTGGTCTTGGGACTTGCACCAGCTGCCCTGCACTCCCCATTCTCAGTCCCCAGATGTCAGTCTGCTGTCTGTTATGTGCACTTGAACGAGACGTATCATTGGAGAGCCCATATGCAGAATGGAGCAGCTGATAGAGGAGGTACAGAAATATCCGTGCTTGTATGATATGACCACGGAAGGCTACCGGGACATTACCCTGAAGGACAGATGCTGGGAGAATATAGCAAAGAGCCTTCAAATGGATTGTTAGTATATTTTTTGTCTTTGTTAACTGATTGATGTAAATAGTACATATCCTATGATTACAATGTAATAAAAATACTTTGTATGTATCTATACAATATATATTCTCTACAGACTCATAGAGAACATTCTCTCTCTCTCTCTCTCTCTCTCTCTCTCTCTCTCTCTCTCTCTCTCTCTCTCTCTCTCTCTCTCATTAACGACGGCTGACCATATCCGTCTGCCAGGGAACACTTCCCTCTTCTGATGTGAAGTACTCCATGAATGCGTTGCGTACTTCAGAAGCCTCACGGGAGACAGTCTGAAATATTGTCTAAATTTCTCTTCATCTATTTCCAGCTCTTGAATAAGATGATGATATTCATCACATTCTAGTCTTTTCATATTTGTTCCATGTACCCACTTCTGTTTTCTCTTATTGCTCATGGCTACAGTTAACATTAATAACTCCTCCTCCTCAGGGGACCACAGAGTACCATCTCCCATCGCTGCAGCCAAGAAACTGTGTGTGTGTTAACACACATAGCGTCTGGTGTGAACACTCGCATAGCAAACATCGTTAGTGTGAGTCTGCAGCATAACGTGGCCCACATGGCATGACAGCCGATGTGAAACAGCCCTAAGTCTGCACTTGCTAGAGAGGCGTAGAGTAGGGGGGAGACCTAATTGAGGTGTTTAAGTGGATGAAGGGTATAAATAAGGGAGATATTAGCAAGGTACTTAAAGTGAGCATACAAGATAGAACTATAAGTAATGGTTTCAAACTAGAAAAATTCCGATTCAATAAGGAAATAGGTAGAAATTGGTTTGGTAATAGAGCAGTAGACGAATAGAATAAGCTACCTAGTAAAGTTGTTGCTGCCTCTTGTATTGAGAGATTCAAGCATAGGCTTGATAAGCATATGACAAACAAGGGGTGGGTATAGAAATAAAGAAAATCTTATAACCTATACTGATTCATACTTTTTCCTTTTCAGGTTACACTACGATAGTCTCTGCTCTCCTTTCACACTTTCCTATAAAATGTCCACGCCAGTTTTTCTATACTGCGTGGTGTTCTGGCTTTTTCCTGCCGGCTTCAGCTGGAGGGTTTGGAGGGCTGGGGAGAGCCTTCTTCTTTGCTGTCCTTATCTCATTCTAGTACTTCAGTTACTCTTCTAGAAGCTGCCTAGCACGGGCCAACTGGCCTACTGCAGTTATCCTCTCTTCTCATGTTCTTATGTTCTGTTAACACGTTGCTAAGCAACACAGCCTTTGGTTAGGTTTTACTGTAAACCAGCTTCTTCTGTGGGTTTTACAGGCTATCTAAGCTGCATGTGCCACCTCCTATATCAAAATTGGTTATTGTTATGCCAGGTGTTTAAAGGTCAGCTTCCTGTCCCTTGAACACCTAGTGTGCAGCTGGGTTCTCTTTCTAGACCAGAGCTTATACAAATAAGAGAGAGGCAGGACACAAAAACTCAAGGCAACAACCTTACACGTGTATTGACTAATTCTATTCGTGGAACAGGTAGATGTCACAACAACAGAAATCTGGGTATTTATAAGTCATATGCAAGTATCGCGGACAGTAGTATCACACCGGATACTATTTAGACAGTAGTTCAGGATAGTAGGTGAACAGCACAACGAATAATGTTTGCAGTCTTTTGGAAGGGGAATAGATTATTGTCACTTGGAGGGAAACATAAACTGTGCTTAGGCTGGGCAGCTAATTCACAGATCTTGCAGTGCAGAGGAATTACACTGTGAAGGGCGAGTTTGATGTTCACTGAAATCACTGCACTCTTATTAGATCTTTCTTCTTGCTCTCACTATTTCACTATCTGCCCAAACCATAACTATCTATCTGTCTATCTATCTATAGCCCGACGCCCTAATCCCGCAAAGGGTGGCCGCAGACAAAACGCCTCCAAGTCACTCTGTCACCCACCATTTGACTCCCCTCCCCCCAACTCACCCCCCCCTCCCTCATATACCTCTCAACTCCATCCCTCCACCTCATCCTTAGTCTACCCCTCCCTCTCCCTCCCTCCACCTCACCTACATACACCCTCTTAGTCAGTCTTTCATTCTCCATCCTCTCCACATGTCCAAACCACCTCAGTGTATTTCTCCTAATCTTTTCAACCACATCCACATCTACCCCACAACGTTCCTTCACTTCTTCATTCGTCAACCTGTCCCTCCACGTCACTCCACATGCTCCTCTCAAGTAACTCACTTCCACTGCTCTCACTCTTGACTTGTTCCCTTCTTGCAAGGTCCACGCCTCGCTTCCATACGTCAGGGTAGGGATCACAATACCATCATGCAGTGACTTCTTAACTTCCATACCCACCTCCCTATTTCTCATCATTGCTTTCAGTGTACCAACAACCTTCCTTCCCTGACAGAGGACGAGGGCTTCCGGCCATCGCTGAAGCCCATAACCATAACTATCACACGTTAATAACCCTTGGACTTATATTCCCTCGGATAATACACTGCCCGATATTCAAGTCACTATTACACTGTCACTGCACTCTTCACCGTCACTCACTGTCGGTGGGGCGGCGGCATGGTTAGTGGGGGCAGCGGGAGGACTCACAACCCTACTCCTGATGGGGGCTGAGTCCCGCCTGTGGCCTCTGTATCAAGCGGCCACGGGATCACTTGTAGGGGGGTCCTCTCTCATCCGAGGCTGTGGGCGGCGAAGGGCCCTGCACTGTCAGGGCTGGGATTTGGAGTGCGGCCCTCAGGGCTGGGGCCAAACAGCCTCCTGAAGCACCCACTTGGGCTCCTGACAGAGGACAAGGGTCATCTGCATCGGGGTGGGGAAAGGCCTCGCCCGAGGGTCCTGGGGGTGGCCTCAGGGGCCCGGTGGTTGCGGTCTCCTGCCATTGGGGACACCGTATGGAGAGAGCTGCAGTGTCGGCCGTCATCAGAGTCTGTCAGGCAAGGTCCCTCTGGAGCCGGCTGGGCGGAGGACAACCCTGGGGATAGCACAGGGCCTCTCCACAGGTCCTCGGGACTGGGACCCTCCTTCTGGAGGTTGTCACGTTGGAGGGGGGGTGGCAGCACCTGACGGAGGAGCGGCTTCTGGCCGTCTCCTGTCATAGGGCCCGGCTGCTGACCGTGGTCTTTTTGGGAGCGCGGCTTCCGGCTGTCGCTGAAGCCCAGCTACTTGCCATGGCCCGTGTGGGGGAGCAGCTACCGGCTGTCTCCTGAAGGAGGGGTGAGCGGCTACCAGCCATCTCAAGGGCACCTTCAGAGCGGCTACCGGCCGTCTCCTGAAGGAGGGGTGAGCGGCTACCGGCCGTCTCAGGCACCTTCAGAGCAGCTACTGGTCGTCTCCTGACGAAGGCTGGAGCGGCTACCGGCCGTCTCCTGACGAAGGTGGGAGCAGCTACCGGCCGTCTCCTGAAGGAAGGGTGAGCGGCTACTAGCTGTCTCAAGGGCACCTTCGGAGCGGCTACCGGCCGTCTCCTGAAAGAGGGGTGAGTGGCTACCAGCCGTCTCTAGGGCACCTTCAGAGTGGCTACCAGCTGTCTCCTGACGAAGGTGGGAGCAGCTACCGGCCGTCACCTGAAGAAGGGGTGAGCAGCTGCAGGCTGTCTCAAAAAGGGCACAGCTACTGGACGTTGCAGGGGTGCTGCCTGGAGCTATAGGAGTAGCTCCACCCCGATCCTATCAATGGTCAGCTTGCCCGCAAGGTAGTTTCTTTTTCCTGCTATGGTGGCGGTGGGCGAGTTCCAGGTCATAGGGGCGCGTGGCCCGGGCGAACTTATGTCCCTGTCGCCTGGGGTCGGGTCACGCTCTGTCTGCCCCTCTGTAGGATCCTCCCAGGGGTGTCGTGTTGCCCTCAGTCACCATTCCCGGCATTTTAGTTATAATATAATATTCGAGTATAAACTCATACTTTATTAAAAACTTAAAATCAAGTTACCATGGATTTTATAAAATAGGTTAAAGGAACGTTACATTTTATTCAAAGGTGAAGCTTTGGCATCAGCTTCCTCTTCCTCATCCCCCCACAAAATGTCATCTTCTGTGCCATCCACTGAACTGAATATTCCACATTTCTTAATTGGAGTTGATGACTGTTTCACAGAAATATCATTCCATGCCTTGATAAATCACAACTCATCCAGACCCAAGGCACGCATATTCCGACCACTTGTATACGACTTTTCACCACTGATCATTTACTTGTTCCATTGCTCAACGATGCGGTCTTTGAATGGATTATTCAGACAGACATCAAGTGGTTACAGGATTGAAGTTAATCCACCAGGAATAACGTCAATGTCACTGTAGTTTATCACTGTTGGTAATGAACCCTGCTTCAGACCTGGCAACCCTACACTCGGTGGTAGTTCGTAAACAACCCGCCAGTCGCTGCAGATACACATAGTGGTGTTCATGGCGTGGGCTAAACAAGTTACTCATCTTTCTTGACTTCATGGCTGTATCCATGGAGACATTTTTTTATAAAAGTTTGCCTTCATATAGAAGACAAGTTGTTTGATGATGATGATAGTAATTTCAACAGTTTTTGACCGTTTGTGTACTATATACATGGAAACAAGGACCAAGGTGAGTGTTTAGCGATGTTCCCTATCACGCCTATGGATTCCAAAATCTCAGGATGTAGAGGTTAGGATTTTATACCCGTGTTTTGGACGACCCCCAATTCTAGGCATTTTTTTTTTGAGGTTCCAAAGTTGCCCTATACACCGGCAAATACGGTAGTCGACTTGTTCAAACATTCAGTATCGTGGCCACTGGGCATGAGCCGTGAGCAGGTAGTAGTTCATAACCCACAACCAGAGCTAAAATGTCCGTCCGGCCCTGTGCTGAATGGTCAAAATCGTGCGCTCGTCATATCGCTCCCAACGAACCTCCAGCACCCAAGTAACATAACTGTAACCCACAAACGGTGTCAAAACGTCCGTATGCATTCTCATTGAATGTCCAATATTGTGCGGCATATGGGCTAAGTCTTTCCCAACCGCCCTCTCCATCGAAGACAGACCACAAGCCACGAGTACATGTTCAGCGACAGCGGCCGTCTGCCTTTCTACCAAACATCGAAAGTCCCTCGGTCCTGGTGAGTTGTTTCCCCATGGCCACTTGGTGTCTAATGGACCACAAGCCACGAGTAAATGCATGGTAGAAGTGTCCTTCCACCTGTTGATGGAAGTGGGAGGATCCTGCCCACAGCCTCGCTTCTCCCCCCCTCCCGTCCCTCCTCCATATCCTCCCAGCTCCCCCCTCACTTCCTCAGTCCCTACCCTCCTCCATGGTGATAGCACTGACTTGTGAGTTTTCAAGTTTTTTTTTTCAATTTATTTGCTTACAATTGGTCATATGGAAATTCCAAAGTGATCATGAGAAAGCTCATGAAATTCTGCATCCAGACATGTGCTTAACTCTTGGAAGATCACTCTATCTATCTATCTATATATCTATAGCCCGACGCCCTAATCCCGTAAAGGGTGGCCGCAGACAAAACGCCTCCAAGTCGCTCTGTCACCCACCATTTGACTACCCGACCCCCCAGCTCACTCCCCCCTCCCCCATATACCTCACAACTCCATCCCTTCACCTCATCCTCGGTCTACCCCTCCCTCTCCTTCCCTCCACCTCACCTACATACACCCTCTTAGTCAGTCTTTCATTCTCCATTCTCTCCACATGTCCAAATCACCTCAGTGTATTTCTCTTTATCTTCTCAACCACATCCACATCCACCCCACAACGTTCCTTCACTTCATTCGTCAATCTGTCCCTCCATGTCACTCAACTTGCTCCTCTCAAGTAACTCATTTCCACTGCTCTCACTCTTGACTTGTTCCCCTCTAGCAAGGTCCACACCTCGCTTCCATACATCAGGGTAGGGATCACAGTACTGTCATGCAGGGACTTCTTAATTTCCATACTCACTTCCCTGTTTCTCATCACTGCTTTCAATGAACCAACAACCTTCCTACCCTGCTGTACCCTTTCAAGCACTTCATCCCCAAAAGCTCCATCCTTACTCATCACACTACTCAAGTACTTGAATGCACTCACACTCTCCACATCCTCACCATCCAACCTCACTGTGCATTCTGTGACTTCATTCTTCTCAAACATCATAACTTTACTCTTGATTACATTAACTTTCAGATTCCTCTTCCTACACACAGTCCCAAATTCATTCACCAAACCTTGCAACTCCCATTCATCTTCACTCAACAATACTGTATCATCAGCAACCAGCAACACCGGAATCTTCCACATCTCACCCTCATTCATTAGAGCCACCCTCATATCCACTACCCTACCTTGCATCTCCTTTACAACCCCATTCATCTATATATTAAACAGCCATGGAGACATTACACATCCCTGTTTCAGCCCCACATTGCAAAAAACTACATTAAAAGCGAGACGATCAAGACGTAAGGAAATTCAGTTTCCCAAATAGGGCAGTTGATCAGTGGAATGCACTACTGAATGAAATAGTGTGTGCCACAACTATTCATAAATTTAAGGATGTGTATGATAAAAATTGTTTAATTCATGGGACAGTATGAGCTTGAATCATTCCAGTAAAGATACAATTAGGTAAGAACACACACACACATACACACAGGGCATCGTCGTAGGTAGACGTCCGTTACCGGCGCTCTATACCAGACCAACACGGCCAGAGACATTACCTAAATAAGTATCTTTGAATGAGTCAAGCTCTGTACCAGGTTAGACTAAATGATTTTTCATTATTAAAAGGAAAAGAAATAATAAGTTTAAATAAGACTGGTTCAAACAGAACATAGAACCACGATGCGTTGAGTCAGCTGGGTTTGTTTATACTACAGCAACATGTGGAAAGTGTAAGTACATACTCTGTTCATTTAGTATTACAAAATGGATACATACTTCAGTAAAACAAATTTGGAAAAGAAAAGGGATAAAAGTAAAAAGCAAAATGATGATTTCTACCAAGAACTGGTTGAAGTGGAGACTCACAATAGACTGGTTGAACGTGTACACAAACTAGAAATGGCTTTCAAAAATGAAATGGATGAAATAAAGAAGCAAATGCACTTGCAAAAGGAAGAGATAGAAAAACTAGGAAGGGAGGCCAATAAGAAAGACGCAACCATCAGTGAACTAACAGTGGAATTGAGTACGCTTAGGAAGAAAGTGAGTGAAATGGGAAGTACAGTAGTCAATCACGAGAGTGTTATGGAAGAGTTAAAAAATGACACAGAGACAATTAGACAAGCAAGCAGTCTTATGGACCAGAGCAGTGATATTGAGGAGAAGATAACACAGGTGAATGAAGCTGTGCAAAGCTACAAAAATGATGTAGAAACCACGTATGCTGAAATGGTGAAAGTAAAGAAAGACTTAGAAACAAGGGTGGAGGAAAAAAGCATTAAAAAGGAAGTGAAAAGAATAATCCAAAACAATCCAAAGTTAGTCAGAGATTCAGTAGAAATAAATAAATCAATAGTAATCACTGGTATAGAAGAGGAAGAAATTAAAAACAAGATCACTAGAGACAAAAAGGAGATGGCAAATGTAATGAGCTTACTGAAAGAAGTATCAGAGGAAATCTGTAGTAAAGATATAGAAGAACACAAAAGGTTAGGGAAATACGAGAAAAGCAAGACAAGGCCTCTAAAGGTGACTTTCCAGAGTGTAAACACTGTGGAAGAGATACTAAAAAATGCAAAGAATCTTATGGAAAAAGAGGAGTTCAAAAATGTATGGATAAAAAGATGCCTAACACAAGAGGAACTGGAATTACTGAAAGAGAAAAGGGAGGAAGCAAAAACAAAAAATGATGGAAGATCAGAAGAGGAGAAGAAGAAATTTTTTTACAAAGTACTGTAATAGGATTGCAGGTACGAAAGTGGTACACAAACAGGATGGAAGAAAAAGGAGGAAGTTAGTAGAACCATGTCATGGCAAGTATATAAACAAGATGATAAAGTTGATGTACTCAAATGTGGATGGAATGGTATCTAAATTACTAGAGATGAATGATTATGTCAGAGAAAATGAACCACAAATAATATGCCAAACTGAGACAAAATTAACACCAAGGATATCCAATGACATACTAAACTTAGAGGAATACAATATATGGAGAAGAGACAGAAATTTAAAAAAAGGAGGAGGAATTTTAATATTAACTAAGAAAAATCTAAAAGTCAAGGAAATAAACCTAGATATACCATCACAAGTAGAACTGATTGCAGTAGAGATTGACACATCTGAAGGTAAAGTAATTGTAGCCAATTTGTACATGCCACCCAGATCAAACACATGGGAAAGAGACGAATATGAGGACCTGGCAGAGAGTACAATTCAGAGTATAAGATCATTGCTACATAAAATGGAAGAGAAATCGGAAAGAATTATACTAACTGGGGACTTCAATACAAATATAAATTGGAATACTCTAGATATAAATAGCCAAGAAAGCTGTTGGGACCAAAAGCTCCTGGATCTCGTACAAGAGTTTTTCTTAACGAAACATGTGAGGGAAACCACTAGAAAAAGAGGACTTGATGTACCTTCAGTGCTAGATCTAATATTTACTAGGCAAGAAAATGACATTGACAGTTTAATATATCACCCTCCACTCGGCAAAAGCGATCATGCAGTACTAAATTTAACTTCAGGATAGCATATGACATAGTAAACAGCAATGACAGTTACAAAAAGAGCCTAAACTATAAAAAGGGAAATTATCAAGACCTAAAGAAGTATTTCTTAGAAGTTGATTGGGAAAATGAGCTTCGAGGACAAGATTTAAATGCTGTATATAAAATTTTTGTGAATTTTATGAAATAGGAGTCCAGAAGTACATCCCACAGCCCAAAGAAGCAGATAAGAAAATACAGAAATGGCTCAATACAGAATGTAAAAAATCAAAAGAAAGAAGAGATTTGTTGTGGAATAGATACAGAAGACACAATAGTGAAAGGGCGTATAATAATTACAAACAGGCAAGAAACAACTATACAAGAATAAGGAGGGAAGCCCAAAAACAGTTTGAGGAGGATATAATAAATAAAAGTAGTGATCAACCAAAGCTGTTTTACAGCTATATCAGAAGCAAAACCAAAGTAAAAGATATAATACAATCCATTACGGACGAGGGAATCACTTATACACAAGAGAAAGATATTTGTGAAGCACTAAATAAGAATTTCCAATTAGTTTTTACAGGAGAAAAAAATTTTGAGAGGGACTATGTGGAACACGCATGTCCACACATACTACCAGATATACAAATAGCAGAAAAAGTAATACAGGAGGAGTTAAGTAGATTAGACAGAGGAAAAGCAAGTGGTCTTGATGAAATTTCTTGTTGGGTGTTACAAGAATGTGCAAAGGAGTTAAGTAAACCATTATTTTTAATTTTCAAGAAATCCTTGAGTCAAGGTAAACTACCTGATATTTGGAAAAAAGCAAATATAGTCCCCTTATTCAAGAAAGGAAATAGACAAAATCCTCTCAACTACCGACCAGTATCACTGACCAGTGTTGTAAGCAAAGTATTAGAAAACCTTATAAGAAAAGCTTGGGTAAATCATCTAGAAGAACACAGTATGATAACAGAAAGACAGTTTGGTTTCAGAAAAGGAAAATCATGTGTTACTAATCTGTTGAGCTACTATGACAGAGTAACAAACACAATACAGGAAAGGGAAGGATGGGTGGACAGTATCTATTTAGATTTCAAGAAAGCTTTTGACACAGTACCACACCAAAGACTTTTATGGAAGCTGTACCATCAAGGAGGAATTCGAGGTAAACTGTTTTGTTGGATGCAAGACTTTCTCATAAAAAGAGAAATGAGGACAGTACTAAGAGGAAACTACTCATCATGGAAAGAAGTGACTAGTGGAGTACCACAGGGTTTGGTGCTGGCACCAATCATGTTTTTAGTGTACATAAATGATATAAACAGTAACACTGGAAATGAGAGCTATCTGAATATGTTTGCGGATGATGCAAAAATACAAAGGAGAATTACTAGCACAGACTCTTGTAGGGAGCTACAAGAAGAATTAAATAAACTTCATGAATGGAGTAGTACATGGCAAATGGAATTCAATGTGGACAAGTGTCATGTAATCAAGTTTGGTAAAAGTGGAAAAAGACCTGACTGGGATTATAAGTTAGGAAATAAAACCCTATACACATCAGAAAGAGAGAAAGACCTAGGTGTGATTATCAATAACAGACTATCTCCGGCTGACCACATCAGCGAGAAGGTACGGAACATGTATACACTGCTTGCAAATATGAGAATAGCATTCACATACATAAATGAAGACATGCTAAGAAGGATAATAACATCATTCATTAGACCAACCCTGGAATATGCATCAATAGTCTGGAGTCCTCATCTCAAAAAGCATATAGACAATATTGAAAAAGTTCAAAGGGCCGCTACAAGATGGATACCAAGCTTAAGGGACCTAAGCTACGAAGAAAGACTAAATAAACTGAATCTACCAACACTACAGGAGAGAAGGAAAAGAGGTGACATGATAATGCTATATAAGTGCATATCAGGAAAGGAGAAAATAGACATAAATGATTACTTAACATATGGAGAAGCATCAGCAAGAGGACACTGCAAAAAACTGCATAAGAAGAGAGGTGATAAAGACGTAAGGAAATTCAGTTTCCCAAACAGAGCAATTGATCAATGGAATGCACTACCGAATGAAATAGTGTGTGCCAAAACAATTCACAAATTTAAGGATATGTACGATAAATATGGCTTAAGACACAGGACAGTACGAGCTTGACTCATTCCTGTAAAGATACAATTAGGTAAGAACACACACTTCCCCTCCTCTTCTCCTTCCATCCCCAATTCTTCCCCCCCCATCCCTCCTCCATCCCCTGCCACACCCAGCAGTTTTTTGTTTTAGTTTTTGGCGATTTACTCAAAAACAATTGATGGTATCGAAATTACAAAAAAAAGCACACACACACACACACACACACACACACACACACACACACACACACACACACACACACACACACACACACACACAATCATGGGGAAAGGAAAAATATGGTATTTAAGGTGGCAAATCGGATGAAGAAGGATAATCAGGATATTATAGGTGAGCAGTGTGTGAAGAATGATGAAGGAAGGGTAGTGGTGAACAGTGGGGATATTAAAGATGCGCGGAGACAGCATTATAGCCAGTTGTTGAATGAGGAGTGTGACTGGGACAGGGAAGGTTTGGAACCAGCAGATCCAGAGTTTGGTCCTTGGGCTTTGATTGACGCTGCTACTGTGAGTGAGACAATAGGCAGGATTCATATGGGGAAGGCAGCAGGTATGTCTGGGTTGACTGCCGAAATGCCCAAAGCCTCCTGAGATATGGGGTGAGGTTAGTTATTGACCTGATAAATATAATTATATATGAGTGTGTTGTCCCACATAATTGGTTGAAGAGTGTAATTGTAAATGTGTACAAAGGGAGGGGTGATGCCCTGGAAAGCGGAAATTATAGAGGTATAAAGCTTTTAGATCACATAATGAAGGTAATGGAGACAGTTCTAGAAGGTATGATTAGAGAAAGAGTGAATGTTGATGAGATACAGTTTGGGTTTATGCCAGGCAGGGGAACCACTGATGCCATATTCATTGTTCGACAGCTTCAAGAAAAATATATTGGGAAGAAAAGGGATCTGTATTTTGTTTTTGTTGATTTGGAAAAGGCCGTTAACAGAGTCCCTGGAGAGGTGGTGAAGTGGGCAGTGAGAAAGCTTGGCTTGGAGGAGTGGTTAGTTAGGGTGGTTATGGCCATGTATGTGGGTGCTCGCACCAAGGTAAGAGTGAATGGAGATTTGAATGATGAGTTTTCCGTGAATGTTGGTGTGCATCAGGGGTCAGTTTTGAGTCCCATGTTGTTTATATGGTACTTGAAGCCCTCTCACGTGACTTCAGAAACAGACTCCCATGGGAGATGTTGTATGCTGATGATTTGGTGTTGATTGCGGAGAATGAAAGGGAGGCAGAGGAAAGATTTAGGAAGTGGAGAGATGGTGTGGGGCACAAGGGCGTAAGGGTAAATGCAGGTAAAACAAAAATGATGATATCTAGGGTTGGTGGCGGTACTGTCAAAGACGAGGGAGAGTGGCCATGTGCAGTTTGCCACAAGGGCGTGAGAAGTAATTCCATCTTGTGCAGTGTTTGTGATAAATGGTTGCACAAGAGATGAAGTGGTATAAGAGGTAGACTGCAAGATAATGCTGATTTTATGTGTGCAGCATGTCGGGGAGAGCAGGTGGAGATTGTCAGGCGCGAAAGGATTGAACTTGCTGGTGAGTCTCTTGCGTGTGTAGAAGAGTTTTGTTATTTGGGAGACATGTTATGTGCTGGAGGTGGGGCTGAAGCTGGCTCTGTGACTCAGGTGAGAAGCAGTTATAAGAAGTTCAGGGAACTGTTACCTCTCCTGACATTGAGAGGACTCTCCGTACGTGCTAAGGGGCCTTTGTATGCATGTGTTAGGAGTGTGATGTTGTATGGTAGTGAGACCTGGGGAGTAAAGGAAGAGGATATTCTCAGGCTCAAACATACAGAAATAACAATGATTAGGTGGATGTGCAGTGCATCCCTGCGTGCAGGGCTTGGGGGGGTTGGGTTTACAATGGAAGAGTTGAGAGGTAGGATGGAACTGGAGTGTGTTGGTGTTGTGATGAGGAGAGGTAGATTGAGATGGTTTAGGCATGTGGAGAGGATGGTGGATGATAATTGGGTGCAGAGGGTGAGAAATGTTAATGTTGGTGGTGGGGTTGCGAGGGGTAGACCGAGAAAGACGTGGGACAAGGTCATTAAGTGTGACCCTGAGGGTTAAGGGACTGAACAGGGAGGCTGCAATAGATCGTCAAGCATGGAGAGTTGCCATTAGGTGACCAAGGCTGATGCCTGAAAGCATGTTGGAGCCTTCAAAAATGAACGAATGAATGAACGAACACAAGAAACCATGTGAAATTCTGCAACTCAGCATATGTTTTGCTCTTGCTCAGTATTTGCAGAATTTTGCACTAAGATGGTGGGATGTTATTTGAAGCTGTTTTTACACTTGAACAATTTTATTCTCATATGCATTTCTTCACTTTTACTCATCAGTTTTGTGTGTTTTTATTAGCTTATCTTACAGTATAAACACCAGCAAAGATTATGGTATACAATTTATACCAATAATAACCAATTTCCAAGGGCAAATTTGGCAGTGGAAATTTTTTTCTTTGTGCCCGGGCAGAAACAGCCCTAGGGGGATGAAGGAGGGAAGGGGGGGGAGAAGAGAGGGAATGGAGGGAGGACCAGGAGAGCAGTGTACTCCACCACATTTGTGCTCCAAAGCGCTCCACAAAAGGTTAACTTGGGGCTGGCTTAGGTACCATGAAGCCCTTTAACATGTAAACATACGGCCCTATAATGCGGAATTCTCATAAAGTGGGAGCTTCAGGGCACAATATTCCTGCCTTATGTATATATATTCCTTACTGTATATATATATGTACAGTATATATATCATCATCATCATCAGCCATTACAAGTCCACTGCTGAACAAAGGCTTCCTCAGCCTTCTCCACGAATTCCTTGACTGAGCCAATCTTTGCCACGTTTTCCCTACAAATTTCTCTATCTCATCTCTCCACCCCTTGTCTGATCTTTTTCTGCTATGCATACAGTCTCTTGGTGTCCAGTCAGTCAACCTCTTGCTCCATCGGTTATCCCTTATTCTTGCTACATGGCTTGCCCACCTCCATTTCTGTTCTTTAATAACTTTTATAATATCTTTGACTTTAGTTTGCTTTCTCATCCAAGTTGATCTTTTCCTGTCTCTTAAAGATATTCCCAATATTGACCTTTCCATTGCTCTCTTAGAATGGATTAATTTATTTTCCATTGATTTTGTCAGTTTCCAGGTCTCACAACCATACGTGATAGCTGGAATTATACATTCGTTATATACTTTTCGTTTCATACAAACTGGCAGGCTACTATTCATAATGTCTCTATGTTTACCAAAAGCGTTCCATCCAATTATAATGCTTTTTTTTTGTTTGTTTGTTTGTTTTTTCTCCACTTTATACAATATTTTGCTTTATACAATATATCATATCATTGATGTAGCCAATTGATTATGTGCATGATTAGTGTATGAGTAAACATTGTTTAAGTGTTATGTGTTTCAGTCAGTGTTTGCGGCACTGCAGAACGGAGATCACTCTGGGTGGAAGTTGAATGACATTGAGCGTGGACACTGGTGTGTCTTCCCATTGCTGGACCAGGGCATCATACACCAGGCCAACAGTCACAGGTTAGTCATTGTGTGCAGCCAACCAAAAAAAAATTGACACTTATACATTGCTGTGTATTATGAAACACATGATGAAGAACTTTGAAATATTGTACAGTAAATCCTTGTTGCAAATTGCTTTTTTTTTTTTTTTTTTTTTTTTTTTTTTTTTGCCAGTAAGTCAATAGTAAATTACAGAAAACTTGCATCAAAGATTCCATGCTTCCTAGATAGCTGATTTACCAATTTCCCTCTGTGATACTGTGGAACACATTGCTGAGATGTCTTGAGGACTTCCTGCATTGTTTGTCCTATTTCAGTAAATGTTTTATTCTGTTATGTGACATTAATGTAAATCATTTGTTATCACCCTGAATCTCCCTGTCCAGGGTGGGAAAGGGGGTCCGGATGATAATAATGATGATGATGATGATGATGTTTAGTTAATAAGAAATACCATCTGTAGTCAGGCCTCACCATGCAATGAATCGCTAGAACAATGTACAAAAAGGTCTACCTGGCCTTGCTGAGCTGTCGTGAGAATCATTATAATGATGGCCAGTGCAATCCAACTCCCACATGCAATTATTATTTGCATCCACATTGCCACACACATAAGCCAACAGTCATATGTTTGAGCCAAGATGGCTGTGTGTGTTTTCATGTACAGAACCCCTTTTTAAAGCCTCGACATATGCTTCCTCCATCACGCCACTCCTTTGAAGTCTGCATCCTGATTGGCCGCTTTCATGTGTTTTGCTGCAGCGATCATCACCCCTTATGTTCATCGTGTTACATCGTCTTCCTGCCTGTGCATCGCCATTGGACTACCATTGCTACTGCAGTAGTGTACTGTATTGCAGTGCAAGTGTTCCCTCAACTGTGTAGTGTTCAGTATGAAGTGGATAGATATGATTTAATAGTGAAATACAGTAGCTTGAAACTTAGAATTCATGTCTGGCAAAGGTGCAGTCCCCAGTGGTAAGTGTGGTGCTAGTAAAGGGTCCATTGGAAAGTGTGTTGCAAGTGAAGGGCCCAGTGGAGAGTGCAGTGTCAGTGAAGGCACTGAAGGAAAAGCCAAGAGGGTAAGGTGAAGCATTTCCCTTGAAGTTAAGTAGGACATTGTAAAGTGCCATGTGGCTGAAGAATGGACAAGTAAGATTGCTCACACCCTTAAGATGTCCCAGTCGACTGTGTTGACCATGATCAAGAAGTCTGTGGCAGTCCTCACAGCCGGGAAACAGGTTCCCACCCAGACTGCCATGTGCGTTACACGGACCAGGGAACTGATAAGAGAGGAGATGGAGCGAGTACTTGTGCTGTGGATGAGCAAGAAGAATTATGCTAGGGTGTCCCTAGGTAAGAGCTTTGTCTGTGACAAGGCTGTATCACTCTAGAAGGACCTGAAGGAGAGGGAGGGAGTGGATATTAAAGAGAAGTCAGCAATAGCTGGTTTGATCAAGTCATGGCCCATGCCAGCCTCAGAAAATTATATACAGTAGGTATCATGATGTATGGGGAGGCAACAAATGCAGGCCACATGGCGGCATGGGTTCTTATTAGCCACACCAAAAATATATCCAGTGAGTTGCTGATGGAAATGGAGGAGCAGATGCCACAAGGAGAAGGTGAAGAGGTGGCAGAGGAGGAGGAACTGGCATAAGTGTTGGATCTGAAGACTCTTAAGGAGTTTTTAGGAATGATGGACCATGCCCTTGCATTCATTCAGGAAAAGGATCCAATCAGCCTGGAATGATGCAACATGCTATGCAAATGAGAAGCAGTTGCATATGTAATGCGAGCTACTTTCACACAAGAAACAAGCAACGAGGCAAATGACATTATCATTCTTCCCAGCTAAGACATCCACCAGCATGCAGGAAAAGCTGACTCACTCCATCAGCAGAACATCGATGCATTGCCTTGATTCACCTACCTCCATTTTGTTTGCCTCCTCTTCCTCTTCACTGCCTGACCTTAGGCAAACAACCACCCCTGCAGAGCCAAGCCATCCAATGAACTGATGTTCACTTGCAGTAGACAGTGCCCCATCACAGCAAGGTGCAGGGAAAAATGTGGAGATTTGGTTCCTGGATGGACACTGCTTTTGAGTCTCCCACCCAGTTAAGAAGGGCACCATATTTGGCTCCACATTACTCAATTATTTGGTTATGTGGGTACCACTCAGGGTTTTAAATGGTTTCCTGGGTTACAGGAAACCATTAGGCTTGTCATTCATTGCAGAGCTAGCTGAATTGAAGAGTAATAAAAAGTGACAGGAAGGATGGGAGAAGTAGGTAGCACTGTATCAATAAAACTGTGTAAATGGTTTTTGTGCTTGTTAGGTGGAGGTGAGATTTTTGATAGCAGGAATGAGTTAAACAATGTATGGCTCATTTCACTGGTTGCTTTCTTGGTTGTTGTTCTTTTATGGTTGCCTTTTCCTATATATGGATCTTGCCTTCCCACTGTTTTAGTGAATAATAGGATGATAGTGATAATGATACTGATACTGATCAGTACAGTGAGCACCTTATATACTTTAGTCTAGGCCAATGTTGTGATACAATAATGCTAAAACTTTTAAAGTCAGTACTTTTTTTCATCTCAACTTGGCCCAGTTTTTGTTTTCTGCAGTGTTTCCTGTAGTGGCAAAATAAAACAGTAGTATGACTACTTCCTTTCCATGGCACTCCTTTGTGACCGACATCATATTTTAATTTGCTGTTACAACTAGGCATTCAAGATGGTGATGTGGGAACTTTATGCCATGTTAACCCCTTAACCACGGGGCGTCACTTTCGTGACGCTCGAGAGCAAGGGATCATACGGCGGGGTGTCACTTTTCTGATTCTGTGTTATTTTGAATTCGCCCGGGCTTCTAAGTGGTGGCTTGTATCAGCTATCAGTACTACCAGTGTCCAGCTATACTCAGTTCTGCTAATGTCACTTGTACTCGCATCCACTGTTGACAATTTAGCCATTTTTCTCCTGTCCTTGACTCCCCCCCTCCTTACCTCCCCACCATAACCCTCTCCTGCTGCTTGACCACAAATCCTGGACGGATTTTTCCACTCATTTTATCCATTGAAATGTGCCCCTTGCCCTATTCTTATACCAAATGATATATTAAAGAAAGAGAAAAGGTAATTGATACTGCCATACATCTGGAATGGGCTAATTATCACCTGGCAACACCTCACATGCACTCGTTCGCTAATTTTCCCTGTTTATTTCCCCCTGAAATATGCCGTATGACCTGTTATCATAATAAAAATTTATATAAGAAAGGAAGGGAGAAGCCTAAGTGATATTTACATTCACCTGGAACTACCAAATTTATTATGTATTGTCTAGATTTCCTGCCAATCATTTCTTAGCGTATATATTAGCATCTGTCACCAAGCTGACATTGGCAATCCTTCACTGCCCCTAGGCCACAGCATTCAGTTTACTGTCGTCTTTCAAGGTGAAACCACATCGGATTCGCGCCTGTCCAATTCCTCCGCATTTTAGCCCCATGCAAAGGGCCCTGTGACCTCTACCTCTATTAAACCTCATGTGTAAGGGTAAAGGGCTAAGTGACTCTGCTGTGGAACGTGAACTGGCTAATGTATCGATGATAATGATGGACAGTGACTACAATCTTTCTGGTGACTCTAAAACAGTGCAAGTGGAAATGTAAATACTGTGTAAATAATGCGTAAACAGCAAGTGAAAGCAATGAATAAATATAACTGAACAGTGGAAAATAGTTTTATAAGTTACTGCAAGTGACAGTGCATAACATAGTGTAAATAAAATAGAGAATGTAAATAGAAATGAAAATCTATCTATCTATATACCTAGGCTGCTTCCCCCAAGGAAAGGGAGGTAGCCGAGACAGGACAACACACTCCCCATTTACTCATGCATTCAAACACATTCATTCGCATCTTAGCCCCAAAGGGGAGAACGGACAGATCCTCACCGCACAAGGGTCAACTGCGCAATGCAATCAGTGACATCTGCAGCAGGGCCCGACAGCAGAACTGGTTTACCCCTGCCACATCATAACAGACCCATCCCCTTACCCACACCTGACCTGACTAACTGATCAGACCAAATGCGGGAGAATATCCCCTCAGGGCTGCGACATCACTTATTCATTCACAATTTCTCTCCATTTATTTCTGTCACGCACAGCCACTCTTCCTTGCTCAACAGACATCCCTCTCGCATCCAACGGTCTCTTCACACTGTCCATCCATCCTATTCGTGGTCTTATAAGAATACGAGTATATATACTAGGAGTAATGAAAGTGAAAGTTTTGCTCTAGCATGTATGAATACTTTTTTTTTTTTTTTTTATGTGAGGAAGAAGGAACCAAAGGCAATGAGCCCGCAAAACTGTTCCTTCCAAGAGAAAAACAAAATACAAGAGTGAGCCAAATTCAAGATCCGATCATTTCGAGATGCCTGGACACACTGCGTTTGAAAGACTGGAGATCATAGGAAGCAGGAAATACAGACAGAGGGAGACAGTTCCAGAGTTGACCTGTTGCATAAATGAAAGACTGGGAGTAACGGTTAACTCTTGCATTAGAGAGTTGGACAGAAAAGGGATGAGAGTTTGCTGCTAGACGGGTGCTACGCACCCATCGTAGAAGTGAAGGAATGCATGCAGACAGTTCAGAGGAGCAGTGACCATTGAAGTAGCAATAGAAAAGAAATAAAAGATGCAACAGTGCGGCGAAGAGACAGAGGGTGAAGGGAGTCAGTAAGAGGAGGAGAGTTAATGAGGTGAAAAGCCTTTGACTCCACCCTATTGAGAAGAGCTGTATGTAGGGAGCCTCCCCACATATGAGAGTTGTACTCCACACAGGGGTGGATAAAACCCATGTGTAGAGTCAACAGTTGTGCAGGGATAAAGAAGGAACGGAGTCGGCTTAGCACACCCATCTCTTGGAAGCAGATTTTACAAGAAATGTAATATGATCTTTCCAAGATAAGTCCCGAGTAAATGAAACCCCAAGCATGTTCAAGGATGATGCAGGATTAAGCTGAATATTATAAAACATTAGTGGGTATACCTGTGGAAGATTTTGTCGGGTTCATAGGTGCAAAAACTGAGTCTTTGATACATTAAAAACAGCCAGATTATTTTTACCCCAGTTAGAGATATGAGCCATGTCAGACATTAGGTGTGCCATAGCCTCATCCCTTTTAGTTGAAGTAACTGCTGAGATGGACGTTGCGGGAATCGAATGGAAAAGTGAAGGGTGGAGTCATCAGTGTATGAGTGGTTAGGGTTAGATGTACAGCTTAGAAGGTCATTGATGAATAAAAGGAAGAGAGTTGTTGATAGGACAGAGACCTGAGGAACACCATTGTTAATAGATCTAAGAGAAGAACGATGGGTGTCTACAACAGCGGCTATAGAACGACCAGAAAGGATGCTGGAGACGAAGGCACAGATAGAAGGATAGAAACCGTAAGAGGGCAGTTTGGAAATTAAAGATTTATGCCAGACTCAATCGAAAGCCTTTGAGATGCCAAGTGCAATGGCAAAGCTTTCACCAAAGTCCCGAAAAGAAGATGACCAGGAGTCTGAAAGGTAGGTGAGAAGATCGCCTGTGGCACATCCCTGTAGGAACCCATACTGACGATCAGAAAGAAGGTTGTGATAGGAAAGATGCTTTAAAATTTTTCTATTAAGAACAGACTCAAAAACTTTTGAGATACAGGATGTTAAAGCAATCGGACGATTGTTAGAGGGTTGGGAATGGTCACCCTTCTTTGGGACCGGCTGAATGAGAGCAAACTTCCAGCAAGATGGAAAGGTACAAGTTGATAGACTAAGGCGAAAGAGTTTGCCTAGGCAGGGTGTAAGCACAGAAGCATAGTTCTTGAGAACAACAGGAGGGACTCCATCAGGCCCATATGCCTTATTAGTATTGAGGCCTGTGATGGCAGAAAATACATCAGCTGAATAAATTTTAATATCAACCATGAGGAAGTTAGAGGGGGGGAAGTGATGGAGGAACAGCACCGGAATCGTCTAGGTTGGAATTGGAGGAGAAAGTCTGAGCAAAGAGATCTGCTTTATCAGTAGAAGAAATTGCTACAGAGCCATCAGAGTAGAAAAGAGGAGGGAAGAATGATGAGGTAAAGTTGTTAGAAAGGTTTTTGGCAAGGTGCCAGAAGGAGCAGGAAGAATTCGAGTTAGAGAGTTGAGAGCATTTAGTATGGATGAAATTATTTTTAGCAGAGCGAAGAACAGACTTAGCACGATTCCGGGCAGAAATGTAAAGATGATGTGATTCAGGGGTGGGTTGGGTCCGGTACCTTTTATAGGCCCTCTCCTTGTTGTGGACAGCATTAGAACAAGCGTGATTAAACAAAGGCTTTTGTGCATTAGTCAAAGGATATGAGAAAGGAATGTATGCTTCCATGCCCGAGAGAATAACCTCCGTAATGCGCAAGGCACACCCAGATGGCTCCCGGCCATGGAAGCAATAATCATTCCAGGGAAAATCAAAGAAGTACTGCCTGAGGGCCTCCCAATCCGCAGCTCCAAAGTGCCACAGACGACGTTTCTTTGGAGGGTCCGCAGGCCGTACCGGAGCGATAGGACAGGTTAAGGTGATAAGGTTGTGATCGGAGGAGCCCAACGGAGAGAAAAGATTAACAGTGTAAGCAGAAGGATTAGTTGTAAGGAAGAGGTCAAGTATGTTGGAGCTCTCTCCAAGGTGGTCAGGGATACGGGTAGGGTGCTGTACAAGCTGCTCTAGGTCATTAAGGATAGAAAAGGTGTAGGCTTGTTCACCAGGTGGATCAGTGAAAGGAGAGGAGAGCCAAAGGTGGTGGTGAACATTGAAATCTCCTAAAATGGAGATTTCAGAGAAAGGAGAAGTGGATAGAATATGTTCCATCGTAGAAGTAAGATAGTCAAATAATTTTTGATAGTCAGTAGAATTAGGAGATAAGTAAACAGCACAGATATATTTAGTCAGAGTATGACATGAAAACCAAAGCCAGAGTATAGAGAATTCAGAAGAATCTAGTTCAGGAACACAAGAGGAAGATAAGTTGTTGCGTATATATACACAACAGCCACCTTTGGCTTTGAAATGAGTATAGAGAAAGTAGGAGGATACAGAAAAGGGTTTGCTGTCAGTTGCCTTGGACAGCTGAGTCTCAGTTAGAAAAAGAAGGTGAGGTTTAGAGCAGGAGAGGTGGTGCTCAACAGAGCGAAAGTTAGAGGAAAAGCCACGAATGTTGCAGAAATGAAGAAGAAGAGAGTCAGACAATGGTTCCAGGCATCCTGAGTCGTCACCGGGAGAGGGGCAGAATTTATGGGACACTATAGATGATACAAAGTTTACCCCCCTCCACCAGGTGTCCAAACACTGCTGCCCTGCTGCAATCACTGCCGCCTGCCATGACTGATTGTGTGTTTGGTAATGCCAGCTTCAGTTGTCTCTACCCCGACTCACTTATCTCACCCCACCACGGACCTTCCAACATCAGGTTACGTTGCCACTTAGGTGAGAGAGTTACTCTGTCTGTCCAACATCTAGTTATTTACTTCCCCATTTTCAGAATCTCCAAGGCCTGGGACTAGCCTCCTCAGTCCAGACATATAAAGTGAAAGTTACTAGTCGCTGGCCCTTGAATATGTGTACATTTAATCTCAGCTACCCTTTGGCCTTAGACCTGTGTGGCACATCTGATTTAGGTGCCTTAACAAGGTATCCATTGTGCCTACCATCCAGTACAGTAAAGAGTACCATCTAAACAAAGGCTGTAATCTCACAGGGTTGCAAGGCTTTTGAGCATTTTGTTCTTGAGTGATTAGTGGTGTATACAAAGTATTAATCACTTCAGTGGTGTGATATCTTTTAATTTTATTCTTGCTTTCTCCAGATTTTTTTTTTAGATTTTTTTTTTTATATGTATAAACAAGAGAATGAATGGTCACTTCCAAATCTAGTAAAATCATCTGGAGGTAGCAAGAAGAAAATGAAAGATGTCTTCAGTTTGAGGAAGACCTCCTGTGGCTGTTGTGGCCTTAGACTCATATAAATGTGAACTTATTGAACTGCAAGCTAAAATGGCTTTTCTGGAGTTCATCCTCCACCTTTCAGGCGATAGTGAGGCACATGAGGAATGCTTGTGTAACCAGACAATGGAGCTGCCTAGTTATATCGGTGCCTCCGTGTGAAGACATCTCTCTTCAACACATCCTCTGATTTAAATTTAAAAAAAAAAAAAAAATCACTATCATTTCCAAACATAGCATCAGTCCTTCTTCATTTTGCCTGATGAATGGCCATGGAGAAAAATATGGTAGTTGAAGGAGCTAAATCATAGACTGAAGTAGATGGATGAAGTATGCACAGAGATGCACATAACAAGTATGACACCCCATTATTAACCTCATAGTTGACTGAGTAATGATCCTTCATGTGTACAAACAGTGTATCTGACAGAAAAAAGAATCTACAAATGGCTTTGCTTGAGGTGGAACCAGGATTTCAGAAGCTTGGATGAGGTGTCAGTGATTGTGAGGCCTATTTCATTGAGGATGCTGTCTGATGGTTTTACTTCGGTGTGCATTCCTTCATTGTTTCTAAAATCTACATCACCCCTTCTGTCAGTTGGAACTTAGGGTTAGGATGATATGATAAAATGATGCTGATGGTGATATGGTGATGATGACAGTAGTCCTATATCCTCTCTCAGTCAGTCATTGCACTCTTTATCTTTGTTATTGGGTGATGAAAAAAAAAAAAAAATGCATTTTTCTATTACAACAGTAGTTGTTCATTCCATTTTTAGCAATTCGTTGACCTTTGTTTGTTATCTGTGATTCATGTTATTACTGGCAGATTCTTGTATGAGGCTTCTGAATCCTTTTATGTTTTCATTAGATTATCATCTATTTGTGGATCTTACCCACCCCTTTTGCATATAATGGGAAATTGGGCGATGATGATGATGATAGGGTTAGTCATGTTGTCATTTGTATCAGTGTAATGACCCACGTTCAAAAAGATGGCTAATCCATGTTGATTCATTTCCTATTGCTGCATCATACCCACTCATTTGAAATACAGGTATAGGGTAGGAAATTAGGTTAGGAAGATGATGACAGTAATGATGGTGATGGTCATTACTGTTATATTATGGTTGCAGTTGTTGTGGTCCCAAACTTAATTAGATTTGATGAAATTGGTGGTGGCAGTGTTGGTGTTGGTGTTCTGTTGATAAAGGCAATAAAGACAAAGCTTTTGATAATAATGTTGATAATGTTGAACTGGGTGATACTGGTGGTGCTGATGAGTGATAATGATAAGCTGCTGCTGCTGATGATAGTAAAACTGATAACAGTGATGACCACTGATCTTTACCTCCTGCCTAGGTCTGGAGATCCCCAAAGGCTGCTGGCTGGAGGTGGCTGGCAGACAGCACCAATGGGAGGCAGGGCAGTGTTTACTCTTTGATGACTCCTTCCTTCACACTGCTTCCTATGCTCCCACACCCCCTGGTGCCCCACAGAATAACCCTAGAGCTGTGTTTATGCTGGACCTATGGCATCCTGACCTCACAGCACTGGAAAAGGAAGCACTGAGGCACCTTTGTTCTCCAAGCTAAAGGAAGTGTTAGTCCACAGTAACATTTCATTGAAGGGCATTTCACTGGGCATGCTGTTAGTAGTTCTCCAACTTATGTACTTTCCCTTTAGTTTCTGGACCCATCCCCATGGTGCTGAAGAGAAGGGCCTTCCAGTGGTGGCACCCATTCAACTGGGTAGTGGAGCTGCCCAGTTATATAAATGCCCCTCAGTTCCTTCCCTCCCCCAAAAAGAGGATGGTTGACTGAGGAGAAGGGAATCTTTAGCCATCAGTCTCCTGGGTTTACATATATGTGAGCCCAGGACAACAACAAAAGCTCACCATAGCTGAAGGTGGTTATAGGCTCATGATGATGATGTTGATTAATGGAGTCAGCTGAGAATGAGGTTAAGAATAAAGTTAAGGAATGTATGCAGAATGCTTCATGGGGATGAAATGAAGGACCGTAGGTCAGGTTAAGCAGTGAATTTTCCTGATTTCATTACCATTTTTTTTCCCTCCTGATTGATGGTAATGAATTACTCAGCTTAATCTTGTGTGTATTGTGTAGTGAACTTTCTCATTGTAAATATGCAAGCAGGTTTGTATCTGCAACAGAGTTATGGTTATGTATGATGATTGTTCAGCTCAAGGTTGTGTTAAACATGTAACAGATTGTCTCCAATTAAGCGGTAATGCTTTGAGTATTGATTTATAGTTGCCTATCACTGGGGTAGATGTTGTTTGAAGTGGGTAATGAGCTTTCTCCAAGCTCACTGGAAAAAATTTGTTTACAGGTTTATGGTTGTGTTTAGTGATGATTGCCCAACTCAGGGTTTTATGAATCATGATAATCTTTCTTCATCGTAGTGCACAGTTATTTTTTTATTGGTTTTTAGTTATGTTTTGCCCAGGTAAAAGTTTGTGAATCAGGAAGCAAACTTTCTTCATCACATTTGTAAGAACATATTGGGAGTGAGTAAGGCATCTGGGAAAATCCTCTCCCCTCACACCCATTGAGAGGTGTCCTTAGATATAATTCTTATAGTTTGAAGCAAAGATTTAAACTCAGAATGATGGGCTGATGATTCTAATTGGTTTTGAAATCCAAGAAATAGCATTCCTTTTGTTAGTTAATGGTAGCTTATAAATACCATCAAATAAAATGTACTGCATCTGATGTCAAAGACAGTTATATTGTAATCAAGATGTTAATAACTTCTCTTATGTCTTTCTTTCCTTCATTCTTTCCTCTTCCTTTTGGCTACGTGTGACTCGACACTGAGTGACAAGCCAACTGGTTTCCTGTACACCTGGAAACCATTTAATATGCTGGGTGGTAACCATATAACCAAATTATGGCATCTGGGGGTTTAATGGATAATTATGGTGCTTCAATGAGAGTGGTCCAGTGCATGTTTAATTCCAAGGGGTGGATGGAGTTTATTGTTCACATAATGCCACTCAGGGATGAGTGAGGCTGGTCACGCTCATCTTAAATATGAGGACCAACTTGCCTAGCCCCGAGCTTCTGCGCATCTCATGGGGCAACACTGGATTAGAAGATGAATGAGTTAATTTATTATTCCTTCAGTCCATATCCCCTTTGGCCCTTTTCCTCACAGAACCACAAATCTCACCCTCTACCGATATATCTCCATTTTGTTTTCCCGGTTACCATCTCCTTACAAACTTTCGAAACAAGGGCGGCACCTGTTGTTATATCAAATTCCAATATGCAGTTGATACTATTTTAAACTTCACTTCATCCAGTTTTGATTACTCATTATATAAATTAAATTGCCAAAACATTACCAAATATATCTGTGTAGTTTATCGTTCCCCCAATGCTTCTTCGGAACCCAGTGTATTTGATTCCATATCCACTTAGTTGAGTATCCTTGACCTTGCCCTTGGCAATGAAATTACCATTTTGGGTGATTTTAACATACACAATGTTGAATGGTTATTGCATTCTGCCCGGACTGACGATGCTGGTCTAGAATGCGAGCTGTTTGCGAAATCGTTTAATCTCACCCAGTTGGTAAAGCAACCAACCAGAATACCTGATATACCTGACCATAATGCCCATCTCTTGGATTTATTCTTGACAAATAATCCAGATCAATACAGGATAGAGGTACTGTCACCACTTGGATCCTCTGACCACAATCTCATCAAAGCCTCACTAGTTAACCCTCCTACACCTCCCCATTCCGAACCTGTCAGGGTGACCCGATGGCACTTTGACAGGGCAGACTGGGATGGATTTAGAAATTATCTTGCTGATGTTCCATGGCAGTCTTTCTTCTCTAGTGATCCCAATACTACCCAGTCCCACATTTGCAACTTAATACTAGCTGGTATGGATTTATTCATACCAAGTCAACAGTTCACTAAAAGATCAAACTCTCCAAAATGGTTTGATGGCAATTGTGCCAGAGCAACAGCCCAAAAGTCATTAGCATATAACTCTTACTTAAAATCAAAAACATCTGAATCACTCTCCCAATTTAAAATTGCTAGAAATCATGCAAAAGCTGTATTAAATCTATCTAAATCAAACTTTCTTCAAAAGCAAGCATCAAAACTACTTAACAACCCTAATGACAATAGAATATTCTGGTCAACTCTTAATTCTTTCAATAATAACTTTAACAAGTCATCTTCCATTCCCCCACTAAAATCTTCAGATGGCAATATTACAAATGATCCACGTGGGAAAGCAGATATCTTTGCTAGTACCTTTGCAAGAAACTCTACCATAGATGATACCAGCCAGAATGTCTCAGTACTGGAACTTGATTCTCCCGAAATTGCCCCACTTAAAATACAGACAAGATTCGTAAAATCCATCCTAGACAATTTACCTACCAACAAAGCTCCAGGCCCAGATGGAATTCCTCCAATTGTTTTGAAAAAGTGTTCCCCTGAACTTGCCTCTGTCCTAGCCAAATTATTCAGACTATGCATACGTACTTCTTTATTCCCAAATTCATGGAAAGAAGCCAATATCCACCCAGTTCCGAAGAAAGGAAGTTCGTCTGACCCCTCCAATTACAGACCAATAGCTGTCACATCTTCTCTTGGTAAGGTATTTGAAACTTTAATTAATAAGCATATTGTTAAACATCTTGAATCCAACAACTTAATTAGTGATAGACAATACGGTTTTCGCCACGAAAGATCCACCATTGACATACTCAATCTCTTAACTCATACCATCCATCAATCAATTGATCTTTTTGGAGAAACTCATGCAGTAGCTCTTGATATCTCTAAAGCTTTCGACAGAGTATGGCACTGTTCCCTGCTGTCCAAACTCCCTTGCTATGGACTAACGTCTTTTGTTCCTTTGATTTCTTCTTATCTTAGTGACAGGAAAATAAGAGTAAAAGTAGATGATGTATATTCGAATTTCCACTCGGTTAACGCTGGCGTGCCGCAGGGATCAGTTCTGGCGCCAACCCTATTTCTGGTTCATATTAATGATCTCTTATCTGCCACTCACAATCCCGTTCACTCATATGCAGATGACTCAACACTACATAGTTCATTCACACTCAGACATCCATTTACAAAGTCTAATATCTCTACCTCTCAACTCAGTACAGCCATCTCCATAAATCAAGATCTAGCTACAATCAGTGAATGGGGACAAAACAACCTTGTCTCTTTTAATGCTAGTAAAACTAAATATATACAGTTTACTAATAGACAGATATTGCCAGATTCATACATTACCTTCAGTGCTACTAATATTCCCATCTCCAAAAGTATTGAAATTCTTGGTGTCTCACTTAACAGTGTCCCCAGCTGGACCTCTCATGTCAGATCACTTGCTAAGGCCGCCTCAAAGAAACTTGGATTATTGTACAGAGTCCGTAACTTCTTCGCCGATGAGCAGTTAGCTATAATTTATAAGAGTCATGTGCGCTCTCAGCTTGAATATTGCTCACCCTTGTGGAATGGTTGTGGAGAGGTTGCATTGAGACAACTGGACAAAATTCAGAATAAAGCTGTTAGAATCATTAACAACCCTGCCATTACATATAAACTACCTCCCCTGCAAGTAAGAGGGAAAGTTGCCTCCCTTGCATTATTTTACAGATATTTTTTTGGCAAGTGCTCAGACAAGGTTGTGTCCATGGTGCCGCCTCTCCATGCCTTCCCTCGTGCTACACGGGCATCTGGTAGCGCTCATGACTGGAATGTCACTCAACCATATTGCAGAACTTCTGCCTATCAGAATTCTTTCATTCCCCGAACTGCATCTCTCTGGAACTCACTTCCCCAGAGTTGTTTTCCTCCAAATTTCAACCCACAACTGTTCAAGTCTAACTGTTACAGATATTTTATGAATGGAGGACAGCAGTAGTCTGGTGTATGGATTATTTTTTTTTCCCCCATTTGTTTTTCCTTCCTCCGTTCTGTTATTTAAAAAAAAAAAAAAAATTCCATGCATTAAAATTCATGAAATAGCGACTGCTGATGTGGAACTTTCCATTAAGAAAATGGAGAGGTCCAATAAAATTAATATTGAACTTGGCTGTAGTGCTTATATAAAACTAATTTAAGCTCATAAAATTTTGTTTGTGTTGTTAATCCATGGCAGCAATGAAGTTAAGTTTATGTTGATAATTTAGTGAAGGAATAAATTGTGTGGGGGCATTCACCATCCACTCACTGGATGTAGTGCTGCTTTGGATGTCTGCCCTCTCCTGTCTTCCTTCCTTCCTGATCTGTCTTTCTCTCCTTCATTCTTTTCTCATCCTTCTGCCTATGGGTGACTTTACACTCTGTCTTCTGTCTTTCTTTCCTTCATTCCTTCCTCTTCCTTCTGCCTATGGGTGACTCTACTCAGAGTGACAAGACAAATGGTTTCCTGCACACCAGGAAACCATTTACTATGCTGGTTGGTAACCATATAGCCAAATTATGCCGCCTGGTGGTTATGTGGGTACAGTAATTAAAGCACTCCAGTCAGATTGAGCCTGTGGAGGTTGATATCCAGGGGATGGTTGGGATTTATTGCTCACAAAATGCCACTCAGGGAGGAGTGAAGTTGGTCACTCATCTTAAATGTCAGGACAAATTTGCCTAGCCCCAGGCTCCTATGCTTCTCAAGGGGCAACATAGGATTGGATGGTGTATGAATGGATGGATAAATTGTAGTTTCAATGGTAATTCATGTAAATGATTAAAGTAGTAAGTGGCCACTCCAAACAAACTCAGAGGGATTCACCATTTTTCACAGTGTGGAAAAGGCCATTGGAGTGTAAACATCCCAGGACAGTAGATTCACTCTGCTGCTCTATAATACTGTCCACTGTGTCCAGAAGAAATGCCATTCCAGCGGTCTGTTCATCGTCATATTCACAGTCAGCATGGAAAAGGCCATTGGAGTGTAAACATCCCAGGACAGTACTGTAGATTCGCTCTGCTGCTCTATAATACTGTTCCTTGTGTCCAGAAGAAATGCCATTCCAGCTGTCTGTCCATCGTCATTCGGGGTTCAACTTCATAAATAACCACTTGTTAGTCAAAGAGCTCAATCATTTCAGTATTTGTTGGCCATTAAATTTGAGTGAATTACCAAAGTTAGAATATGAAGCGATCGAGAAAGGTGAGTCGGCCAGTCATATTCAATCTCACAAAAAGTTTATATCATCTTTAAATCCCCACAAAAAATTACTACAGCATGATTGAGATGGAAAGATAGATTGCACTAGGTTGTGTGGGTAGTTGAGCTTCCAGACCATCTCCACATACTTGCATAGTAATGCTTTGTCTACATATTTATAGTTATTAACCCTCTCGAATTCTTTTGATGCAACCTGCATCAAACAGCTTCTGAGTACTGCATGACCCCCATGGGCTGACCCAGACCTTATGTGCCACACACCTCGCACTCATGTGCGCATCATTGGAAAATGTTTACATTCAACGTTCTCCCCTACCCTTATTTATAACTGTATTGTTATGATATTGCTGCATGTTATAAATGAATAAATTATCTTCCTAATGAATGAAAAAAAAAAGAAGAGAGGGAATAAATTACCATATTTTATCATTCACTTATTTATTCAGTCCTCACTTCTCACAGATATGTAAACATTTAGTCAATGCTTGTTGAGAGAAAGTTGTAAAGCATTTCTTTGTGACACTACCCAGAAAGGTCTCTACTCCTGTTTATCTAGAGTGCTATGTGTATGTCTAAGCGCCACAGAACCAGAGTAATATATTAGTGAGTGGTCAAGAGACCAACCTACCACGTACAGTCCAAAGAGACCAAGTGTATGAACAGTGTCACCACGGTTATGTGATATTCTCTCGTGTATTAACTCAGGTGTAAACACAGTGCCCATGTGATATGTTATGCTAATATTAATTAACCTGTCACTTTACCCCATCCATATTCAGTGTATCTTTGTATGTATATTGTAAGGGAATTGAACTAAGACAATAGATGTGTTAAGGTGTCCTGCCAAGTTTTTATGCCCTGTTCCTTTGTAAGTGTTCTATTTCTGGTCTAGAAAGAGGACCCCGCTCAGTCGCTGGTGTCTTTAGAATGAGAAGACGGTCTAAAAACACCCAGCATAACACTGGTGGCAAGCAGTTGTTCTGGATCTGATTAGAACACGGAGGAACATAATGGGAAATCTAGCACAATGGCGGCCAAACCACACGTCCAAATGCCTGTATTCAACCCCAAACAGTACGACATCAGTGTGTACTTAGATGAGGAAAACCCTTATTAGACATAGGGTTTGATAACGACAGGGAGAAAATTGCCGTCACACTGTCTCACCTGGGCATAATTGTGGCAACCATAGCCACAAAAATCGTCCCCGAACTAAAGTGGAACCAATTCACACATATCATGAAACGGGCAGTTAGGCCTTCTTTGGGCAAAGTTGTCGCCCTCTCGCAACTAGACACCCTCACATACGACGGAAGCCTTGATGACACATTCATCCAGGCTAGGCAGCTTGTCACCACTGCGTACCCGGAAACAGACGCAAAAACCCGCGAACAGCTTATATTCCACAAACTCCTCAAGATCCTCCCCGGTTTCATTAAAGAACATTTTATGATACATGAACCGACGGGAGACCTGGATAAAGAAATCAGTTTAATGAGGCACCTTCTAGTCATCCACACCACCCCTCGACGTATCGGCGAAATCAATCAATTCCCCATGAGTCTCGTCACCGTCAACCCGTGGGAATTTTCTCCTTGCTGCCATGGATGCCCAATCAAAGACATCTGTGAGCAGCTAAAAGCTGCCCGGCGCAGCAAAACAACACAAGGGCGCCTACAAGCCTCCCCATCATACACCAACTGCCCCAAGCCTCAGGGAAAGATAAGACATCAGAAAAGGCACAGAAGGTGCCCTCGCACCCCACCGTAATGACTGGGGCCACCCCACATACCCCCCCAGTCTCCAACAGGGGGAAACATCATGTTTCCTTTCACTCTCCTCCTACTATCTCTTCTCTTTTACCTTCCCCTATTCCTAACATTCCCACCTCACACACCACTTTCTCCACTACTATCGCCTCCCCCCTTCCTATCCCCCCTCAACACAAAGCCTGCCTCCCCCTTCACAGGCCTCCTAGAACCCTTACCTCATCTTCCCCAACCTACTTCCTAAAACCACCACCTCCTGGCTACTGCCTTCCACCTAGCACTCTGCACCACCCACCACCATCAGTTCACCACCACTCGCCTTCCCCGCCAACACAGTCAACTCATTCACCTTCCCTATCACACCCTCCTCCTCCTCACCCTCACCCACCTCTTTTTCCTCGTTCACTTCCCCCACCCCACCCTCAACCTCACCATCCTCACGGACCCCTTCCCCTACTTCACCCTAACCTGACCCCCCGCCGGCCTCCTCCGATTCCGGCACATCACCATCCTCTCCGCCCGACACACCTCACTCTGCTGCCTTACCTTCACCCCCTCCTCCACCCCACAACTCTCCGCCACCAACCTACACCCCCAATAACTCATCACCACCAGAGACAAGACTTCAGCGTGTCATCTGGCATCCTCCACACGGACCTCAACAGAGAATACGAGGGACACACCAGCTCCTTTGCAGCCTCCACCACACTTTACACACTCCACACTCCACATCACACTCAACCCTCATCAAGAACCCAACCACATAACACAACACTGGACCGCCCTCCTCCAACACATCACCCCTACACACCAGACCTCCACCACAAGCACATATCACCTCCAGTCACGGGGCCGTGACTTCTTCACCACAGACGGTGGCAAAATGCGCGCTTCCGCCGCCAGACCCCCCACCCCGCTACAAAGCTGCAGTGCTACCCCCACCCAAGGAGGACACCACGGTGGGCCAGGTGATTGTGACACTGGCCCAGAGCGAGATGGGCTCAGGTGCACCCTAACCTTGTGTCCCTCTTCCCCTCAACCTACCCAACTACGACGTTGCAGGAATGCGAAACTACTACTCGGCTGGACCAGCCCTTGTCGGGATTGGGGTGGGACTGCTCCAGATACAGTCCCAGGCAGCGCTGCGGTAACGGCCACTGTTCGTACCGGGGAGGGAACTGCCACTGTACGTCCCTCAGCTATCTCCCCCTGCAGCTCCACGACGACAGCCACTGTACGCATCGGGTACAGAATGGCCACTGTACGTCCTTCTGCTGCAGCCACATCTGGAGCCAGCCTCAGTGTGACAGCCACCATATGCACACCGACGGGCAAAGGCAGGAGTGGAGCCGCGACAACAGCCACTGTACATCCCTCATTCACCTTCTCTGCCTCTTGCAGGAGTAGCCCTGCGGTAACGGCCACTGTACGTACCAGGGAGGGAACGGCCGGTGTACGTCCATCAGCTACTTCTCGTTGGGCAGGCAGACCCGCGGTAATGGCCACTGTACATACTGGGGAGGGAACGGCCACTGTACATCCCTCATCTGCCTCTTCCTTCTTTGGGAGCAGCCCCGCAACGACGGCCACTGTATGCGTTGGGGAAGAAATGACCACTGTACGTCCTTCTGCTGCTACCCCAAGGGGCTGTGGAACCGCGACGACGGCCACTGTATGCGTCGGGGAAGGGACGGCCACTGTATGCCCTTCATCCACAGTCCCGAAGGTTCTCCCGGAGGAGGTCCCTTGCGCGGCCCACTTTCTACCCCTCGGCTGCACGGGATGCCTTTTTGTCTCTCCCTCCAGGTGTGGTTCCCCAGAGGTGCTGCCGTTCCAGGAGTGGTGGCGAGGTCCTATCACTAAGGCGGGGTTCATGCCCTTCAGTCTGCCCCTGGACAACGCCAGATCCTGACAGATGCCCCGTGGGGGAGGTGCCACAGTCAACCCCTGATGGCACCCCCACCCAGCGGCGACCGCAGTCCCCTTCCTTCCAGGGCCAGTCCCTGGACCCCAGGGTAGGACCGCTCTGGCCTCACTCACCATCAGCCCTCCGCCAGGAGCAAGAAGTGGCAGGCCCGACTCCTGACACTGTTTGGCCCCAGTCCCAAGGGCCCCTCACCAGGTCGAGGCCCGAGCAGAAAAGGGCCTCCCTGCACCCCGGACCAGACACGCACCTGGGCCGTGACGCACCCGAGAGCTGTCCCATGCCTTCTGCAGGAGGGCTTCCTTCCACCCCCAGGCACCTCCTCAGTTAAGCCCAGACCTCAGCAGCCCAGTGACTATGCCTCCAGACCCCAGTGTCATGCTGAAGACTTAACAGTGACTGTACTGTAGGTGATATAGAAACAGTGAGACAGAAACACTACCCATAAAGGTCTCTACTCTGGATAAATCCAGAGTGCTGTGTGTGTGTGCACCAGAACCAGAGTAATATACTAGTGAGTGGCCAAGAGACCAACCTACCACGTACAGTCCAAAGAGACCAAGTGTATGAACAGTGTCACCACGGCTATGTGATATTCTCTCGTGTATTAACTCAGGTGTAAACACAGTGCCCATGTTATGCTAATATTAATTAACCTGTCACTTTACCCCATCCATATTCAGTGTATCTGTATGTATATTGTAAGGGAATTGAAGTAAGACAGTAGATGTGTTAAGGTGTCCTGCCGAGTTTTTATGCCCTGTTCCTTTGTGTTCTATTTCTGGTCTAGAAAGAGGATCCCGCTCAGTCGCTTTGTCTTTAGAAAGAGAGGTCGGTCTAAAAACACTCAGCATAACACTATTTATGATCCCTTGGGCTGTGTGAACTATAAGGTTCCGACTGGTTAATGAGTATCACGCAGGATACTGGATGGACACTGTATGGTACAAAATGGTACCTTTACACACCAGTCTGAGTGCCTTATTAGTTAATACACAGTGATACAGGCACTAACACAACATTGTCTTACATCTGGGCACAAGAGTATGTTAGGTTGTCTGTTAGGGTACAAATACTGCACTGCAATCACTTTTGCCTGAGCAGTCACTTTTGCACTTGGTAGGGCGAGGGGCTCCGGTTATACAGTACTGTGGGGACTGGGTGAGCCCCAGGTGTCGGCCAGGTGTAGGAGAGTTCTCATCAGGTGTCCCTTCCCTCAAGAGGCACGGGACGACCCTCAGTGGTGATGTCGTCGGGTTGGGGCTGTGGTCAGGTGTGAAGAGGGGCCCTTTGCTCGTTGGGCCTGCCGGGGTGATCTGGGCCTCTGGGCTGGAACCAAACAGGCTGAGCAGGCTCTCTTGCCTGCACCTACGCTGGGGAAAGGGTTGCCTGGAGCTGGAAAGGGCACGCCCCAGGGGAGCAGGGGTGTCTCGGGGAGTTCGGCGTCTGCGGTCTCCCTTCTGCTGGCTGCTGTCAGGGTAGGACTGCGGCATTGCCTCAGGCAGGAGTCCATCAGGTGGTTGCCTCCCACGGGCACAGGCTGGATAGCACACACTCCCAAGGGCAGCACGGGGTCATGCCACACCGTCTCCAGGCCGAGGGGATCATCCTGGAGACTGCGTCAGGGAAGAAGAGCAGGGGGAGGGCGGCTAGAGGCCATCCCTCTTCTGCAGGCATGGCTAGGGGCCATCACCAGTGTTATACTACCTTGGGCAGCTACAGGAGGACAGGGGATGTACCCTTCTCTCTCCAGACGCGGCCGGAGGCCATCACTGGTTCCTGTAAGAGGGGAGGGGGGTGGAGCAGCACCCGAGCAGCTGGAGGCCGTCTCTGTCTGGGAACAGCTGAGGCCATCTCCTTTTAGTGAGAGGTTGCAGCCGTCTCCATTCGTGAGTGGCTGCAGCCGTCTCTTCTTTTGGTGAGCGGCGGAGGCCGTCTCCCTTTTGGTGTGCAGCTGAGGCTGTCTCCTTTTATGTGTGGCTGGAGGCCGTCACAGCGGTGCAGCTCGGGACTAGAGCTATAGTCCCACCCTGAACCTGTCGAGGGCTAGTCCGGACTGAAATCTTCCCGCTGGGTCTGTTGCGGGCAATACGGGCGCAGGACCCTAATTAGGGGACACATGTCCCTCCAGCCTAGACGACCTGCGCCCCTTATCAACCCCTCCGTGATTTCCTCCTGGGGTGGGGATCGCGACGTCTTGGTGGTGGTTTGCCACGGTGGGTATTTCAGTACCTACAATTGTTTCCAGCGTAGATTAAGAAACTCTGAAGATGGATTTCGTTTCCCAAATTCCCAGCTGGAGGTTAGGTTAGCTTTGATTAGGTTCGGATAATTTATTAGGTAGAGTTAAACTAGGTGAGGTTAGGTTTAAACACTTAGGACAGTTGCTTCTGCCATTACATTGACGAATCAAACACGAGTTGTCATATCGAAAATTAAAAACGATGGAGAAAGATTTGACAAAAAACGTATATTTACCACCCTAGAAATAATCAGCATAATATAAGAGACTATCAGGAAGAAGAATCTGTACTGTTCAATAACACTGTCAACAGCGCCCTCTTCAGCCACAACTCTACTAATCTCACTGTAGAAAGTGAAATACCCACCCCAACAGGAGACCCCGGTAGGGGTGGCGCAATGCGCACCCCCATGGAGGAGCCACGGACCGGGTGTCGAAACACCCACCCCAGGGGGAGACCACAGGAACGTGCATAGGGCACGCGTAGGGCCCAGTCGAGACAGGCCTATATCCCCCACGACCTTGCACCCTTCTTCCCCTCAACAGGACCAAGAGCAGGAACACCGCCCCGGCAGACTACTCTACAGCCGGGCCAGCCCTCGCCAGGATCGGGGTGGGACTTGTATTAATACAGTCCCAGGCAGCACCATGACAACGGCCACTGTCTGCATCAGGAAGGAAGAGACAGGCACCGTACGCTCTTCTGCTGCTACCTCCTGCAGGACCACTATGACGGCCACCGTCCGCACCAGGAAGGAAGGGACAGCCACCATACGGCCTTCGCCTGCAGCCACTCCTGGAAAATGGCTACCATCCACACCAGGAAGGGGAGAATGGCCACCGTACGTTTCCTGGCTGTGGCCCCAGAGAAGGGCAGAACCGCGGTGACGGCCACTGTCCACACCGGGAAGGAAGAGATGGACACCGTACACCCTTCTTCTGCCACCTCCTCAGGGAGCAGGACTGCAGTGACGGCCACCGTCCACACTGGGAAGGATGGGACGGCCACTGTATGCCCTTCGCCTGCTGTCTCAGGGGCACATGGAACCATGACGACGGCCACCGCCCACGTCGGGAAGGAGGGAATGGCCACCATCCGTCCCTCGTCCACTGCCCTTGTGACTACCCCTATGGAGGAAGTCCCTTGCTCACTTCACCACCCACCCAGAGGCCAAGCAGGACACCCTTCTCTCTCTCCCCACAGGTGCAGGTCCCTGGAGAAGCTCTGGCGAGGTCCTGTCGTGAGCCTGGGAGTCAGAGCCCTGCAGCCAGCACCTGGGCGACGCCCCTTGCTGTCGGACTGCACGGGGAAGGGATGCTGCAGGCAGCTCCTGACAGCGACTCGACCCAAGAGAGACCGCAGCCCCCAGACACCCAAGGGTACCCCCAGGGCTCCAGGGCGTGACCTCCCCAGCCCCACCAGCAGGCAGTCCTCCCCCAGGAGTAGGCAAAGGCAAGCCCACCTGTTCGGCCCCAGTCCAGAGGGCTGCTTTCCCCATTGAGGCCCCACTAGGGAGCCCCCCTTCACGCCGACCAGCAGCCCACTTCAGACGCCCCAGCCCTCGGCAGTAGTCCCGAGCTTCCTGCGAGAGGGTACACCTGACAAGATCCCTCCCACACCCGGGCGACACCTGTAAGCGGCACAAATCCATAGCAGTCCAGGCCATAGTCTGCTAGTCCTATTGTGTCCCCTGACCTGACCAGTATATAATATTAACACTGTAATCTGAATTAGGAATACTTGGCTGCCAAGCGTAGGGCTGAAAAAGAGTTATACAGGACAAAATCTGTCTCGGAGACTTTTACTGGATACCTTATATAGTGCTGAAAGGAAGAATATGATATTTAATGTGGTAATTCAGATAAAGAGGGAAACATGGATATCATTGGTGACCAGTGTGCGAAGAATGATGAAGGAAAGTCAGTGGTGACGATATGAAACACCTGGAGAGCATTTATCCGGTTGCTGATGAGGAGTTTGACTGGAACTGGGAAAGTTTGGAGTCAGCAGATCCAGTGTTTGGCCCTTGGCCTTTGATTGATACTGCTACTATGAGCAGGGCAATAGGCAGCATGCAAGTGGGGAAGGCAGCATGTATTTCTGGGTTGACTGCTGAAATGCTAAAAGCCTCATGAGATATAGGAATTGGGCTAGTTACTGATTTGATAAATATGATCATGTATGAATGTGTTGTCTTAGATGGCTGTCTGAAAAGTGTTAGTGTAAATGAGTACAAGGGGAAGGATGATGCCCTGGAATGAGGAAATTATAGAGGCAAAAAACTTTTGGGTCATATAATGAAGGTAATGGAGAGTTCAGTAAGGCATGACTACAGAAAGTGAAGTTTTATGAGATGCAGTTTAGGTTTATGCCAGGCAAAGGGACCACTGATGCCATATTCATTGCTTGACAGCTTCAGGAACAATATGTAGGAAATTAGTGGGATGTGTACTTTGTTGGAGAAGGCCTTTGACAGTCCCTAGGGAGATCGGCAATAGTAAAGCATGGGATTTTTGGAGTGGCTAGTTAGACTGGTTATGCCCATGTATGTGGGTGCTCGCACCCAGGTGAGAATGAAGATTTGAGTGATGAGCTTCCCATGATGCTGGTGCGCAGCACGGGTCGTCTTGAGCCCCGTATTGTTTATCGTGGTTCGCGAAACCCTTTCATGCAACTTCAGAGACAGACTCTTGTGGGAGATGGTGTATACCGATGATCTTGTGTTGACTGCAGAGAAAGAAAGCGAGGCAGAGCAATTATTTAGGAAGTGCAGAGACGGTATAGGGCGTAATGGTTTGAGAGTAAATGAAGATGATAGTAGTAGTAGTAGTAGTAGTAGTTGTTACAGCCCCGAGCTCCTTAGGAAGGCCATGGCCGAGACCGGGCTTTCCCACAGAGCTCTCAAAGAGTGTATGTTGTGTTGCTGGCGTAGGTGATTGTGTGCAATGCAGTCTTCCATAATGTGCTTAATAGTATGGGGTGCTGTGTTGCATCCTGGACAGGCATCAGCGACGGAGTCATCCAGCCTCTTCTGGTAACTTAAGAGGGCTGGATGGTGCCCACATTTCAGCCTGGACAGGTGGACCTGTCCTCACGAGGAAGATAGGATTCAGAAGGGTGGATGTCAGGAGGCCGTGCATGCAGCTGTGTGTTGTTTTTAAGTGACTGAATGGAGCGGCGAGTGATCCGAGTGTGGATATGCTTCTGGAAGCTGGTCTGAGGTGGGCGAGGGGGAAGAGATATGGTATCAAGGGTTGGTAGTGGTACTGTTAAAGAGGGACAGTGGCCATGTGCAGTGTGCCACAAGGGCGTTTGAAGTAATTCATCTTGCGCAGTATTTGTGATAAGTGGGCACTTAAGAGATGTAGTTGTATTATAGGTAGATTACAAGATAATGCCCATTTCTTGTGTATGGTGTGTCAGGGAAAGCATGCACCAGTAGAGACTGTCAGACGGGAAAGAAATGATGTTGCTAATGAAAGTCTTGAGTGTGTGGAAGTTTTGTTACTTGGGAGACATGTTGTGTGCTGGCTGTCCTGAAGAAACAAACTGGGAAACAAAATCATCATGAAGCAGTCGTTTACCACCACACAAATAATCAGAAACTATGGAGAGCACATTGAATAACTGAACTGGTAAGCCATTTCTACTGCTTAAACTTAACCGTACATCTACTGATCAATGTCTTAACCCAACATTATCCTGGACCTTTGCCATGTTAGTTTCCCTAAGTCCCACTTATTTGACAGGTTATGTAAACTGTCTAATACAACAATTCCATCAGCCTGTGGTGTAGATCATACATTATGCCCAGTCGTCAGCCTGGTAGGCTAACTGTACTGTACCAGCATCTTTATAGCCAAGGACTCAAACCCTTTATGAAGTACACTGTCACCTGCTGCTCAAAAATATCCTTACTTGACAGTCATAGGTCCATCCCCTTCAATGTTAAACAGGATTATGCAGAACATCGGATGTTACATATTAGCAGTTGCTAAATTTGTTTCCTTTTTTTGTCATAATCCCTGCCAAAACTGTGTAATTCAAACCTGAATAGCTATCTTATCATCAGCATTATCCAATTTAACTTCAACTTTATGCTCAAGGTTTAGTTCACATTCAGGAGAGAATATAATCTTGCCATCCAGAGTTCTCCAACAGGCTTCAAAATGTCTTATAAACTACGGGCAGTGATATACAATTTAAAGTGGAATAAAACCAAGTGGAATAAAATCAAGAAGTGTTGGAGTGGATAATTTTAATGCCTTTATAAGGGTGGAGCTCCTGAGAGCCACCACCACATCACAGCGCCAAGCAACATGCACTTTATTACACAACTAGGAAAATGATAAAGTAAATACTGTATTGAATTTCAATGGCAGATACAAGGCAAATCATCTCAAGGTTTGGCTAGAGTGTAGGGTACTGTTGGACACCCTGGTTTGTATTCTGGTGGGCTAAGGAAGTTCCCTAAAACCTATTCTTTACTATGCTATTTCTGTATGGGTATTGGTAAAACGTAAGTCAGTCCAATGTTGCCCCTTCCAATGCCTGAGGAGAGGCTGCTGTAAGGCACATTAATATTCTATTGTATGTCATTTCTGCAATCTATCAATATGAAAAAGATATACAAATACCTGCAACATACAAGAAAATATTAAGGTGCAATATGCAAAACAAATCACTTGCAAATGGGCAATAAGTACCCTCTTTAATCCCACCCAAACACTGTCCTCTAACATTCATGAATATGGTTATTCACATCAACATATTTTGTTCTCTAGTAGTTCTGACCACTCATAAAACTGATGCCACAGAAGATGAAATGAATCAACCAAAAAGCTCTGAATTATCAGAAGTTCAAGTTTGTGCTCTATTTTCTGAGTATCTCATGAACCAATAACAGAACATTTTCTGTGCATTTCATCTCTCAAAGCACAAAATGTTAAAAAAAAAACGGTACGGGAGGGGGGAAGAAAAGGCAGTACAAATTGCTATAACATTATATCATAAAGCTGATACTTGGTTGATTCACCCTCATAACTCCATGGACCTCAATTGCACAACCTACCTGATCCACTGCAACTAAAGCCTGTATACTATAATAGTAATGCGCTACTGTACTACAGATTGTCAGGGAAAGAACGGTATACTGAGAAGCATATTATGACAAGTGGCAAGTTACATCGAAAAACAGGGTGGCATGAGATTATTGTCATGAAACCTCTTTTGAAATTCCTGAGGAAGACCAAATTTACCAATTACATATCAATACTTCCGATCTTAACACAAAGGCAAAAAGTTTGTTTCTCTTTCATAACAATCCTAACTGATCTCTGAATTAACTTTGGTGGTAGAACACAGGAACTAAATATGTAAACTGATAGTGCTGGACCAAGATACTACAAATCCAGTTGTAATTTCCTTGGCCACAATCTCTCAAAAGTTGCCAATTCTCACCCGATAATTTAATACATTAGAAGTCTGTCAACTAAACTACTTTCTTTCATGTGCTTCAAGTATCACTGAAGTCACATGTAAAATAACATATTTACTCACTACAGTGAGGAAAAGACGCTCCACTATGATAAGCAAAAGGAAATCACCAAAGTAAGTTAGCATACCATCTCATTTCCAGGACCAACCTTGTTCTTAGCTCAGTCAATCGATGTTCACGCTCTTTCATTATTTGAATGAAATTAAAAATTCATATGTATAAATCTACAGTATATATGAAACTACTGTAATATAAAGTAATCTGAATGCATGATGTTAGCTGACCTCTGGTGAAGACAATATGCAATAACGCGCTCCTCCAACGAAAAGTATTGTGGTTGGTATGTAAACATTAGCATACCATCTCATTTCCAGGACGAATATTTTTATCCTAAACACCAGTTAATCACCCAGACTAATACTCTTTCCTTACTATTTCAATATGTGAAAAATTTACATCCATATATCTATATACAAAAATAATATAAATTCATCTGAATGCAAAACATTACTACAGATCAGTTTAAGATCATTTGCATCAACCTCACACACCACATGTTAGGCTAATTCAGCGACCGCGATTTCGGCCGGCAGTTTCGTCTTCCCATGTTCCGGCTTTGAAAATTATGCTTTTCTCATAAATAACGTTCTGTACATTCACCTCAGCATTTGTCAGATGAAACATTGATGTTTGAAAACTACGTGATAAGCATTTCAAAATAAACATGCAGCGACACTTGTAATATTATATGATGAATGTTATCGCACCACTTGTCATTTTATGTATTTTAGTAACTGTTCTGCGACATTTTTCTTAGTAAATCATGTCTAGAAAACTGGTATCATAACTAATGATTACAATATTGCAAAATTTATGTACTGTTCACCAATAATCATGGAAGGGATTTTAGAAAGTATGAAACTGTGTGAGCCAGAAGAGGCAACTGACTTCAACTGAGTTATCAGGGGAGCACTGCCAACTTTTGGGAGCTTGTGGCCAAGGGATCTGTGTCACCTGAGGTTTCAAGAATGACCTAAGAGAATAAGGATGACACTACAATGTTGTAAAAGCAAATTACTTCGACAGAGATTGTGTAAAACGATGCCATGCTTTCTTAAATATTTAATAATTAGTTTTTGGAATCATAGAAGAGAATGTACAGCATACTGTACTACAGAAAAAGATACATGATGACAAAGAGGTAACCAGACAAAGACTTGATGCACAGCTAATGCAAACACCGGTATGCAGGCTTTGTGTTGACATTCAGAACTGCTACATGAAACACCAATCAGAGATATAGGTAAACATAATATATACACATACACTATATGCCAGTACACATCACACTCTAGCCATAAACAAAATTCTCCTTAAAACTTTACAAAATAAAAAATCTGAAGGGTCTGGTGACCAGTTACTTGCCTCTCCGAGATTTAGACAACTATTTATCATAAAGTAATAGACACCATGACATCAAACAAGTTTGACTGGGCACAAAACAAGGCAGCATGATTCAAAACATTACTGAAAATTACTAGCACACTTGGTAATAGTGACGCCCAATCCCATATAGACCCTCAAAGGTGTAGGGCCTCATGCTAGGCTACCACAGTCCAATACATGATCATCTACCCTCCTCTGTACTGGACTACAGGAACAGCCAATCTCATATGACCTCCTTTTAGACATTGGGGCCCAAAGGCTAGGCTAACTGAGTCAGTATGAGGTTTACTATCCCTGTACATCTGCAATATATACTGCTGCAGCTGTCATGCACATGCCTGACATGAGTGGACAACTGTGTTGTACATGTTAATGCTCTGTCTACTCCCAAATGTACCAGAATATAATTGCCTATTTCAGGTCCCAACACCTAAAAGAGAGTAATATGCAATTCACTGTTACTTTTACCATTACTAGCACACTCCTCTACGTTCTAATCCCCTAGGCACAGTATATATTGAATGTATAAAACTAACAGTAATGATACCTAGAGTCTTTGTAGCTTCAGGGATCACATAACCCTACTATCATTTATGTGAAGGCAATTTGGGTCAGGTCGTCACCTAATTTCCTTGGTGATTAAACCTGATTTTTTAATCAAACATTACAAGCTTCCGGAAAAAAATGCAAAACAGTATTAGAAATTATATTTTGCTCAGTGAGCACCCACGATTTGCATTCAAATTATCCAACCAAACCTGCAGTCAGAGGCAGTAAATAATTATGCTTCATTAAGATATTTTGTGTGATCTTACTTAATTTACATTCAAATAAACCTCACAAGCTTCCAGAGAATGTGAATCAGTACTGTATAGTATGAGGTGAATATCATACAAACATATAACACATTTAATAAAATTTAACAATTTTATTCATGGGACCTTCCTCATGAAGAGGTCAAATTTTAGGCTCATTTATCATTATCATTCATGGCACCTTTCATGAAATTATGAAAAGCAGCCCTCAGATAAACAACGCTGACACATGCATGGATGTACATAAGAAGAAGTTTCTAGTAATACCCTGCCTTTCAAAATGTATATATGTATGAATGTACAGTATGTATAAGCTTCTGGTAAGAGTTACCTGATCCCTTTCACTTATAGCCTCTACTGAAACCAATACCCCAGACTCATTACCTCGTGATTATTGTACACATTGTCCAATATGGGAAACAAAAAGCACACTTTCTCTGCACCTCAGCAATCACTCTGAACAATGAGCGTTGGGGTGGTATGTACAAGATTTAACCCCTTCAGTACATGTTTTTTTTTTTTTTAATTCCTGATGCTGCTAAATTAATTTACAGCTAATCAGAGACCTCTGGTGAATGGATCAGAAGCAATACTGAATATGTCTTTTAATACAATTTATTATCCTTGATACTGCTTAATGATTTTATCCAACAAAGTAGTGACCTATAGCTGTTGATGGATGTTACACAATCTCCAATACACCAAAATAAACATAATCCCAATTAAACCATGAAGGACAATGACATCTGTTTAATATTTTGCTCTAACACTATTTTATTGCACTTAAAATCTCTGGTACTGAAGGGGTCAAGGCCCTCTGGCAAGAGTTAATGTGATATGACTGACATGCACAAGAAACACTACCACTTTCATCCCTCATGTAGGTTAAGTTTAACAACCACTTTTGCTTTTTCTAATCCTAACTCTTAACCCCTTTCACCCAGGACTATCTTTTTTGTTACATTGTTGCTATCTTCAGATGGTTTTGTTCAACTTAAGATATACTTTTCAGGGTGGAAGGCTACATACAGCCATAATAAACCCTTTCACTACTACAGATCCTTCCTAAATTGAAGATTCTAGTTTAACCCTTCAACTGGCAACACACTTTTTTGCTTGTCAGTATTCTAGATACTAGCAGATGAATACATACAGCATGGAAGGATCCCTAGCAGTAAAGGGAATAATGAAGGCCGTATGCAGCTTTGAGCTCGAAGTCTGAATACTGTATATGGGAAATAGTCTAGTGGTGACAAGAATAGAATAAGTAAGTCCTCTGAGTGAAAGTAATGACATTTAAATTCTCCAACAACGGTGCTTGCATTACACTGATGCAATTAGACTATAATATCTGTCCACCAAAATATATTAATCTAGACGATGCCAAATTTACGTACGATTCACAATTATCACATGTAACTTTTTTGTGAGCAGAACAACCAACATCTATACAAACATTCTCCAAGAATTCACATTAAATTACTATCATCAACTTTCAGTTTCTCCCGTGTGATGACAGGATTTGTCATCAAAGTCTTACTATTATCAGAACATTTTATCCAACTAAGGAGAGACCTCTTGTACCAAAACAGGTAATAGTTCCACTACCAAACATCTCTTCTGAGTGGACTAAAATAGTCTGGTGATAGCGAGAATAGAAGTATTAATCCTACACATGAGCAAGTGGATCTAAACAGTAAATGTCCAAAATATTCCAGCAATATCTAATACCAATTACAAGTACTTAAGGGATGATGCTACCTTCATACTGTACCATACAAACATGGGCACATAGTTTTATTATTTTTTTATGTACAGTCAGGCATGCAAATCAAACTTCAGCAAAGTCTTTCTAAACGAGATGCACTTACAATGAAAGTACTGTAAATCACCAGTACTTTTCTTGCATCAACACTTTCTTATCTAAGAGGCATAGTTTTATATAAGATGAAGCTTACTTTAAGATAGCAAAGAAAAAGAAAAATTCCTCACGTCTGTTAATATCTTCAAAGGACCGCAGGTCAAATACCGTATCACAGTACTTGATCAATAGGTGGAAATTCACTTAACTTTTTCAAGGTTGAGTTCCCCCCCCCCCCATAAAGTCTTCACTCTAGTTTTCAGTCTGATGATATCCAACTGGAAAATGCATGATTTCTTTTAGTATAATGTTAGCTTTATAAAATATGTCTTGCAGCTCAGATTGTACATTACACACAAAATATGATTGTACTGAGAAACACCTTGAAGGGCTGACTTCAGACTGGACAAACCCTTAGAAACTGTTAAATAATGGGTAGCAAGGACTGCAATGGAAGAAAACAGTTTAATGTCAAGATAAGATTATATTAAGTTCTCTCCAGTATGAACAACCTGACTAATAGATGAGATATGGTGTTAGGGCACAGATAGCAGAATTGGAAGTGGATGCAAGAAGTATAAAAAGGAGAGTCTCAAGTAGCCCCAAAAGCTTTATTGTGGTAGCTCTCTACTCAGGAAATCTTCTATGAAGTCTGACAATTTAGTATCAATGCTCATTTTCTGAAAACAGCAACTGTAAACCCACACATTGTGACTGCTATTTATTCTGAGAGAAAATGGAGTAAAATATGTATTGCCTCTATTTAGTTAGTTAATTCATTTTTAATGCTGAATGTGAACTAACACACAAATGTTCAACCATGCTGCATTAATGACCATCAACATATGGGTGCTTGTCTAATTACTACAAGCTCTCAAAGCTATACTCTTACAACAGTAGCAAAAGCATAAGTAAGCCCCAAGAATGAGTCAATTGTGAAATGCAAGATGAGAACAATGCATGTCTGGCTTCACATTAATGTAGTACTGTACTCTACACAAGGTAACAACAGTATATCTAATACTTACACCTACCCCACACAAGATCATCATATACTGACAGCTTCTATTGCCCTCTGATTTAATACAGCCATCAGCTTTAGAAATATAACCAACTGCTTCTTTTCCAAACCTCTCTTAAAACCAGACTGCATTTCCATGTACAGCTCCTTTAGAAAGACTTTGTCCAATTAAAGTACACACATCATATAACTCTCAATGATTACCACTAAGTCATGAACCTCAACCATTGTAGTACATGATTACTGAGTAAAAGTTTAAGGAAGGGGATGCGAGCCGAGCAGATTACCAACGAAATACTAAAAACAAGGCTGGAATATCGCTCTATCTGAAGCAACATTACAAGACTTATTTCTATTGATCCAAAAAGGGAGAAAGAAATGCTGCACCTAATGATAGATACCTTAACCCCTCCAATGATGAATTTTCTACTTTACAGTATTCTTGCCCTCTCCTGACAAATTAATGCACCTTATGGTAGACTTTCTGAACTGGAGGGGACTAGATGTCCCTTCCATTAGCATTCTCAAGGCAAGTCTTCCTTAAACAGCATTAAATTGTCTGTTCAGTGGTCTCAGTAAAATGAAAATACATCGTTAGACTGGAAGGGTTAATGTCCAATGAGCATGACAATAACACCTCAACTGTTCAGATACTGAGAATATTAATGACCATCCATCCAAAACCTCCAAATTACACAACTGTACCATCAGAAAATCTATACTACAGGCAGTCCTTGTCATATGCCTGGGACGTGTGCCAAAATATCACAACTTTCCACTGTTCCAAAATATAACCTCTTTTTTTCTGCTGAGGAGTCCTTTCACATGGTGGCATTTACTTAACCAAGTGGCTGCACTGCATATTTATACTAACATGCCTCACCTCTCTCCTTTTCACCATGAAAGGAGGATGGCAGGCTGCAGAAGAAAGGCAACTTCATCATGCAGTCCACCGTGTTCATGTCCAGATGAGCCTGGGGCCACATGAACAGGGACACACTAAAATTTAATTCAGGCTATCACAAAGTGATTTTGTTCAGCTGAGGGTAATTCCAGTACTCATGAGGGTTGAAAACTACCTTAACTAACTTCTGAGTACTAGGACCTCCCTCAGTTGAATAAAATGGTCGGGATTTGGCTTGAATTAGCTAACCAAGTAAAAGGGAGCAAAAGTTTTTTATTTATCTTTTTATAAGACATGATCCAATCACCCTAGGTATGTCTTTCAATATTACTTTTGTTACCTCCTGACAATTTTATTCTGCTGAAGATTTTCTTCTTCTTCTTCTTTAGCTGGTGAGGTTAGATACGACCTTCATACCGGTATACCTCCTAGAATGAGGTGCCTTTCCAAATATTAATATAATCACTCAGTAGCAGCAAGAATAAATTAAAATTGATGTCAATCGCTACCCTTTGAATCCAAACAATATGTTCTGCAGTGCAGTCTTGTAGCTGCCAATTTTGCTGAACTCAGGAGATGCCTCTCATACTGAGGAGGTTTAATGATCTGTCTAACCCATCTAGTTCATAAAGTTTTAAGCAGAATGAAACTGTCAAGAGAAGGAAAGAATAATATGAAAGATATCATCCAGATTCAAATGTCTGATGGGGGGAAAAAAAAAAAAAAAATGTAACAAGGATTCACTGTGCAAGATTAAACTGCTTAAATCAACTATCATTCTTATGCAGAAAACTTTGTGATGCATCTCCATATTCTAATTACTGTACCCTTCAGGTCTCTAACAGACAATACATTCACAAATGATGGTGGGAGTAAGTTGATTATGGTAGATCAATAGCATAATTACTAATGGAAAATTTCAGACCACCACACATAGACTCGAAACTGGAATAAAGATCAAGACAAAACACCTTGGTCAGTGCAGTAAGATGGGTTGAGATGGTGCCAAATGATTATATGTACAGGCAGTCCTCACTCAGTCTGCTATCCTTCTCATTACTTCAGTCAGACTCTAGATAGTATATTCATCCTAACTCCATATCATTTAATTTGACAAACAGAAACCCTTTTAAAGGAAAAAACTAAAAACACTCACCAACTCTAACAGGAATGAATGAACTTAAACACCACATTCTAGTAATATTTTAAAGTGAACACAACTTGCACATTCTTCTGGCTTGAATAAATAAATAAGTAAAATGGAACTTCACCATAAAGCAAAGTAAGAAACAGGTGTTTTATTAAGGGTGGAAAAATAGAAACATGTGGAAAAAATATTCTTCTCGCCCTAATAGTTTTTATTTTTTGCTTAGGGATGAACCTTACCATCCATCATCCAATCCTATGTTGCCCCCATGAGAAGCGTAGGAGCCCGGGGCTAGGCAAGTTGGTCACGACATTTAAGATGAGAGTGAATTTAAGATAAGGGTGAAATCTTACCAAATCATATCAAATGAGATTTTTAGGAGGTACTTTCAGCAGATTAATTAGTCAGCAATGTTTAATGACTTGCAAATATTTTTATTTTTCAAGCCATAGTAAATAACTGGCAATATATATTTAAAATGCATTGATAAAGTGTACTGCAAAAATTTACATAATCTGTATGCAGTAAATGGATTACAAAACAACAACTCTCATCATGAAGATCATGAATATTTCTTTGTCTTATGTATTCGAAAGATTAAAAATCTCACGAACTCTTGCACTAGGATGGCTGAACTGTTGTATTTTATTCTGGTAAGATCTTGAACACTTTAAGTGAGGACCACCTGTATAAAACTATCTACATGCAATATCAGGGGGAGCTCCGAAAGCGTGGCCTCCCTGTGTTTGCTGGAACTATTACAACTACCCTGAATGTAAAACAAGAATATAAGCAGTTCTGCGTTCCTCTTCCGCCTTCCTTGTACTCTCAAAAACTCAGGCTTGTATCCTCATGAGATCAGGAGGCTCTAAAGCACCTCTTCCTGTTTTTTCTGCAAATAGCTACTGATATTCTGTAGTGACATATATGAAGTCATGTCTATATCATACAATTTCATAACAGCCTCTTGGTGGCATAATGGCCAAATGCTAGGTCTTCTCAAGTCATATACCATGACTGAAAAGCCTCTGAGATACTGAAACCCATGCATGAAATGCAAAGCCTTTAGTCCAAGTGGAGCATTTAACACAGAAGAGATTATCAACATGTAAAACACACAATGCAGTGTTTCAATAAAGAAGAGATGCTGGGGAACCTTCTAAGCCCACAAGAATATGACCTTTGCACACTGCCAGCTCCAAATTCACAGTTAAGGCAAATAGGCTCATGCTATCCTAAAACAAAAATATAAGCCTTAGTTTTTATTTTTTCAGGTAAGTGCAACATTGCAAAAATGCACTTTTTTAACACGCACAGAAAACACACGCACCAACCAGATCACTCGTATAACAGAGAGTCCCGCATGTGCCAGTAAGGAAACTCCACTGCGATCATCTATGTCACCATTAATCCTAAGGCGCTTTAAAAATGTGTGCAGTTAAATTTCCACTTACCTACATCCACAAGTCCAATCCACCTTTATCTATTGAAGCCAATTTTCTTCTAAAACTCTAAACAATTCTAACATAAAACTGTCTTCATCAATAAGGGATGAGTACACCATAATATCTGATCAGTTTTAGAAGCCAGTATTACCATTCAAAGTTAAAGAACTGTCACAGGTTAGGTTTTGTGAGGTTCTACCATATTTAGAAACAGAAGTCACATCCCAACAGTTTTTCTGAGATGACCATTTCTTTTTGTCGAATTCTCAACCTCCCTCCACATAAGAACTTCAGCAAATTATCACCCTTTAAGCAGAGCGCACAGGAAGCTACTGGCTGACCAATATCATAGACGTAAATAAAGAAATTTCTTTACAAAACAAAGCTACAATCACCTTCAGCATGCATCAAAATGTAAGTTCTATTACATTATCATGGTGGCTGTTTCTTTAAGAGTTTTCAATATCTCTGCATATCACAACTCTAATAAATTTCATCTCTGACTAAAGCTGGAAAAGCTTTTGATACTTGGTGTTAAGGTACACAAGAAAATATTTCCCTGAAGAGCCATACGCAAATGATACGAGGATGATAATTAAGTTGTTGCTGCTGTTATCCCAAGTTTAAATGAACCAGAGAGACTGCAGAAGTTAGATGAATCACAAATTAAAATGACGGAGTTACCCCATCTGGCACTTTGCAAGAACTCTTCCAATGACATAACATCAAGCAGACCTTGGGAAGGCACATCTTTTTGACAAAACTCTTACCAGTATCAAAGCTAGCATTCACATGCCCTTCGGAAAGACCTTGAATAATACTAGTGATGGTTCAGGCAGGGTCACACAACTCTATTCCTTATTCTGTCACAGCTCTCTAGGTCATATTCTAGGTGGTTTTGTGGATTTTAACATTCTTCCTTGGAGATTCATCATGCATATTATACCTCAGTACATCTTTTAGGTAAATGAAGTAAAATATGTCATTATTAAAAAGATACGAATAACAAACAACTGAATGTTAAGATCCAATATGCAAAATAAATCAACTAAGGAAGAGGTGCTACCAAGTCTCTATACTGTACCCCTTAGAATGCAAATCTCTGACTAAACTCCTTCAATAATGAGAGGCTTCCAATCACTCCTAAGACATCTTCATATTATTCTTGCTACCTCCTGATGACTCTGAATGGGTATGCACAGGCTGTTCTCAAGAGGGGTTTGATAAAGCTTTAACCCCTTGGCTGCGGCAGCCCTAAACATCTCCTATCCGTGGTGTGTGAAAACCGGTTGAAAAAATTGTGTTTTCATCACGTGTTTTGACCCTCTTATACCTAACCACACATAATAACATTTTAGTTAGACAAAGTTTACACTCCACACTGACAATGCACGACCCACTCATCAACCACAAGCATGCAGTAGGCAAGAAAAATGACCGAAAAGTTCACAGTATTTCACACGGCTCTTCCACTCTCAGTCTACCGATCGGCATTTCCGGAATGCTATACGCAGCCAAGGGGTTAATATACCATTTAATATGAGGCCTTTTGTAAGTTAAACAAAATTATCCAGTGTCACCAAAAGTAAGCTAAAGAGGCTGCTACTTCGATTCAAGTTAAATGTATAAAACTGTCTGGTGGTGCCAATGACATCATACTAAAGGTGAAGACAGGCATCCCCTAAGCTAAGTAAAGTTACCAGGCAATGGCAAATAAGAAAAGGGGTCCTGAGGCTTACGATACTGTAGTTGGGTCATTATCAACATCTTAGCCTACTAATTGTTCATTCCCTTTAGTATAATGTCATGTTAGTCTTGTTACCCTTGACACTTTTATTCAGCTTTAGATACCCTCAGTAAGAGTCTAGTTAGAAACAAACTGCATCAGCTCCTTCAATGTAATAAGCTCTTTTTAAATTTCTTATTTCTCATAAATGATCACATTTTTTCAATTTATTTTTGTTTCTCCCAATAACTTGACTAAGAACAAAAATTTCTTAGCATGGAGAGATTATAGGTCTTACTAATCCCTCAATACACCGGAGACCTATCTCTTACAGTGAATAAAATCATCTGGAAGCAGCAAGAAAAAAAAGAAAGGAAAAAAAAAATTCTGACATGGTTAACAGACCTTCTCATAATGAAGGTGTTAAAATATCCAAAGGAACCTTGTTCCTTGTTGCACATCTAAATCCATACTAAATAACCAGACTGTATTAAAATTATGGGGTCTCCATGTCCTTCACATACCTCGGCTTCCAATTCTTACATTACTGGAACACTGGAAATAAGATGTTTTTTCTGTGCTTCATGTATCCTTAACCTAGTGCATTACTGTATGGGCTTGAGTAACCATGTTAGCTGTGGGAAATTATTTCTTAGAAATTTTTAACACTTCCAAAATGCACACAAAAGAATCATCACTTTGAACAGGTTTATAATCCACCACAGTCTAAGGACATTGATGTTATTTTATTCTGGCTAAAGTCAGTCATTCTTATTCAAATTTGAGAATATGTCCTCAGACAAGAGGTTCATACTGTACCTTAAAAATATACAAAATTAGGTAGTAAATTAATCGTTGCAAACGTTCCACACACACTCATATTAGTTAAGTCATACACACGAAATTCCAATATAGTTAAACACAACTGAAAACCACATGGCAGCATCAACAAACTACAACAAACACAACCCAATTATTCTTCAATTAACAATGAATCCTTAAGCCCCACCATGCTCTCCACACCTGATTAACAGCAATCTTACAGAACAAAGTATCAAGCACTTACAAGGAACCACAGCAAAATCATTAAGATTCAAGGATACCCAGTACACCTTTATATTCATGTACTGTAGAAACCATCACTCTGTACTAACCTCTTCACTGTGATGAGGTCTTACATTCTGTTGATGCTACCACCAGATGGTTTATTCATCTTGTTTAGGATTTGAAGTAGAGTGGTTTGACTCAATCACCATCCACCCCTTCATAAGAAAGTCTCTCCTAAGCTGCTTGCATCTGAGGATAGCATGAACAAACTGAAAAAGATATCATCACAGTAAAGGTGTTGAGACCCCACAGGATACCAAGTGCACCTTTAACTCCTACACAGAACCTTCATACAGTCTTAAGGAACTCTGGACCCTGCCTGCCTCTAGCTGCAACCTCCGAATACAACACGTGGAATGATTATAATTGTCTACAAAAATAATGCGCAACACCTACAAGTAAATGAGACACATGCAGAACTATACGATGATAACACGGCTTCTTGGGGGGAAGGGGGAAGGGGGTAATGCATCACACTCTTTTTAACATTTTCTCTGCGATGATGATGTGAAGATATCCATTAACCTTGATGTGCAACAGACTTGACAATTCCCTCACTGTGGCTCATTCTCTTAACATGCACTGATGTTTATTTTTCCCTTAATTATGATGACTGTTTATTATATTCTATTCCTGCGACCACTAGATGATTTTACAAGGCTTATGAGACCCCTTGTATGGAAGAGATGACCCTTTGTACTGAAGGGATCGGTTAATTTCTTCCTTAAAAACCCATCCTCTACAAGAAGTCTCCAATATGTGGCATAAACCTCTGGAAGCAGCAAGAATAAATAATAAAAGCCATTATCATACTAAAGAGCTTAAGACTGTAACACTAGTTCAGGTCACGTTGGTTGCCTAATCAATATACAAGCGTTAATTTCAGCGCACACAAAATGATGCAGAGCCAAGATATGAGTGGAGTCTAGCCTACTATACACCAAGATCTCTCGCAATTCTACTCTTTCGCAGCCACCTCATTCTTCACACTCATTTTCTCCATCTCCTTTGTCACCTCTTCCGTTGTTGCCTCAGACTTTTTGCTCTCCTCTTCCTCGCTTGTACTCTCCTCCTCCTTGGCCTCATTCTTCCACTTCTCCTCCTCTTCCTTCATCTTCACCTCCACCACTGTGACGATGCCTCTTGCCTCATCAAATGCTTCCTTGAACAGCCGGGCATCTGAAAGACCATGAGATACGGGGGATGTATGACTGTGAACTGCAGTCTTTTTTGCAGATTCAAACAAGTGATGTGCATTACAGAAGAATATCATAACTATCATCCCAACCCTTTTTCCTGCTCAGATGTGGGATGAGAAAGGGTTCAGAAACAAAATCATAAAAGTGGAGGAAGTGGTCAACAGCATGCCAAATGAAGTGGGTCATACACTCAACATTCAAGCCCTCAGAATCCTGGCTCCACCTCACGGGCACGGGTTCCACAACTGTCTTCAAAATCAACTATCAATGCTAACCCAATGACTGCCACGGTAAAAAATGGGATGCCAAACCTTAGTCATGCAAGAACAATTCACCTGAAGGTCTGAATGGTGAACAAACAGGTGTGCTGGATACAAGGGTGAAAGTATGCTCGTAGGATCATGCTAAATGTTTGGAAGATACAAATTACAGAACTGAGTACTGGATGGAAGATGTAGTATGCTTGTCGAGTGGAGCTGAATATCCTTAGGATCATGCTAAATGTTTGGAAGATACAAATTACAGAACTGAGTACTGGATGGAAGATGTAGTATGCTTGTCGAGTGGAGCTGAATATCCCTAGGGCTTTGCATAACTTGATGAAAAGTAAATGGATGTGTGGCTTATTTCATGAGGTAATTAACTGACTGAGCTCTTACTCAAGATTTTATTTTCCTAATCCTTGAGCAAGTACTACTACTGCAATAATACAGTATAACCTCCAAAAACCTAATGGTGTTCTCTATTTGATGTTGTCTCCATCCCCTCCCGACTCCTTGTAGTCTCTCTCTCTCTCTCTCGCTCTCTCTCCCATGTAGTCCCCCTGAGTGACAAGTGAAATGGTTTGCTATATCCCATATCATTTGCTATGCTGGGTGGTGGTTTAGTGGGTTAAGGGGCTCCAGCTGGATGGAGACTGTAAGGGCTTCAACTGTGGGGTGGGCAAGTAAGGCTAAAGATTTTCTTACAGAGCTGAAAAGGGGTCTAGAAATAACCTGAAGCCTATTTTAATTTAACCCTTTGAGATTCCAATGACGCATTTTAGGGTAATTTCAAATCCAACCTTAGAGATTCCGATAACTCGTTTATGTGTCATTTTAAGATACTTTTGTAAAATACTCACCATAAATCGCGTTTACATGTCACAACAACAGACTTGGGCATGATGTCGTGGAATGCTTATTCTATGCATGGCAGGCAGTAGTTTTGCATGGTTTAAATTTAACCAGGTTTATATACCTTTTTTTCTTGCTGAATATTTTCTGTGGCAAGGTATAAAATCTTTGGTTTTTGCCTAACTTCAACTAGTCATTTTGACTTCTTATTTTCTTTGTTTTCCTTTCCTGAAAAACTACAACAAAGTACAACTATTCAGCTTCAAAACAGCACTAAGACCAGCATCCCATCATAAAAAGTGTACTTACTCTGACCAAAGAAAAAGATCATGAAGTGAATATGCTGCCGAGACTCATAAAAAATTGTGCATCATTTTCTTTTTGCTTTACCATGCAATAAAATGCAGAAATCTCATCTTAAATGTCAGGACCAACTTGCCTAGCCCCAGGTTTCTACTCTCCTCATGGAGCAACATATGATTGGATGATTGATGGATGGATCATATTCTACATATTATTGTAAAGGTAATTTACTGTAGTTTTGCATGGTTTAAACCAGATTTATATGTCTTCATTTTGATTTTCTTGCCAAATATTTTTCTACAGATGAGGATTGGAATTTTTGGTTTTCGCTTAACTTCACCTCGTCGATTTGACTTTTTAATTTTTGTTTTCCTTTATTGAACATACTTAAATAAAGTACAACTATTCAGCTTTAAAATGACACCAAAACCAATGTTCCATCATTGTATTTACACAGAGCAATCAAATAATAATACTGCGGCACGAAGATGATGGCCAGCATGACAGCAACTGACAAGCAGACATAATCTGCCCGGCCCAGAAACTTGATAGGGTTAAGTAACATACATAATATATCTGACAGGTGAGAGCACCCATCATCCACTCACTTGATGTAGTGCTGCTTTTCAGTTACACTGCAATACCTGAGTGACAAGCCTACTGATTTCCTGGAACCCAGGAAACCATTTACCTCACTGTGTGGTAACCATATTACCAAACAACAAGGTGATGTTAAGCCTATTATGGTGCCAATGTTAACCGGGTGGAATTCCAAATGTGGCATTCAACCAGCAACCAAACTTCTACACACTTCCCTGCACCTCACTGTGGCAAGCCACCAGCTGCCACAAAGGAACATTAGTTCACTGCACAGGATGGCCCTGCTGGGGTAAATGCTTGCCTACAGCTGATGGATCTCCTCACCCAGACAGACCAGGACTGCTCTATTACTATTACTCCCTACCTGCCCTAGGTGGTTGGTGGTGGCCACTATCATCCACTCACTCGATGAAGTGCTTCTTCCTTCTTCACCTCTTCCTTAGGTGACTCTCCACCTGAGTGACAAGCCAAATGGCTTCCTGTACCCCAAGAAACCATTTACAATTATAACCAAATAATGGAGTCATGTGGAGTATACTTGGGTGGTGCCCCTGTGAACAAGATGGAGACACACAAATGTGGCATCCACCCAGGAACCAAACCACCACACACTTCCCTGTCTCACCACAGTAATACCCTGCCCACCACAAGGGAATATTGAGTCATTCCAAAGCCAGACCTGCAGGGAAGGTGGGGGAGGGGGAGGCTTGACAGTGCATTAAGGTCCTGGGTTATGTCAGGGCTCCATTCCTGAGATGGAAGACCTGACGTAAGTTGATTTTGCACGTAACTCGAGTTTCTCACTGTACATTAGCATTGTAAATCGGCATGCAAAAACCGATTAATATAGGTATCGGTATCGGAAAGGAAAACTTAACCAATAATCAGAATTGTATTGAAATCGGTTGAGTAACAATGAAAAATATGTACTGTAAATGTTTGTTTTACCCAATGACCCTGGACTCAAGCACTTATTTTTCTTACCATTTATGGTGTAAACCAATGCTTCAATTATTTTTTTTTTTAAGACATGGTTCTATCCCACATTCTGCTGACTGTCGTACAAGGTAAAATGCCAGAACTAAAATCACCATCATCATCATCCAGACCTCCTTCCCCACCCTCGAGCAGGGTGAGGAGTAGCAACGACCAGACAGCCTAAGTTTGCCCATTTCAATGGGCCACACTTCCATTCACTCAACATTCAAGCCCATAGAATCTTGACTCCGTCAGATAGGCCAAAAAAATTTCACCCGCTTCTTCAGCTGCACATACTGAAACATACGCATTATTCAGACCACAGTATTATATCCCTGTGGTTAGAATGGAGCTCAACACAAATACCTAGACAGCAGTCTTCCTTCAAGGAACTGTGGCGGACTGGTATGAACTTTTGAGTCTATCTCACTCTCTCTCTCTCTCTCTCTCTCACACACACACACACACAAATGAGGACAGTATTAAAAGACAGGATGTCTGGATGGAGGGAAGTAACAAGTGGCGTCCCACAACCGTAACATTCCTGATGTACGTAAACGGTATGGTAAATGGAATGAACAGTTATGCAAGGGTCTGTTTGCTGATGATGCAAAGTTCATGAGGAGAGTAAAAGTAGAAGACTGTAAAATGCTGCAGGATGACCTGGATAGGACTCATGAGTGGCACTGGATGTAAGAAATTAAATTCAACACAAAAAATTGTACAATATTGGAAATGGGTAAAAGTACCAAAAGACCATCACTGAATTATTTGATGGATAATGATCTGATCACAGAAGCGAGGGAAGAGGAGGACTTGGGAGTGCTGGTCCAGATCATTTATCACCTGAAAAACACAATAACAAGATACAGTAAGACCTCATTATAATGGAGTAACTGAAGCCCATGTCATTCCGAAAAAAGCAACATCCGGACTTTCCCCTGCTAACCTGGATTTTTTCTGATATATCACACATTAGTCCAGATCACACCAATGGTTTTTAAACAGTCTTCACCTCACCTTAAATGCCGGGACCAACTGCTTAGCCCCGGGCTCCTACGCTCCTCGTGGGGCAATATAGGATTGGATGATGGATGATGATTCACCACCATTGCAGTGCTGTACTGTATTATACCATCACTACAATAATCAAATGGTATAATATATATATATATATAATAATACTGTTCTGTACACTAATAAACATGTCTTTTATTATTTACCTTACTGTGTTGAACATAGCTGAAGCCGTCAGTCAGTCTGGACTGCTTCTGGCTTTATCAGACTTTTTCCAATATATAAGAATTTAGTCCGGTAGCTCCTCGATTTCCATGTAAGCGAATTCTGGTCTAATGAAGTTCGTTATATCGAGGTTTTACTGTGGTTAGAGACGTATAATTTCTTGCCTAACATAAGTGTAGCATTTCATTACATGGATGAGATGAAAAAATTGATAGTGGCCCACAATCTGCCCCAGGTTGGAATATGCAGCAGTAGTGTGGTCCCCACATAAAAAGAAAGATACAGTATAAACATAAGTTTACTTAGTATGGTAGGGAAGGTATATGGAAGAATTATTATAGTGAAAGTAAGAGAGAGATACAAAGTCTTAGTGAGTAATGAACAGGGTGGCTTTACAAGTCGCAGAGGATGTGTGATCAAATATTTGCAGCAAGACAAACAGGGGCGAAAGCTTGTGAGAAGCACTATAAGGTGTTTATGGCATTCATGGGTCTAGAAAAAGCATACGACAAAGTAGACTGAGAAGGACTGTGGAAGGTTTTATGCATGTATGGTGTAGATGGTAAGCTGCTAGGTGCTGTCAAGAGTTTTTATGATGGTTGTGAAGCATATGTAAGGGTTACTGGGCATCTAAGTAAATGGTTCACAATCGGTGTGGGCATGCAACAAGGTTGTGCGATATCCCCAGAGTTGTTCAATATACCCGGTATATGTATATGGATGGAGTGATGAGAGAAGTAAAAACACGAATAATGGAGAGGGGGATCGCATTGGTAATGAAAGGTGATGGATGGAATATCTCCAATTTGTTGTATGCTGATGATGCAGTACTACTTGCAAATACTGGACAAGAACTTGTTAGACTATTGCAGAGTTTTGCTGATGTCTGTGACTGTCGTGCCTTGAGAATAAACGTAGAAAATTGTGAAGTGATGGTTATTGAGAAAGAAGGTGACTCCCAGTGTGGTGATACAGTGAATGGAGAGAAAGTGGAGCTGGAATCAAATACCTGGGTACAGTGATAAGAAAAGAGAGGAAAATGTGCAAAACAAGTGGAAAGTACAGTGACACAAGGAAGGGAAGAAGCTGGTGCAATGAAAGCCTTGATGAGAAACAGAGGCTTGAGTGTTGCAGTTGCACGAGGCTTACATGAAAGAGTGTTAGTGCTAACTTTAACATATGGATGTGAAACTATAATGTGGCATGAAAATTAAAAGTCAAAAGTGAGAGCTGTGGACATGGGACTGCTGAGGAATGTATGTGGAGTACAGAGGGTGGACAGAATACAAAATAATGTGATTCGTGAAAGATGTGGAATGAGGAAGTCTGTGGATACCAGAATTGAAGAGTGTATGAGATGGTATGGTCATGTGAGGAGAATGGATAACAATAGTGGTGAAAAAAGTATATCTGAGTGAATTTGAAGGGGGGAAGAGGCGCGGTAGGCCAAAAGGTGGAGGGATATGGTGGATGAGAGTGTGAGGAAGAGAGGTTTGGAAGTCAGTGAAGTTGGGGGACTGACAAGATATCGAGCTGGCTGGATGAATATTGTGAGGAGAAACGCATGATCAGGGATTTGGTATCCCTTTTTAACGTGACAGCGTCCGGACTGACTCTTTCAGATGCTACAGAACATGGTGAACGTTTTTGGCGTATCAGATAAGAGCCAGGATTCCAGGGGCTTGAATGGTGAGTGAATGGAAGCGTGGCCCATTGAATTGGGCAAATTTGGGCTATCTGGATATTGTTACTCCTCACCCTGCCCTAGGGTGGGAAAGGAGGTCTGGATGATGATTATGGTGATGATAAACAAGATGGAAAGAATACAAAAGAACAGCATCCACGACGGTCCCTAGCCTGGCAGATCTGTCGGACAGAGAAAGGCTGGAAAAACTAGACCTGCCTTCCTTTGGAGAAAGGAGAGGGAGGGGAGACATGATTGCAGTATTCAGGTCCAGGATGGGAGCAGAAAAAACTGACAGAGAAGATCTGTTTGTATGGTATGAAAGAGTAACAAAAGGACAGGGAATGAAACTTAAAAAGCCAAGTTGCTCAAAGGATATCAAGAAATATGGTTTTCCATATAGACGAATAGACCTGTGGAACAGCCTGGGCAATGAGATCATCCAGTCTAAAAATAAGCTCAAAGTAAAATATGACTTATCAAGAAACAGAGACGGGACCCCACGAGCGTAGTTAATTTCCTATATATCACGACTAGGTAAATACTGTACATTTATTCATTCATCAACCTAACCTGCATCACCCCATGAGGAGCATAGGAGCCAGGGGCTACGCAAGTTGCTCGTGACATTTAAGATTAGAGGGACCAGCCTCACTCATCCCTGAGTGGCATTACTTGAGCCATAAACCCCAACCACCCCTTGGATATAAACCTGCACCAGCTCAATCTGACTGGAGCGCCGTAGCTACCCACTAAACCACCAGGTGCCAAAATCTGGTTATACTGTTACCATCCAGCGTAGTAAATGGTTTCCTGATGTACAGGAAACCATTTGGCAACCAGGTAAATACAAACACACACACACACACACACACACACACACACACACACACACACACACACACTGTGGTGGTGTTCCATCAGTGGTATTATTTAAACTTAATGTTTAATTTTGATTATATTTAAGCTGTAAGCAGAAATGGGTTTCTTTTCATTTTTTCCATTAATCTTCAATAAAATGTATACAATTAAATAACATACACAACTTACTTATCACTGCCTTTCTTTGAGTTTGGAGAATTAGTGCTACATTCTGTCATTTCTTGCAAATTTAATTTGTTTAGCTAGTGTGAGAAAAAATATAATACTAAAAAAAAAAACTTATGTTAACGAAATGCATAACATAGGTAAGCTTCTGGTCATTACCCAAATAATAAAACACAACAACAATACCTGAAAGTACCATACATAAAATTTTAGTCAGCCGGCCATTGGCCGTAAAATGAAACATTTATATTTAATCATATGTAATTATTTGGCGGTAGGTGGTGGCGACCATCATCCACTCACGATGTAGTGCTGCCTACTTCTTCCTTAGCCTTTATCATTCTTTTTCTGTGCCTGTCCTCCTCTCTTCCTATTTCTCCCATCTTTCCTGTCACTACTTATTGCTTTTCTTTCCATTACAGGTGGCTTTACATTGAGTGGCAAGCCAAATGGTTTCCTGTAAGCCAAGAAACCATTTACAACGCTGGGTGGTAACCATATAACCAAACCATACGTGCTCCCTACGTGTCAAGTGGGTTGGTGGAGGGTTAGTGCCCCTCCCTGTAACAAATAACTCAGAGTCAAATGGCCACCCTGTACGGGATTATGGCGTCTGGCAATAGATAGATAGATAGGTGGTGGCGACCATCATCCACTCACTTGATGTAGTGCTGCCTACTTCTTCATTAGCCTTTAGCATTCTTTTTCTGTGCCTGCCCTCCTCTCTTCCTATTTCTTCCATCTTTCCTGTCACTTCTTATTGCTTTTCTTTCCTTTGCAGGTGGCTTTACATTGAGTGACAGGCCAAATGGTTTCCTGTAAGCCATGAAACCATTTACAATACTGGGCGGTAACCATATAACCAAACCATACGTGGTCCCTACGTGTCAGCAAGTGGGTTGGTGGAGGGTTAGTGCCCCTCCCCATTAAACAAATAACTCAAAGTCAAATGGCTACCCCTTACAGGATTATGGCGTCTGGCAATAGATAGATAGATAGAACATTTTAATCATTAGCCAATTCAAGCCAGACAGCCCGAGAGTTAATGCATAATGGAAAAAATACACCTGATTTAATCCCTGAGATTGGATTTAACACACTGATCATCAAGGACTGTTCCTCATGTATATCATGATTAAATCCACTTTCCATCAAATACAGCATGAACGTCTAAGTTCAGTGTATGGCAGCCATGTGCACAGGTAGTATAGTGTACCATAGTGGCTCTCATTAGTATCCATCTATCTAATGCCAGATGCCAAAATCCCATATGAGATGGCCACAAACAAATCGCCTCCTTGTCACCCATTCCCCCACCATTTCACTACCCTCACACACCCCTCTCTCATATATCTCTACACTCCATCCCTTCATCACATTACACACACTAAAACTGTTATGCATTGCTAGATTTTAAGACTGTCTTCAGTCAAGTATATCTTATTACAGTACTTTGAAAAGCTTGGCAATGAAGGTTCTGTGGTTGAAGTGAGCAATGATTTTTAGTCAGTGTCTTCCACCATGCTAAATATTCATTCTGAGATGACACTCAAATCTGAGCATCAATTACACACACAAACACTAGTAGCTTACACACGATCGCCCATACATACACATATCCAGAAGACGATTACGCTCTTCAATTTACCATCTTTCGTGTATATGGTATATCTATCCATCTATCTACCTCATTAAAACAGGCTAATTGGGGCCCAAACCATTCCAAAAAATAAGAAATTCTTATAAAAACGACATCTGGACTTCCCCCTGCTAACCTGGACTTTTTCCGATATATCACACATTAGTCCAGATCACATGAAGGGTTTTTAAACTGTTTTGACTACCACTGTGGTACTGTACTGTGTTATAACTTCACTACATTTATAAAATGGTATAATATATACAGTACCCTCGCATCCAGTGAGGTATTTTTGTCAGACAGTACCACCACACTGGACTAAATCCATACTGGACAAACAACAGACCTTATGGGAAAAATTAATAATGTCAGACAAGCCTTGAAAAAGTCCCCCCAAAATTCGACTTAACAACAATTTCACACAACTAAGAATTTACCAACATTTAAGGTGGGTGGTGATGGGCTTTGGGGGGAAGGGGGAGGGGTTTCCGAGCCTGTAAGAGGTCCTACTGACCCTCTGAGGAGGGCATTCAGGAGCCTGAGGAGGCCTCTTTGCCTCAACCCCCTCATAGTCACACACTGACACATCGTCATCTTCGTCATCAAGTGCAATACTGCAATCTGACTGGCACACGTCATGAGTCACAAGGAAGGCATACTGGACTGGCACAGAAGTACTAGGGAAATGTTCCTCAGTGTTGGCCATCTTCCTGAGCGTGCGCGGGTAGTAGTACTGGACGCAGCATGTCGGTACTAGAGAAGAACTCCTCGGATTTGGCCCATTTTGTGCAGCGATCCGTACTGATCTACCAGACGACCCGCCGACATGTCGTAAAAGTACCCCCGCTAATACCAGTACACCAGTCCTGTATGAGACAGCCCTAGCATGTATTCAATATGGACGGTGGGTGTTAGCGCCGAAGTGGTGACATGTGGAGCTGTACGAGGACTACTGGGCCTTGGGATAGGCCACTGTCCCCAAGAAATAGGCCCCGAGCCTTTGCCCTGAGTCGTACACGTTTAAAAAAAAAAAAAAAATCATTTTTTTTTGCCGACCATACTGGACAAACGCGTACTGGATGTGAGGGTACTGTATAATAATACTGTACTGTACAATGAATGTACCTTATCGTGGTGAGCAAAGCTGACGTGGTCAGGCACTCCGGCCAGCTTCTGGCTTTAACCCCTTAACCGCGGGGCGTCACTTTCGTGATGCTTGGGAGCAAGGGATCATACCGCGAGGCAACACTTTTGTGATTCTGTGTTATTTTGAATTCGCCCGGGCTTTGAAGTGGTAGCTTGTATCATCTATCAGTACTGCCAATGTCCAACACTAGTCAGCACTCCTAATCTCATCTGTACTCCCATCCATTGTTGACAATTTAGCTATTTCTCCCCGTTCTTGACTCCCCTCCCTACCTCCCCTCCAGTACCCTATCCTCTCGCCTGCCCGGCCGTGCTACGCTAAGTAAATCTTCCCTGGAATTTTTCACTGATTTCATCCATTGAAATAAGCCCTATCCCCTATTCTTATACCAATATATACAAGAAAGAAATAAGGTAACTGAGAGTGCCATACACCTAGAATTGGCTAATTATCACCTGACAACACCTCACGTGCACTCGTTCGTTAATTTTCGCTGTTTATTTCCCCTTGAAATATGCTGTATAATCTATTTTCGTAATAAAAATATATATAAGAAAGGAAGGGAGAAGCCTAAGAGATATTTACATTCACTAATTTTCGCAGTATATTTCCCCTTGAAATATGCCGTGTAATCTATTTTCGTAATAAATATACATATCAGGAGGGAAGGGAGAAGCCTAGTGATATTTACATTCACCTGGAGCTACCTAATTTATTATGAACTGTCTTGGTTTCCTGCCAATCATTTCACTGCTATATATTAGCAGGTCTCACAGGGCTGAAGTTGGTTGTATTGAACTCACCCTAGCCAGGCGGCAGGAGGCCACCACTATCAGTTCACTGTCGTCTTTGAAAGTGGGAGTATGTCTGATTTGCTCCTGCTAACTTCCGTCGCTTTATAGCCCCATGCAAAGGGCCCTGTGACCTTTACCCCCTACTAAACCTCGTGTGGAAAGAGGTAAAGGGCTGACAATTGATAAAGAGTGACTATGATCTTTATATTGAGTAAAACAGTGCAAGTGGAATTGTAAATAAAGTGTAAATAATGTGTAAACAGCAAGAAAGCAATGAATGTAAATATAAGTGAACAGTGGAAAATAGTTTTATAAGTTACTTCAAGTGACAGTGCATAACACAGTGTAAATAAAATTGAAATGTAAATAATGTAAATAAAGTAGAGAACGTAAATAGAAATGTAAATGAGTGTTATTATAAGAATACGAGTATATATACTAGGAGTAATGAAAATGAAAGTTTCACTCTAGCATGTATGAATACTATGAGTTATGAGAGTGAAGGTGAAAGTGACATTCACTCTCAATGCTAGTATACAGGATGAGAAAGTGAATGCTACGTATTTTACTGAAAGAAATTGAATCCCTACAGTGACTTTAAACTACTATTACTGAAGGAAACTTATGGATAAAGACTGTAGATATATATAAGTGTTATATAGTAACAGAAATATAAACAGGAGTGTTTTTATGAATAACAGACAACACTAGCGGCGAACGATCGGAAGTGGGATGGTCATACCCCCTTGTAATTTTCATTGCTTTCACAGTGTTTTTTTGGGGGGAGTATGGATTCCAAACTATTTGAGATTCAAAGATTAGTGTTTCTAGTGATAATATCAGGCTGTGGTAATCATATTACGAGTTGTCGGGAAGTGTAAAATGGAGACTTCGTTACCCAACTTCAGAGGTCTCCACAAGTCCTACGGTACTCGACGAAGGCTCAACAAACACCCAAGGAGAAAGCTGAAGGTATGTGCCATAAGCATATATTATTTTAATATTCTAGGACTAATAACTGATTTTTGGCAAATATTTTTAGAGAGTCTGTCGGAGCGCGAATATGCACGTGGGAGCCGCAAGAATAAGCAAAACAAGCCTGCGGTGTAAGGGTTAACAGACTTTTTCCGATATACAGTAATCTCTATACTATCCGGACGCCCACTTACTGGACATTTTGGGCCCAGGACTTTGTAACCCTCAAATATCCCCCCCCCCCAAATCCAAAATTCCCCCCCCTGTAATTTGAACTCGGCGCGGGCCAGCTTTGTTTTGGTGCGCAGTTCCGCTGATGTCTGCTAGAGTCCCCTGCATCCTCCCCACTTCCCGCCCGTTATTCGTCGTGAGTGCACATTCCTCACCATGGCTGCCCATGTGCTTGATTTTGTGGTGGTGCCCTACCTCCTGCAGGCTCTGCTGTTCCTCTCCTGCCTCTTCTTCCTGTGTGTGGTGATGGCCCCGCCGCCCGAGAAGAGGAAGCGAGTGGTTCTGACTCTGGAGAAGAAAAGGGAGATATTGGACAAGGTGGACATGGGATGGTCAACCTCACGCATGAAACCTGGCCCGCTCTACACTGTTTGATATCAAGAGATCTCGCGGCAAACTCATGCAGTACACGGCTGACTTCTCATCGAAAAACAAACGCAATGTGGAGAGGAAGATGATATTTACTCCCTGGTATCGACCTCTCCATGCTGACTTGGTATCTTCAACAACGTGCTGCTGGTGTGCTGGTGCGTGGCACGAAGTTGAAGGCTGCTGCTGAGAAGTGCGCAAGGTTACACAACACCCCATGCTGGACCTGAAGCGGTGGCGGCTTCGTCATGGGTCTACCCCCCAGAGGCTGTCGAGGAGAAGAGGAGGACAGCATGGGGGCCATCCCCCCCCCCCCCAGGGCCAGCTCAAGTACCTGGGAGTGACTTTGGTCGCCCGGGCAAGTACCACATCTCCCAACACAACACCACCATTTTTTTTACACCGAGAAATGACTCCCCAGCTGTTAGTTCTCGACGACTTCTAGCCGGGGACGTCGACAGCAATCCAGGACCCACCAACAAATACATATGTCCAACATGCTCAAAACCTATCACGTTGAGCCAACAGACAAAGGGTTCAGTTCAGTGCAATTCCTGCAAGAACTGGACCCATTACACCTGCACAACACTTGCATCCACAAAACATTACACAAACACCTGGACCTGCTCCTTCCCCCCACCCACCAACCCCCCTACCAATCCTACTCCTACTTCCTTCACACCTTCACAGCCGAACCCACCGATCCTTCCCACACAATCCAGTCCCCTAACTCCTCCCATTCCAACCCATCCTAATCCACCTCAACCCTTACCTCCATCACAACCTCCTCCAACCCCTTCCCCTCCACCCACACCACCTCCCCCCCATGCTGCAGCAGCCAACACACATCGCACACACAACATAAACATCCTTCAGTTAAACACAGATGTCATAAACACCAAAAAACAAGAACTCACACAATTCATCAAACAACAGAACATACACATTGCCATCTTACAAGAAACAAAACTTCACAGAGCACAGAAAACACTGACATTTCATAACTTCATCACCATTCGACAAGACCAGGCCGATGGCGGTGGAGGTGGACTCATCACCCTGGTACACAAATCCATCAACTTTGCAGATACCAGTGCACACACAAAGTCACTCCTCCCCCCACATGACACCACAACAGAAATACAATCAGTTAAAATACATACTGGTAACAAATCACACATAACAATCGCTAACACATACATTCCCCCCAGTCGTCCCCCACAGTACCACACAATTACTCACCACAGATACACCACATCACTAACATACCCATCATCATCCTGGGTGGTGATTTCAACACCAAGTCGTCGGCCTGGCATGTCAACAACCCTGACACAGACAGAGGGCTGGTACAACAATCCCAGACAGATCATCTTTTCATACTGAACAATCTAGACCAACATACCCACATCCCACACCAAGCCCTCTTCCTCCCATCATCTCCAGACATCACCTTCTGCTCCCCGAACCTTGCCCTCATTACAGCATGGAGTGGTCAAAACCCTAGGTTCTGATCACCTCCCAATCATCATCACTACCAAAACCAGAATCACCCCAGCTGGCCACAAACACACATACACTAATTATAAGAGAGCCAACTGGGAGGGCTTTGAAACTGAAACAGAACAACATTTCGAAACACTAAACAGTACACCCATCACAAACATCAACACTGCTGTGCACACTTTCAATAAATTATATAAAACACAGACAAAAGACACATCCCTAGAGGCAACAGAAAGAGAAACAACCCCAACTTCACACCAGAAATTCAAGGCCTCATCAGACAACGGGACACACTGCGACACTCCCCAACACCCCATACACAAGACACCGTACAACAAATACAAGAACTCAACACTCAAATAAACAATAAAATATCAGAACAGCAAACACTAAACTGGAAAAATTACCTCCAAACACTTGACCACAAAACAAAAATCAGCAAACTCTACAAAACACTAAACAGTATCACACTTTCCAACAGCAACACCACACAATCACACGCTGCCATCACAACAGCAGACACCATAGCCTCAAACGGACAACAAGCAAACACTCTCATCAAACACTTTTCACAAGTCAGCCATCTAAACCCCCATCCTGAAGACCGACGTATCATCCGACATAGGAGACAGTTCCCCACAGACCAAGACTATGCACCTTTCACTTACAACCAGACGAAGCACATCATTAACAACCTCAAGTACTCATCTGCTCGTGGACCAGACAACTTAAGCAACATTCACCTTAAACACCTAGGACCACAAGGCATACAAGCACTCACCAACATATCAAACTACAGCTACTCGCACAACATAATAACCAACATCTGGAAGCATGGCATTATCATCACTATCCCTAAACCCAACAAAGATCCCACGTTACCCTCCTCACACCGCCCCATCACACTCCTCTGCACCCCCGCTAAAGTAACTGAACGAATAGTACTACAACTAGTCATACCTCACATTTCCCTAGCCCAGTCACAACATGGTATTAGGCCATTACACTCCACAAACACCCTTCTTACAGACCTTACACAGAGTTTTTGATAGCATGAATTCAGCTAGGCCACCACACAGAACACTCCTAATCACACTAGACATTAGCAAAGCTTTTGATGACATCCCCCACCACAACCTCACAAACAAAATACTCAACACAAACATGCACAATAACACAAAAAGATGGTTGGCAGTTAGCAGGCAGATGTGCACACGTAACATTTGCCGGTCAGTCTTCTAACATCAGAAACTTCACAAACGGCGTCCCTCAAGGATCTGTTTTGTCCCCTACACTCTTTAACCTATACATGCACAACATACCCACACCCCACACACCACATATACACATAGCTTCCTATGCAGATGATAACACTTACATGTACACACCAAAACGCAAACACAGCTGCACACATCATTCAACCTTACCTCAACACACTACACGAATGGTTCACCACAAACAGGCTCAAAATAGCCCCAGCCAAATCTACAGTGACCCTTCTCACAAATTGGGCAGCTGAACACAATCACATCCCACACCTCACCATAAACAATACTCCCCTGCCCCCCCCCCACACCCACCCACCCACACACACACACACACACACACACACACACACACACACAAAATCCTTGGTGTAACATACATCAATGTCATTTAAACAACACATCACAAACATTGAAAATAAAATAACACGAAGACTCAATGCTTTGAGGTCAATTCCCCATACAACATTCGGACACAACAAAGAAACCACCACCACCACCGTATACAAACAATACATACGTTCAGTGATGAATTATGCAAGCCCTGCCTGGGCTTCTAACCTCACCAAAACACACTACAACACTCTACAAACCATACAGAACAAGGCCCTAAAAATAATCACAGGCTGCACAGCTACTACACCCACAGACCACCTACATCAAGAAACCAAAGTCCTCAAAGTCAAGGATCACCTAGACATGAGCGCCACCCAGTTTCTTGCTGCAGCCTCCACAAACCCACAACATCCACTATATTACATGGCAGCACATCCACCCACACCAAGGAACATCAAAACAACACCCGGCATACGATACCATACACAAATACTGTTATCTCTCCCCCCTCACCCACCTCAGACCAGCTTCCAGAAGCATAGCCACTCACAGATCACTCACCGCTCCATTCAGTCACTTAAAGACAACGGCCTCCTGACATCCACCCTTCTGAATCCTATCTCCCTCGTGAGGACAGGGTCCACCTAGCCAGGCTGAGATGCGGGCACCATCGAGCCCTCTTAAGCTACCAGAAGAGGCTGGATGACTCTGTCGCTGATGCCTGTCCAGGATGCAACACAGCACCCCACACTATTAAGCACATTATGGAAGACTGCATTGCACACAATCACCTAAGCCAACAACACAACATACACTCTTTGAGAGCTCTGTGGGAAAGCCCAGTCTCGGCCATGGCCTTCCTAAGGGACTCGGGGCTGTTTGGCCAGATTTCCTAGGGAACAACTACTACTACAACTACACCCAATGCTTCAAGGCATCCGAGGGTTGGCTCTTCGCTTTCAAGTTACAGCATGGCCTTACCAACCATATGGCCCATGGCAAGCTTTGGACGCCAACGAGGAGGGAGTAGAGGAGTTTCGGCAGAAGATGAAGGGCTTGATTGACAGGGAGGGCCTCACTCTCGGTCAAGTCTACAACGCTGATGAAAATGGTCTATTCTATCACTCTATGCCAACAAACACTCAAGCTAAGGAGATGGAGAAGCGTGTACCTGGCCGCAAGCTTTGCAAGCAATGGTTATCTGCTTTGTGTTGTGCCAATGCTAATGGCATGCACCGGCTCAAGCCCGTTATTGTTGGCCGTGCAATGCAGCCTCGGTGTCTTCGTGAGGTGATGGATGTCCTTACCATCATTTGGTACCATTCTGTGAAAGCTTGGTTCACAGCCAAGATCTTCAAAGACTGGTTCCACCGCCATTTCGTCAAGGAGGTCATCCATTACCAGATGGAGAAACTGGGAATCCCGCGTGACCAGGTAAAGGCCCCCCTTCTCTTGGACAATGCACCTGCGCACTCATCCAACAAGACGTTAGTGGCTGAGAATGGCCACATAAGGTGCATGTTTTTACCACCTAATAAGACTGCTCTCATACAACCAATGGACCAAGGACTGATCGTGGCAACGAAGAGGCTGTATTGTCGGAAGTTCCTGGACGAGGTGATGGTTGTTCTCAAGGAGGAGGATGAGCGCAGGGAGTGATGGGACACGCGAGGCCAGCGGACTCTGGAAAACATTCGCCGCTACAACATCGTCTGCAACCTACAATTGGACCAGTGCATGGAAGGAAGTCCCTGTCAAGACTCTGGAAAATGGTTGGTCTTGTCTGCTTCTCAGCTGATGTGGTGCACGATCTTCTAGGTTTCGACGTGGATGACTTCCATGCACACATTTGTGTGCACGGCAACGATGTTGATGTGGACGAAGTGCGTGAGTGGTTGGATGATGGTATCAGATCATGTCTGATATCGAGATCACATCTTCGGTTGCCAGTACAAGTACCCAGCTTGAAGATTCCGATGAGGCCAGTGACGATGAAGCGGACTCCTCTCAACGTGCTAGTACTCCAGCCATCCCCAAGCTAAGCGCACTCCGGGAGCACATTGAGTTCATTTTCGACTACCTGGAACACCCGGACTGCGACAGGGAGATGGGGCCCTTGGGACTTGTGGAGGAAGTGCGTGCTTTCAGGCTGCACATCATTAATCGCCAAAATTGTCATTCCTTGCATCAATCAACCACTGACAGCTTTATCAGACCTGTGACCCCCGCTGTGCCCAGCCCTGGCTCCACACCACTGCCTCCCCAAGACAGGCCTTCATCCTCAGAGCCACGGCCCAGCACATCAGCCACAGTGGAGACGCCACTGGACGTGAGTTTGTGCCTCTCTTCAGAGTCGTCTGCAGTGGGTAGTCCATCACCATGTCCCAGCGACATGCCCCTAGGCCACCTGCATTAGCTACTCTCAGACTCTAACAGTGAATAAACAGCAAGAACTCGCCACTAGACCACACGGGAATTTACAGTGTTGCGCAGTGAAAAGAACAGTGCGCAGTGTTAAATTAGAATTCTGAGTGCATAGGACAAAGTGCAGAGTGCAACACTGATTTCATAAAGGTACACTGGAGCACAAGTAAGAACAGAGTGTACAGAGTTAAGAAATTAGAATTCTGAGTGCAAAGACCTAAGTGCAGAGTGCAACACTGATTTCATTAAGGTACAATGAAGCATAAGTATGAACAGAGTGCGCAGTGTTAAGAAAATAGAATTCAGAGTGCAAATGACTAAGTTCAGTGCAAGACTTGCTTACTGCAAGTGCTTCAGGTACACCTTTTTACTGTCAGAGTCTGAGAGGAGGCAGGTTATTCACTGAGATGGCCAGGGACTTGTAAGTACCCAGAATGTTTATTAATATACTGTATTTTCCATACTTACCTCTAACACCTCATTCTCTGGTTCCTTTGCATTTATTTCACTCTTTTATGTCCCTTATTGGTGTGAACAGGGTCTTAGGTGCTATGCATGTCCAGTAGGGAGTTATGTAGGTGTTTTTCTGAGTTAGGCTAGGTTAGGGTCCATAAGTACCAGTCCAGGTGCAGAGACTTGTAAGTACCCACAATGTTTAATATTGTATATACTCACCTCTAAAACCTCATTCTCTAGTTCCTCTGCATTTATTTCACTCTTTTATGTCCTATTTTGGTGTGAATAGCATCTTAAATAGGTACTATGCATGTCCGGTAGGGAGTTATGTAGGTAGTTTTCTGAGTTAGGCTGGGTTAAGGACCATAAGTACCAGTCTAGGAGGCAGAGGCCCACTTTCCAGACAGACCCACTTTCCAGACATGCCTTTGGCAATAGTGAGGAGGTTACTGTATAGGAATTTAGTCCAGTAGTTCTTCGAGTACGATAAAAGGGAATTCCGGTCTATTGACAGCTGATATATTGAGGTTTTACTGTACACACACACACACACACACACATATATATACTGTAATTTGTGGTAGGTGGGGGTGCTCACCATCCACTCACTCAATGTGGTGCTGCACTCAGGTGTCTGCCCTTTCCTGTCCTCCATCCTTCTTTCCTTCCATCCTCTTCTTCTCTCCTTCATTCTTTCCTTAAAGAAGGAAGCCGTAGCACGGGCCGAACAGGGTAGTACTCCGGAGGGGAATGGGAATGCTGGTGATAGGGAGAGCTGGAGCTCCTGTTTCACTAGCTATCTAACCATCCCCCTTTGCTGACCTTTTCAGTGTTACAGTAACATGGAGAGTAGACCAGCATACTCTCCCAAACATTTCCTCTAACTATCTATGCACTACACCACATGCACTTTACATTTCACACAACGTATCCCACAACGTTACAGGGGTTGGCGCCAGCAAGGGCATGCGGCCAGAAAACTTTGTCCCCGCTACCTAGTGGCGGACTTCTGGGGGGAGGCGTGGCGGGGGTTCCGCCAGCATAGATCATGGGTCCAGGGCGAGATGGGGCTCGGGCTTGTGCTAGAGGGTACAGGGCATTGCGGTTCCCAGGCTGCCGCTTCCGCCCTATAGAGAGGGGCCCGAACCTGGGAGTAGCTCCCCAGGAGGCTGCCCTATCAGTGGGTGTATAATGGCGGGATAGTTGCAGTGCCAAGACGCGCTTGGAGGGTGTCCCTGCAGCTGTCCTGGCAGGGTGCCCCGAGGCCACTACCACAGCCACTGGTAAGCTGGTGGGCTAGGGGTCCCAGATCCATTGCCTGGACCTGGGACTGTGCAGTGAGTGGGACCTGTGCTGTGTCTGTCCCCCTTTATTAATACTGAAGATGACAATACAAAATAAGTTTCAAAGCAAGCCTGAGGACAGTAAATCACCCATGGGGATGAGGGTGGGTTAATGGAATGTGGGAAGTTTGAGGGGAAGAGCAGGGGAAGTCGTTGAGGCATTCAGTAGGAGGTGGGTGGATGTGGCGTGTTTGCAGGAAGTCCGGTACAGGGGTGGATCAGCCAGAAAGATTGTTGGGAAGGACTGTTGCTATAAGTTGTTTTGGCAGGGGGGGACAGACGGATATGGAGGTGTTGGTGTGATGGTTGCGGAGAAATGGGTGGAATATGTTATGAATGTTTTGAGAGTAAGCGATAGGATATTGGTGGAGAAAATTCTGTTGGGAAGAAAGATAGCTGTGATTATATCGGCATATGCTCCACAGGCAGGATTGGATGAATCAGAGAAAGATAGATTTTGGGATGATTTAATACGTGTAGTGGGTGGCATGCGGGATGATGATAGTGATTTTGGGAGGGGACTTAAATGGTCATGTAGGTGAAGCAGCACAAGGTTATGAAGGAGTGCATGGGGGATGTGCATATGGTCTAAGGAATGCAGAAGGGGAAAGGATACTCGAGTTTGGGGAGGTAATGGACATGATTGGGTGCAACACATATTTTAGGAAATGAGACAGTAGGTTAATTACGTATGAGTCTGGGGGAAATAGCAGTCAGATAGATTATTTTCTGGTTAGGAGGGCCGATAGGAGGTTAGTGAGGGATGTTAAAGTTATAGGAAGTGAGGAGTGTGTGCAGCAGCACAAACTATTGATTTGTGATATGGTGCTTAAAGATTAAGTGATGAAAAAGAGGACTTATGTACCTAGGAGGAAAATATGGAAGCTGAAAAACCAAGTAGTAAGGGATGCCTTCTATAGCGAGTTGAGGAGAGTGGTGGCTGAACAGGGAGCTGTAGACAGAGGCGTTAATGAACAGTACAGAGCCCTCAAGAACAATTTCTTGAGAGTTACTGATGTAACATGCGGCTGGACAAGAGGACCACCAAGACATAAAGTAACTTGGTGGTGGGATGAGGGTGTAGAAGCTGCAATTAAGGAGAAAAGAAGGCTTTTCCGGGAATGGAAGGGTGGTAGCAAAGAGGAATATTTGGCTGCCAAGTGTAGGGCTAGAAGAGAGGTATACAGGGCAAAGTCTGAGTCACAGAGACAATTACTTGATAACCTAAATCATGGGGAAAGGAAAAATATATTTAGGGTGGCAGGTCAGGTGAAGAGGGATAATCAGGATATCATAAGTGAGCAGTGTGTGAAGAATGATGAAAGAAGGGTAGTGGTGAACAGTGAGGATATTAAAGATGTATGGAGAGAGCATTATAACCGGTTGTCGAATGAGGAGTTTGACTGGGACAGGGAAGGTTTGGAGCCAGCAGATCCAGTGTCTGGCCCTTGGCCTTTGATTGAACTGCTACTGTGAGTGAGGCAATAGGCAGGATGAGGGTGGGGAAGGCAGCAGGTGTGTCTGGGTTGACTGCCGAAATGTTGAAGGCCTCAGGCGATATAGGGGTGAGTTTAGTCACTGACCTGATAAATAGGATTATTTATGAGTGTGTTGTCCCAGATGATTGGCTGAAGAGTGTAATTGTAAATGTGTATAAAGGGAAGGGTGATGCCCTGGAAAGAGGAAATTATAGAGGTATAAAGCTTTTAGATCAGAGATCAGATAATGAAGGGAATGGAGAGAGTTTTAGAAGGTATGATTAGAGAAACAGTGAATATTGATGAGATGCAGTTTGGGTTTATGCCAGGTAGGGGGACCACTGATGCCATATTCATTGTTCGACAGCTTCAGGAAAAATATATTGGTAGGAGAAGGGATCTTTATTTTGTTTTTGTTGATTTGGAAAAGGCCTTTGATAGAGTCCCTAGAGAGGTGGTGAAGTGGGCAATGAGAAAGCTTGGCTTGGAGGAGTGGCTGGTTAGGGTGGTTATGGCCATGTATGTGGGTGCTCACACCCAGGTGAGAGTGAATGGAGATTTGAGTGATGAGTTTTCCGTGAATGTTGGTGTGCATCAGGGGGTCAGTCTTGAGTCCCATGTTGTTTATCATGGTACTTGAATCCCTTTCACGTGACTTTAGAAACGGACTCCCGTGGGAGTTGTTGTATGCTGATGATTTGGTGTTGATTGCAGAGAATGAAAGGGAGGCGGAGGAAAGGTTTAAGAAGTGGAGAGATTGTATGGGGCAAAAGGGTTTAAGGGTAAATGCAGATAAAACAAAAGTGATGATATCTAGGGTTGGTGGCGGTACTGTCAAAGACGAGGAAGAGTGGCCATGTGCAGTTTGCCACAAGGGCGTGGGAAGTAATTCCATCTTGTGCGGTGTGTGTGATAAATGGGTGCATAAGAGATGTAGTGGTATCAGAGGTAGACTGCGAGATAATGCTGATTTTATGTGTACGGCGTGCCGGGGTGAGCAGGTGGAGATCGTCAGACGTGAAAGGATTGAACTTGTTGGTGAATCTCTTGAGTGTGTGGAAGAGTTTTGTTATTTGGGAGACATGTTGTGTGCTGGAGGTGGGGCTGGAGCTAGCTCTGTGGCTAGGGTGAGAAGTGGTTGGAAGAAGTTCAGGGAGCTCTTGCCTCTCCTGACATTGAGAGGGCTCTCCCTATGTGCCAAGGGGTCTTTGTATGCAGCATGTGTTAGGAGTGTAATGCTGTATGGCAGTGAGACCTGGGCAGTGAAAGAGGAAGACATTCGCCGGCTCAGACGTACAGAAATGACAATGATTAGGTGGATGTGCAGTGCGTCCCTGCGTCCAAGGCCTGGAGGGGCTGGGTTTACAATGGAAGAGTTGAGAGGTAGGATGGGACTGGAGTGTATTGGTGTTGTGATGAGGAGAGGTAGATTGAGGTGGTTTAGACATGTGGAGAGGATGGGGGATGATAATTGGGTGAGGAAGGTGAGAAGTGTTAATATTGGGGGTGGGGTTATGAAGGGTAGACCGAGAAAGACATGGGACGAGGTCATTAAGTGTGACCTTAGGGTTAAGGGACTGAACAGGGAGGCTGCAATGGATCGCGCAGCATGGACAGCCGCCATTAGGTGACCAAGGCCGACACATGCAAGCATGTTGGAGCCTTTAAAAACGAAAACGAAAACTTCGGCCTATGGGTGACTTTACACTCCCTCTTCTGTCTTTCTTTCCTTCATTCTTTCCTCTTCTTTCTGCCTGTGGGTGACTCTACACTGAGTGACAAGCCACATGGTTCCCTGTACACCAGGAAACCATTTACTATGCTGGGTGGTAACCATATAACCAAATTTTGGCGCCTGGTGGTTTAGTGGGTAATTATTGCACTCCAATATGATTGAGCCGGTGAAGGTTTATATCCAAGGGGTGGTTGGGGTTGACTGGTCATGTAATGCAACTCAGGGATGAGTGAGGCTGGTAACTCTCATCTTAAATGTCGGGACCAACTGCCTAGCCCAGGGCTCCTACGCTCCTCAAGAGGCAGTGTAGGACTGGATGATGGATGGATGGAATATACTGTAATCACTCATTTATCTAGACATAATAAAGCCAAAGGCATGTCCAGGTAGTGGCAACATCTGGAGAATGAACACTATTCCCCTACTAAACCCAGACCCTACCTATACCCAACCTCCAACCTATAACTAACCTATTTGTACAGTACCTATGCTTAATTTGGCACAGTTTACCAGTCATTCAGGCATATTTATACAAAACACACATAGGAATATCCAAAGTAATCCTAAACTCCAAGAAAACCATGCAGAAAAACTACTGATAACCAAAAAACACCCTACCTATATACTACTGTATGTACAGTACCCCCTCCTTATTTTGGCAGTGTTTTCTAATCATTCTGCCATATTTAGACATCAAAACATATACAGGATTATCCAAAATAATTTTTAACACCTAAAAAACAATGCAGAAAAAAAAAAAATGAAAACCAAAAAAAACACCCTACCTACAGTATACACTACTGTATGAACAGTACAAGGTAGGGTAGTGGATGCTGGAGTGGCCCTGGTGAGAGAGGATAGTGTTTGGAAACTCCCTGTACTGTTGTTTGCAGATGATACTGTGTTGTTGAGTGAAGACGAAGGGGAGCTGCAAGGCTTGGTGGATGAGTTTGGGAGAGCGTGTAAGAAACGGAATCTAAAGGTGAATGTAGGGAAGAGTAAAATGATAGTCTTTGAGAGAAGTGAAGTCAGTGAATGTACAGCGAGATTGGATGGTGAGGGAATTGGAAAATGTGAGTACGTTTAAGTACTTGGGTAGTGTGATGAGTAAGGATGGAGGTTTGGAGGGTGAAGTGCTTGAAAGTGTACAGCAGGGAAGAAAGGTTGCTGGTTCCTTGAAAGCAGTGATAAGAAGCAGGGAAGTGAGCATGGAAGTGAAAAAGTTACTACATGACAGTATTGTGATACCAACTCTAACGTACGGAAGTGAAGCTTTCTGGACATTGTTGGAAGGACACAAGTCAAGAGTGAGGGCAGTGGAAATAGAGTTATTTAAGAGGAGCCTGTGGAGTCACATGGAGAGACAGGCACTCCAATATGATTGAGCCGGTGAAGGTTTATATCCAAGGGGTGGTTGGGGTTGACTGGTCATGTAATGCAACTCAGGGATGAGTGAGGCTGGTAACTCTCATCTTAAATGCTCGGGACCAACTGCCTAGCCCAGGGCTCCTACGCTCCTCAAGAGGCAGTGTAGGACTGGATGATGGATGGATGGAATATACTGTAATCACTCATTTATCTAGACATAATAAAGCCAAAGGCATGTCCAGGTAGTGGCAACATCTGGAGAATGAACACTATTCCCCTACTAAACCCAGACCCTACCTATACCCAACCTCCAACCTATAACTAACCTATTTGTACAGTACCTATGCTTAATTTGGCACAGTTTACCAGTCATTCAGGCATATTTATACAAAACACACATAGGAATATCCAAAGTAATCCTAAACTCCAAGAAAACCATGCAGAAAAACTACTGATAACCAAAAAACACCCTACCTATATACTACTGTATGTACAGTACCCCCTCCTTATTTTGGCAGTGTTTTCTAATCATTCTGCCATATTTAGACATCAAAACATATACAGGATTATCCAAAATAATTTTTAACACCTAAAAAACAATGCAAAAAAAAAAAAAATGAAAACCAAAAAAAACACCCTACCTACAGTATACACTACTGTATGAACAGTACAAGGTAGGGTAGTGGATGCTGGAGTGGCCCTGGTGAGAGAGGATAGTGTTTGGAAACTCCCTGTACTGTTGTTTGCAGATGATACTGTGTTGTTGAGTGAAGACGAAGGGGAGCTGCAAGGCTTGGTGGATGAGTTTGGGAGAGCGTGTAAGAAACGGAATCTAAAGGTGAATGTAGGGAAGAGTAAAGTGATGGTCTTTGAGAGAGGTGAAGTCAGTGAATGTACAGCGAGGTTGGATGGTGAGGAATTGGAAAATGTGAGTACGTTTAAGTACCTGGGTAGTGTGATGAGTAAGGATGGAGGTTTGGAGGGTGAAGTGCTTGAAAGGGTACAGCAGGGAAGAAAGGTTGCTGGTTCCTTGAAAGCAGTGATAAGAAACAGGGAAGTGAGCATGGAAGTGAAAAAGTTACTACATGACAGTATTGTGATACCAACTCTAACGTACGGAAGTGAAGCTTGGACATTGTTGGAAGGACACAAGTCAAGAGTGAGGGCAGTGGAAATGAGTTATTTAAGAGGAGCCTGTGGAGTCACATGGAGAGACAGGCACTCCAATATGATTGAGCCGGTGAAGGTTTATATCCAAGGGGTGGTTGGGGTTGACTGGTCATGTAATGCAACTCAGGGATGAGTGAGGCTGGTAACTCTCATCTTAAATGTCGGGACCAACTGCCTAGCCCAGGGCTCCTACGCTCCTCAAGAGGCAGTGTAGGACTGGATGATGGATGGATGGAATATACTGTAATCACTCATTTATCTAGACATAATAAAGCCAAAGGCATGTCCAGGTAGTGGCAACATCTGGAGAATGAACACTATTCCCCTACTAAACCCAGACCCTACCTATACCCAACCTCCAACCTATAACTAACCTATTTGTACAGTACCTATGCTTAATTTGGCACAGTTTACCAGTCATTCAGGCATATTTATACAAAACACACATAGGAATATCCAAAGTAATCCTAAACTCCAAGAAAACCATGCAGAAAAACTACTGATAACCAAAAAACACCCTACCTATATACTACTGTATGTACAGTACCCCCTCCTTATTTTGGCAGTGTTTTCTAATCATTCTGCCATATTTAGACATCAAAACATATACAGGATTATCCAAAATAATTTTTAACACCTAAAAAACAATGCAAAAAAAAAAAAATGAAAACCAAAAAAAACACCCTACCTACAGTATACACTACTGTATGAACAGTACAAGGTAGGGTAGTGGATGCTGGAGTGGCCCTGGTGAGAGAGGATAGTGTTTGGAAACTCCCTGTACTGTTGTTTGCAGATGATACTGTGTTGTTGAGTGAAGACGAAGGGGAGCTGCAAGGCTTGGTGGATGAGTTTGGGAGAGCGTGTAAGAAACGGAATCTAAAGGTGAATGTAGGGAAGAGTAAAGTGATGGTCTTTGAGAGAGGTGAAGTCAGTGAATGTACAGCGAGGTTGGATGGTGAGGAATTGGAAAATGTGAGTACGTTTAAGTACCTGGGTAGTGTGATGAGTAAGGATGGAGGTTTGGAGGGTGAAGTGCTTGAAAGGGTACAGCAGGGAAGAAAGGTTGCTGGTTCCTTGAAAGCAGTGATAAGAAACAGGGAAGTGAGCATGGAAGTGAAAAAGTTACTACATGACAGTATTGTGATACCAACTCTAACGTACGGAAGTGAAGCTTGGACATTGTTGGAAGGACACAAGTCAAGAGTGAGGGCAGTGGAAATGAGTTATTTAAGAGGAGCCTGTGGAGTCACATGGAGAGACAGGCTGACGAATGAGGATATAAAGGAGCGTTGTGGTGTGGATGTGGATGTGATAGGAAGCGTTATGAGGAACACACTGAGGTGGTTTGGCCACGTGGAGAGGATGGAGGGTGAAAGACTGATGAAGAAAATGTATGTGAGGGAGGTGGAGGGGGGAAGAGGGAGGGGGAGGCCAAGGATGAGAGGAGGGATGGGGTGGAGAGGTATATGAGAAAGGGGGGTGTGAGTTGGGAGCAGGGCAGTGAAATGGCAGGGGACAGGGCGACTTGGAGGCGATTTGTTTGTGGCCACCCCAAACGGGATTGAGGCATCTGGCAATAGATAGATAGATAGATGTCCAGTACCTCTCCTCATTGTGGCACTGTTTTCAGGTCATTCTGCCATATTTTGACATTAAAACAGACATGGGAATATCCTAAATAAATTTTTACACCAAGGAAACTATGAAAGAAACCTACAGCTCCCTGCTAAAAAAATATTCGGTTGGGGTACTTACCACCCAGTGCACCGCAGACAGGCTTCTTAACCCGCACACCTCCAGCAGGTGTAGAGTTGTCCCAAATGGTGTCCTGGCTAACCTTCGCACTTAGCAAATGTCAAGGAACTCCTCCTCCTCCTCTTCTTCTTCTACCTCCTGGAGCTGGGCGACGAGCCATGATGTGCGGAGCGGAGATGGTGGCCTATCTACTTCAGGAGACTCCGAAGACAGAAGCAACCTTAGGTCCAACGAAGACCCAACGGCTGTCAATGTGCTCTGTCGCGGGTCCGATGGTGAAGGTGGGAAACGAGGTGGAGGTGAGAGTGGGCTGGCACTCCTAGGGGTCGCAGGCTTGAAGACAGAGTTGATCCTGGTCTGACAACAGGATTGACGATTCTGCCGAAGGATGACAGCGTCGCGGACTCCCCACAGCTCTATCACCAGGCTGAGCAGCACCAACTCCCTGTCACAGTGCGGGTACTCGGCATACTCCAGCATCCCCTCCAGGTAGCCACGGAGGACACTGAGACGAGGGAGTGAAGGAGCTGCCGAGGACTGCGAGTCAGGGTCCTCATTCTTGTCGGTCTCGCTGTCCTCTTTCATGTCAAAGGAGGCAGCAGCAGCGATCTCCTCATCAGACATGGTCTGATAACAAGGATCACCGCTGTTGTCATCCAGTCAATCCCTCATGTCTTCAACATCCACCTTTTCCGCTGTTCGAAGGTAGCAGTGGAAATCATCCACATCAAACCCCTCAAAGTCATGCTCAACTTTGATTCCCTGAAGGAGACAAGATCAACCGCTTTCAAGGGTTTTCACAGAGACTTCCTTCCACGCATTCACCCAGTTGAACACTGCAGTCTTCTGGTCATAGCACCGAAGATTCTGCAAGGTCTGCTCCCAGTGTGTATCCTTGGCCCCATCCTCATCCTCCAACACCACCATCACCTCGTTAAGGAGCCTTCGGCAGTACAGTCTCTTGGCAGCCACGATAACACCCTAGTCCACTGGTTGAATCAGAGCAGTCGTATTAGGTGGCAGAAACATGCACCCAATCCGCCCGTCATAAGCAACCAAATCCTTCTCAGACGGATGTGCAGGTGCACCGTCCATGAGCAGGAATGCCTTCATCTCATTGCAGGCGATACCAGGGACTTTTACTTGATAACGGATAACCTCCTTGATGAAGTGTCTAAGGAACCAATCTCTGAAGATCTTTGCAGTAAACCATGCCTTCACAGAATGGTACCACCCAACAGGCAGGTTATCCATCAACCCACAGAGACAACGTGGTTGTTTTACATGCTCAACAACAACGGGTTTGAGGCGGTGCGTCCCGTCAGCATTGGCACAACACAAAACAGACACATTGTTTGGATAACTTCCGACCAGGCACAATCTTCTCTTTTCCCTCAGCCAAGATGCTGGTGGACAAGGGGTGATAGAACAGACCAGTTTCATCAGTGTTACAGACTTGACCAGGGGAAGCCCTCATCCTTAACCCCTTAACCGCGGGGCGTCACTTTCGTGACGCTCGGCTACAATGGATCATACCGCGGGGCGTCACTTTTGTGATTCTGTGTTATTTTGAATTATCCCGGGCTCTCAAGTGGTGGCTTGTATCATATATCAGTACTGCCAATGTTCAACACTAGTCAGCACTCCAAATCTCATCTGTACTCCCATCCATTGTTGACATTTTAGCTATTTTAACCCCTTCCTGACTCCCCTCCCTACCTGCCCTCCATTACCCTCTCCTCTCACCTCCCACGCCGCGCTGCGCTACGGAAATTTCCCCCTTCTCTTTCCACAGATTTCATCCATTGAAATAAGGCCTATGCCCTATATTTTTACCCAATAATATATACCAAAAAAAAAAGGTAAGTGATAGTGTTATACTCCAGAAATTGCCTAATTATCACCTGACAACACCTCACGTGCATTCATTCGCTACATTACCACGGTAATTTCCCCTTTGATTTATGCCTTGTAATCGATGTCTGTAATAAAAATATATATCAGAAAGGAAGTGAGAAACCAAATTGACATTTACAGTCACCTGGAACTACCTATTTCTATATTTATTGCTTGGAGATTTTCTACCTATAAAAAATTAGCATGTCAGTTAGCAGCAGTAAGCCTAAAGTGTCATTGTCAACCCTTCCCTTCTCAGATAATTTACCCCCTTCTTGACTCCCCTCCCTATCTGCCCTCCATTACCCTCTCCTCTCACCTCCCACGTCGCGCTGCGCTGCGGAAATTTCCCTCTTCTTTTTCCACAGATTTCATCCATTGAAATAAGCCCTATGCCCAATATTTTTACCCAATAATATATACCAAAAAAAAACAGGTAAGTGATAGTGTTATACTCCTGAAATTGCCCAATTATCACCTGACAAAACCTCACGTGCATTCATTCGCTACATTACCACGGTAATTTCCCCTTTGATTTATGCCTTGTAATCGATGTCTGTAATAAAAATATATATCAGAAAGGAAGGGAGAATCCTAATTGACATTTACATTCACCTGGAAGTACCTATTTCTTTATTTATTGCCGAGATTTTCTACCTATAAAAAATTAGCCTGTAAGTTAGCAGCAGTCAGCCTAAAGTGTCATTGTCAACCCTTCCCTTCTCAGATAAGCCGCGGCATTTAGTTCCTTGTCCTCCACTGCAGAGACAACATGTCGCACTCGCGCCCGCCATTCCTGCCGCTTCTGCGCCCATTGCAAAGGGCCCCGTGACCTCTACCCCCAAGAAAAGTGTTGAGGCAAGCAGGAAAGGCCTCAGTGACTCTGCAGTGGCACGAGAACTTGCTGAATTGTCGATGATAATAATGGACAGCGATTTTGACGATTCCGGTGAATCGTGTGATGAGCCGGGTGAACTTATCGCGCCAGAAACAGCGACAACAAGTGCTCCTACCAGTGAATCTGTGTGTAGCTCCAATGGAAATGAGCCTTTAGTTCAGTAAGGAAAAGAATTTGGGAAGGGATTGAAAAGGCGGCGAGTTATCCACAGAACAATGCCCCCACTTGACCAAGACCGCCAGGAGTCACGAGATCATTCACCTCCCCGTTCCCTGCCCCGCTTTACTCATCTCGTCATCATCGTCGGCTGAGTTATCTCCGGAGTCTTCGTCGTCGGAGTCACCACCAGCATCAACAGTGAAGGCCGGCCGTAGAGGTAGAGGTAGATCTAAGAGAGTGAGAAGTAGTGTAGCTAGTAGGGTAAGGGCTGCTAGTGCTGTACGGCAACCTAGGGTCAGTGCGAGTGACCTTGACCGTGATAAGCCTCCCTCTCAGCCAACCTCCACCACCACCACCACCACCATCCCTCCACCGCCACGCCAGGGAATCCTGGACGCCTTCGCGTGGACGGAAGGGTCAGATTTTGTCCCCGAAAACCTGGTTTCGATGAGAGCTCGTCAGGAGTTCAGCCTGCCTTCACTATGGACGAAAATGCTGAGTGTGTCGACTACCTTTTGGCCTTCCTAGATGACGAAGTCATGCAGCACATATGTGATGAGACTAACAGGTTCGAATCACAACGTGCTGCTAGTGGTACAGGTGCAGCCAAGATGCAACAGTGGACCATGCTGGGAGTGCAGGAGCTGTATGTGTTCTTTGCCCTCATGCTTCTTATGCCACACTCCAAGAAGCATGAGTTGGAAGAATACTGGTCCATGGACCCCTTACTACCCTCACCGACCTTCAACAAGTACATGGCCAGAGATCGCTTCCGGAACATCATGGGAAACCTGCACTTACTGCCGACAACGATGTGTTCTCCTTCCCAAACCTGACTCCACTCTGGGAAGATCCGGGAGATTCTAGAACAGAATGAAGGATAAGTCTCATGTCATTCTTCCACCCATTTCAGAAGGTTGTCATTGATGAGTCCTTGGTTCTGGTTCAGGAGGACGTCTTCGGTTTGTTCAGTACATTCCAAGCAAACGCCATCGCTTTGGAATTAAGTTCTTTGTACTGTGCGACTGTAAGACGGGTACATCGCTTGACTTCGTCATATATTCAGCCAGCACTGTCGTATCTCGATAAAACACACCCCTTGGCTTCTCAGGCTGTGTAGTAGAAAGTGCTCCTAGAAAAGTATTTTGGTGGGAATCATGTGCTGTATACAGACAACTACTATACAGCACCGAAACTTGCTCAAATACCTTTCTGAGCATGCGGCATTGTGCTCCCTGCGGCACTGTCAAAAGTAATCGTGCCAATCTTCCCCAAATTCCCAAGAGAGCAGCGAAACTCGCAGCGCAGGAGACGTGCACCTACGCAAGTCTGAGAAGATGCTGGCAATACGGTGGCATGACAAGCAGAAGTCGTGCACATGCTCACCACCGTACATAAGGGGGAGATGAGAGACAGTGGGAAGGTCGACCGTAGGACAGGCGAACAACCTGTGATGAAACCTGATGCTCGTGTTGGACTATAATACTGTGATAGACATGCGGCTGGTGGACAAGTCCACATGATGATTGAGTGAGATCGACTGCCTCAGGAAGAATACTAGGTGGTGTTACAGGAAAGTTTTTCTGCATCTCAGTAGATAATAATGACGATAAGCTGAACGCCCTTCATCCTGTACAAGATGAAGCAGTAAAGCTGCACCCAAGTCCTTCTCCCTGAGGTTACATTCGCCAGGACTTGTGTCCCAGCAGCTGCTGGAAAAATATGGTAAGGTGCAAGCTTGAAAAAGCAACTCCAAGGCTGCCTATCCAGTTACACTTCCCGACCGACTGGAGCAGAGGGCGTATATGGATGCGGCACAGACTTTGAGCTAATGCCTAGCCACAGGGAAAAAGGAAGGCTGCGATTTGACGGCAGGTTGTCAGGTATGTGCCGCAAGATACCACACGCCGCACACACTGAGCATACAACGCACCTCTTGGCAGTGCGCTGAATGCCAGGCTTCCTCTGTGTAACCTGCTTCTTCTCGATTATCACAGCCAGAAGCAGTTCTAACAGTGAAAAAGTGTGGAAGCAGAATTATTTGGAAATAATGTGTAAATAAATGTAGGTAAATAGCAGGTGAAAGCAATGGATGTTCAGTCTCATATGGATTGAACAGTGTACTATAAGATTTCACCATCTTACTAGAGAAGTGACAGTGGAATAAACATATTGTAAGTAAAATAGAAGGGTAAAATGTATTGAAAATAGAATGAGAAAATGTAAATAGTAAGTGTAAGTAATTAGTAATATAAGAATATGAGTACAAATAATTTGCTATGTTATAACAGTGAGAGTGGATCTGGCTCTCTACGTATTTTTACTGACTGAAAAATAGGAATGACTTCAGTGACAATAAAATAATACGACTGAATGAAACTATATGGAGAAAGACTCCAGATATATATATAAGTGTGATATAGTAAAGGTAGAAATATAAAGGTGTGAGGGGTTTTATGAATAATAAATGACAGAGTGCCTAGAGCTAACTAAGCGCAAGTCTGCGATCAGACCGCGCTCAAATAATAATTCCATTGCTTTCCACACTGTTTTTTTTTTAGTCATCTGGATCCCAAACTACTTGAAAATGGTAGTAATAAAGTGTTTATAGTTGTTTGTATCTGAAAACTGTGGTAATCATATAACGGGTTGTCGGGAAGTGTAAAGTGGAGACTTAGTTACCCTGACTTCAGAGGTTCTCCACAAGTCCTACGGAAACTGACTAAGGCCCCAACAATCATTCCAGGAGAAAGCTGAAGGTATGTGCTATAAGCATATATAATTTTATTATTCTAGGACTAATAACTGGATTTTTTAGCAAATATTTTTTTGAGAGTCTGTCGGAGCTCCAAATAACCCCGCTGGGACACGCAAGTACCATTGGTAAACAAGCCCGCGGTGTAGGGGTTAATCAGTCATTCTCATCTGAGTTAAATTGTCGAACATTAAGTGGAACGGAATAATTAAGTTGCCCCAGCAATGAGAAGGGTAATGGTCCCAGTATTAATATTCAGGCTTCTTGACTCTCATATGAATAAAAAGGTGCGACTTGAAATTTGCAAAATAAAGTTGTTCCGACTGAGAGAGTTAAAAACATCTCTTGCTGTGCTTTATATATTTAAATTAATGAAACAGCCAAAAAAATAATGATGCTCGAAAAACATGCTTGGCTTTGTTTTACATATGACTGGCTTCCAGTTTCCTGAATTTTGTCAATACGGCCCAGTTGTCGTTCATAAATATCAAGCACGCTCGTCTTCCGGATATAACGAGTTGAATTCTTGCTTATTTAAGAAGTGTCAGCCCACCATCTAATTTTTATTCCAAACCATATCCCTAATGTAAACGTGTCTTGTGTGGAAAAAATGATAATCTGGATTTATTTTTACCGTTTAGCATCCAATGGAATCCCTCCGTTGAATACAGCTCCCTGATGGTACCCAGAATAATATCCGAAGTGCGTAAGCTACCTGGGAAAATGATGGAAACAAAATTACGGAATATACTCTATATATATATATATATATATATATATATATATATATATATATATATATATATATTGCCAGACGCCTCAATCCCGTTTGGGGTGGCCACAAACAAATCGCCTACACGTGGCCCTATCCCCCGTCATTTCACTGCCCTGGTCCCAACTCACACCCCCCTCTCTCATATACGTGTCCACCCCATCCCTCCATCTCATCCTCGGCCTCCCCCTCCCTCTTCCTCCCTCCACCTCACTCACATACACTCTCTTCGTTAGTCTTTCACCCTCCATCTTCTCCACATGGTCAAACTACCTCAGTGTGTTCCTCATAACGCTTCCTATCACATCCACATCCACACCACAACGCTACTTTATATGCTCATTCGTCAGCCTGTTTTTCCATGTGACTCCACAGGCTCCTCTTAAATAACTCATTTCCACTGCTCTCACTCTTGACTTGTGTCCTTCCAACAATGTCCAAGCTTCACTTCCATACGTTAGAGTTCGTATCACAATACTGTCATATAGTAACTTTTTCACCTCCATGCTCACTTCCCCGTTTCTTATCACTGCTTTCAAAGAACCAGCAACCTTTCTTTCCTGCTGTACCCTTTCAAGCACTTCACCCTCCAAACCTCCATCCCTGCTCATCACACTACCCAAGTACTTAAACGTACTCACATTTTCCAGTTCCTTACCATCCAACCTAGCTGTACATTCACTGACTTCACCTCTCTCAAAGACCATCACTTTACTCTTCCCTACATTCACCTTTAGATTCCGTTTCTTACACACTCTCCCAAACTCATCCACTAAGCCTTGCAGCTCCCCTTCGTCTTCACTCAACAACACAGTATCATCTGCTAACAACAGTACAGGGAGTTTCCAAACACTATCCTCTCTCACCAGGGCCACTCCAACATCCACTACCCTACCTTGTACCTCTTTTATTACTCCATCCATGTACAGATTGAACAACCATGGAGACATGACACAACCCTGTTTCAACCCAACCTTCAAAGAGAAAAATTCACTTGGTTCACCAACCACACGCACTGCAGCCTTAGCACCATCACACATACTCTTCACAGCATTCAGCAACTTCCCATCTACTCCATAATTCTTAATACTTTCCACAATCCTTGTCTATCCACCCTGTCATATGCTTTTTCCAAATCCATGAAAGCAGCGTACAATTTCTTTCCCTTCTCTAGAAGCTTTTCCACTAAAGATCTAAGAATGAATATCTGATCTACACAACATCTTCCCTTCCTAAAGTCTCCTGTTCTTCTCCAACTAATTCCTCTGTTCTTTCTCTAACTCTGTCAATAAGTATCCTACCATACATTTTTCTAATTTTACTAAGAAGACAAATGCCCCTTTGATTACCACACACTTCTTTTTCCCTTTTTCCTTTGTACAAGGGAATAATTATACCTGACTTCCAATCCTCCGGGACTCTACCTTCTTCCCAGGCCAATCTACACATCTTCCACATCCATCCTACTACTATCTCTCCCCCATGCTTCAGCATTTCACCACACACTCCATCAATTCCTGGGGCTTTCCCCAGTTTAACTTTCTTCATTGCTTCCACAACTTCTATCCTACAGATTTCTTCCTGTCTTCTCACCTCCTCCTTCTCCCAGCCATTCCCCAGCCACTTATACTCGCATTACTTCCATCCTGTATGTTCAACAATTCCTTAAAGTGTTCTCTCTCCATCTGCTCACTTTTTCTCCCTTCTCCACTAGTAATCTACCATTTATATCTTTCACTCCCCTGCTAACCTCACTTCCACCCTGTCTTACTCTGTTCACCTCTTTCCAGAACATTTTCTTACAGTCCCTCCACTTTACACTCAAATTCCTTCCAAATTCCTGATCCACTCTCTTCTTACTCTCTCTCACTAATCTTGTCGCCTCTCTCTCTTCTTTCTACATATAACTCTCTCTTCCGCCTCTCAACTTCTTCCACGTCCCTATTTCTCATCTATTCATTGTATGCTTTCTTCTTTTGTGTCACAGCCTGTCTCACCTCTTCATTCCACCACATTGTTCCTTGCACCCCCCTCCGTCTTCTCTTCCTCCCACACACCACATCACATGCTGCACATATTTCTTCTGTAAATATCCTACACACACCTTCCACGTCCCCCATCTGCTCCAGTTCATATATGCCCAATCGTTCCTCCACTTCTCTCTTATACTCTGCCTTTTTCTCATCCTCTTGTAACCTTTCCACTCTCCTTGCAACTACTCCTTCCTCTCGTCTTTCCCTTCTTCTATTTCTCCATGTTACTTGGATCCTAAATCTGGCCACCACCAAGTAGTGGTCAGAAAGTCCTCTCCCCAACCTCTATACGCTCTTGCATCCATTACATATCTTCGCATCCTTTCATCCACACACACATAATCAATCATTGCCTTCTTCATTCAGTTCACCACTAACCCTTCTCATCACACGCCATGTATACCTGTGGATCATTTTATGCCTGAAGAGGGTATTGGCTATCTCCAACCCCCTCCCAGCACAAATGTCCACTAACGCACTGCCATTCTCATGTATCTCAGCATATATATATATATATATATATATATCCCTCTACTTTCCAGACGCCCACTTTCCGGACATCCCCACTTACCGGACATAATTGTCCCGGGATCCAATATTCCCAAAATGGCCCGAAAACCGCAAAAAATTCGAAAAAAAAAAAACGATTTTTTCCCGCCTGTAATTTGAACATGGCGTGCGTGGCGCGGGACAGCTTTGTTGTGGTGCGTCATTCCTCCAACGTCCGCTAGAGCGTCCCTGCATCCTCTCCACTTTCCGCCTGTCTCTTGTCGCGAGTGAACGCTCGTCGTCATGGCTGCCCACGTGCTCGCTTTTGTGGTGGTGCCTTACCTGCTGCAGGCACCCCTGCTGCTCTCATGCCTCTCCTTCGTGTGTGTGATGATGGCCCCGCCGCCTGAGAAGAGGAGGAGAGTGGTATTGACTCTGGAGAAGAAGCGGGAGATATTGGAGAAAGTAGATGCGGGATGGTCTTCTTCACGCATCCTCCATGAGTTCAACCTGGCCCGATCTACTTTGTTTGATATTAAGAGATCCCGAGACAAACTCATGCACTACACCGCTGACTTCTCATCGAAAAGCAAACGCAACGTGGAGAGGAAGATGATGTTTACTCCCAAGTTTGCTGAAGTCGACGCTCCATGTTGATTTGGTATCGACAGCAACGTGCTGCTGGTGTGATGGTACGTGGTAAGGAGCTGAAGGCTGCTGCTGAGAAGTTCACAAGGCTTCACGATGCCCTAGACTTCAAGGCATCTGAGGGTTGGCTCTTCGCGTTTAAGTTACGGTATGGCCTTACCAACCGTAAAGCACCATGGCGAAGCATTGGACGCTAACGAGGATGGAGTGGACGAGTTTCGGCACAAGGTGAAAGGCTTGATCGACAGGGAGGGCCTCACTCTCGGTCAAGTCTATAACGCTGACGAAACTGGCCTATTCTATCGCTCGGTTGCCAACGAACACTCTAGCCGATGGAGACGGAGAAGCGTGTACCTGGCCGCAAGCTTTCTAAGGAACGGATATCTGCTTTGTGTTGTGCCAATGCTAACGGCATGCACCGGCT